>NC_084725.1:13386384-13715550 GCF_033807575.1 Cydia pomonella | reverse complement strand
ATTATATGTGTGTATTATATGTATATGTATGTATGATTACACGGACATATTCTATGTCTGTTTCGATTTATTGCCCGTATTGGATTTACACACTGTAGACGGCCTCCTGGCCTCGTCTATGGAGATAGCTTGAGGCCCAGGGAAGGACAGGGTAGTTTTTATAAATCATCGTTATCATCCTTCCACGAAGACGAAGTTGCGGGCTTCAGCTAATATAATCTTATACCTTTACGAGCAATTCTTGTATATATGTTTATAAATATCATTTATAAATTTGCTATGAGGGGGTTTTCGGGGGCGAAAAATCGATCTAGCTAGGTCTTATCTCTGGAAAAATGCGCATATTTGAGTTATTTATTTATCGTATGGCATACGTATGTCACTGGATTACATAGATATACTTATAATTAGAATTTCGCCCTTAGGATCTTAAAATCATCTGCATGGCCTGTGTATCTAGTAAGGGGGCACTCCAGAATGATGTGGTTGATGCTGCATTTTTGAGTTTTTATATCGTCTCCCAGATATTACAATATAATGAGGGGTGAAGTAGGTCATATTGTCAATACGAAATCGCGAAAGAAATATGCTGTTCCATAGAAAACCATATGATTCGTCTAAATGTGACGTGTGACCCCATAGTGAAAATTATTCAGTATGACCTTCATATTTACCCCTCAGATAATGGTCAGACACAACAAAAACACTCTTTATCTAACTTCGGTTAAAGTAATATATGTGTATATTAATAAATGACATAGGAACATTGGTCTGGTGTCAGTTACACAAGGGTGGGCAGACTATCATGGTTTGAGTCATAACACAATAATCGTAAACATAATAATTATGACGAGTGTCGGGAATTCACTGGTTTCCGTCGTCATGACGATAATTTTAATTATTCATTGTGTTTCTACAGGGAATAACTTAAATGCAGTTTACACATTTAATACTTTATGTGTATGTGTGTATATGTGTATACGCATACACATATAACTAGCGAAGACAGCTTTGTGCACAGTGCGACCGAATATTTAAGACAAAGTTCGGTGCTCATCAGAGGTCGCCGATATAGGACACAACATGGTGGACTATATATACGCACTTAGTTGTATCTTTTACTGAGATGTGTCTATAAAGAGTATTATATATACTTATGTATATATTTCTGACCTTTTAAATCATAGCAGAATAATTGTGATAGCTTTTCAAAATTCGTAGTTTAAATCCTGCTTGATTGATTATTTCACTAGAAGTTTATCAATTTTTTTTTCTTTATTAGTCGGTTTTTTTTATATATTACATGAATCAGAATCAGAATCAGAACATTTATTTGCTTTCACGTATAAATACATGCAAATACAATTGTAAAATATACTCTAAAGTACTTACATGCTAAAACTGATTATTCTAAGGTTAGGTATGTATGGGAGTTATGCATTTTAAAATTAAGGGGTACGTACATGTCATGTACCTACCTAAGAGTAGTTTGTAATAATTTTTTATCCATATACCCGAGCTTAAACTTATGAGTGGTTATACCGTAATAAATATTAATTATTAGAATAACATACTCGTATAAAAATAATCTCCCATTATTTATTTACAACATGTAGGAAAAAACATACTAATGTTTTTATATTTCTCTTTTTCCCCTAGTTATATGTCATCCATGACCTAGGTTGATACAGGCTGTTTATTTAGCCACCCGCAATATTTTACGGGGTGAATATATAGGTCATACTTAGCAATTTTTATTATGGCACCAATGCCTAGAAAAAAAGTTATTCTTTCATAGAAAATGTCAAGGTCAGACAGCTAAAATGTATGAAACAACCAATATTTTTTTCGCGAGATCGGGGTTGGGCCCATAGTAAAAGTTGCTCAGTATGACCTATAAAGGGTGTTTATTTAGTCACCTGCAATAATTTATGGGGTGAATATATAGGTCATACTGAGTAACTTTTACTATGGGACCAACCCCGAAATCGCGAAAAAAATATTTACTGTTTCATACATTTTGGCTGTCTGACCTTGACATTTTCTATGGCAGAGTAGATTATTGCAGGTGATTAAATAAACACCTGTATTTAGGACAAATTCAATGTAGTTATATCAACATAAGCTAGAGTCTGGCTAGCCAAATATTGTTGACAGATATTTTCATGATGTATCACCAATTGTCTATGATTTAAAAAAAAAACTAAAAGTCTGTTGTCAATTTATGTCATTCATTCAAATTGTTCGCGGTTTATAAGGGGTTTATTTTAAATAATATTAAGACTCGGTGCGGTCTGTGTTGCCCCGCACAAATGTCACTGTGGTGCCAATGTTACTGGTAGGGGCCTTCATGGTCTGTCCTGCAGCAGGAGCGCAGGCCGCATCCCACGCCATGCCAGTATCAATGACATTCTGCGCCGGGCGTTTACCAGTGCCGGGGCACCAGCCGTCCTAGAGCCCACAGGCTTAGACAGGGACGATGGCAAGCGGCCGGACGGCATGACTCTGGTTCCTTGGAAGCTGGGACGGCCTTTAGTTTGGGACGCCACATGTGTGGATACCCTTGCGCCGTCCCACCTCCCAGGGACCTCGACCAAGGCCGGAACGGCCGCCGAAGCAGCCGAGCGCCTCAAACGGCGCAAATATGCATCCATTGATTCCGGTTGTATGTTTGAGCCGTTTGGGGTGGAGACCCTCGGACCCTGGGGACCCGGAGCCCATTGTATTTTCAGAGAGCTGGCGAAGCGTCTCATTGATGCTACGGGTGACCAGAGGGCTGGTTCTTTCCTTGCCCAGCGAATTGGCATCGCGGTAATGCCACCAGCCTTCTGGGCACCCTACCATCGGGTGACGAGCTAGCCCCCATTTTTTATTTGTAAATATATGTATTTAGATATGTTTCTTTACTTTAGTTATATTCTTTTTTGTATTTTTTAGCCTGTCAAATAAAATAAAAAAAAATTTTATAAATAAAAAATATAAATATTATAGGACATTATTACACAAATTGACTAAGTCCCACAGTAAGCTCAAGAAGGCTTGTGTTGTGGGTACTTAGACAACGATATATATAATATATAAATATTTATAAATACTTAAATACATAGAAAACACCCATGACTCAGGAACAAATATCTGTGCTCAATATTAATAATTACTATACCGAGTGAGGTCCGCAAACTATTATTTAAGCTCATAAATAATTACGATAATGTGCGAAGTCGACGTGAAGCGTTGTATAACGAAAGACTGCAACGTTTACAAGTCGTAAACAATTTAGTAGGTTGGTGCTCTATTAATATTTTGATACTTTAAGTACTAGTTCTAACATTTACCTAAGTATATCTGATTAAGTACGTGAATTTATTAATACCTGAATCTCATGAACAGGACAAGGAACGTAACGAGTTACTGAAAACTAATTTAAATATAGAAGAAATCTGTGAAATGACGGGTCAGTAGTAAATTGTTATAAAAATATAAAATATATAAAAATATCTTGGCGGAACATGTCTATATAATATATCTTTGTACTTCACATAGAGGTAGAAATTACATGAGCTGACTTTGAGTGCACGTCAATATATATTAACTTATTTGCTTAGGTACCTTACGTGTGCACAGAAAATCAAAAATATTTTCTAGTATCAAAACTGTAATACCTACTACACAAAGTGTGACCAGCCCAAGATTTTTTTAATTTCCCGCCAAAATATTGTGTAATATTTCAGTAGCCAGACTAATTGTGTACGTAGACAATCAGCATAATTTATCTATGTTGTTTAAAAATTAACTCTACGTATTTAATTCTACGGAAATTTAATTCTACGTATGCTGTAATACTTTACTCTTTAGTTGGGTTGTCATTGGATTAAGAAATATTTTATAGGCTATAAGTTAATAATAAAAAAATTTGCTAGTTGAGAGAGTCCATAAACTACGGTGACTGTTTACCGATAACTTTGCCGTACACTTTATTTTATTTCGCTTTTATCTCGCTAAATATTTCAAAATGGTAATTAATAAAAACAATAAACATGTGTAAACCGAGTACATTCATTTGATACCAAACTCGACCATAATTCCTTGTAAACAAGATGACCAGAATATCAAGACCCCCCACAAATAGCTTTTGGCCTTCTAGGCTCTTGTAGCTCCATAACCCCTTGATCGAGCCTGCTCAAAATTTAATGAATATAATATAATACCCTCATCTGCCCGTTCGCCTAATTTCATTTAAATTAGAAGAAAATTACTAAAGTTATTGCGTAACAAACTATCCTCTAGTAACCCCAGTTAAAAAACTTAGAAATCCGGGACGAAGCGCGCCTCTAGCCAGCCGTGTGTTCCAAGTTGAATGTAAGAACTTCGCTTTGCTTCGCTCTCCGTTCGATAATATCAGGAAAAGACTCGAGCGTAAATAACCTATATTTCTATTATGACGCCGATATGGTACTTGCTCTATTGATCATAAACAAAAAAGACCTATTTAACAGTCATATCAACATTCCTAACCATTGGCCATGAAATCAGTAATATTTTTCTATTATACCGTATAGGTAGTATTGTTATCAGATCAGACTTATTCTTTATGAATACTTAGTTCAATGTACGAGTACTTTACGATTACGATATTTAAAATCTATTTGATTTATACATTATTAAATTTAATTAATCAATAAGGTGCGCATTTAATCCAATTTCCATAATATACCTACATATTAATGGAAATAAAAGTTTGATTAAACTATGTAAGAATAAATAAATTAATTAATAAAATCAATATTAAAGGATACCAAATCACAAATCGAACTAGTTTCACAGTAAGCTCAAGGAGGCTTGTGTTGTGGGAATTTGACGACGATATATATAATAATTAATTAATAGAATGCGTATAAATACATAAAAAAAACTATAACGCAGTTACAAAACAAACAAATAAATGACTTTACCGGGATTCGATCCCAGGACCACCAGCTTCGTAGGCAGGACCACTATGCTATGAGGCTGTCAAATAAGTTTGATCACCACTATCATTCATTATCACCAGTTTATACCTACTTCCCACTGCTGGACACATAGCTCATGAAAGAACTAGTATTTAGATTGGGACGTTCACACCCGATCATCCAATAGCAACTGGTATCAAATGATATTTGACAAAGTTATTGTTATGAGTCGGGGTTTGAACCCACGACCTCAGAGCATGATGGCGTGCAATGCAATGTAATTGAACTCAATTGATCGATCCTTTGACGACAAGAATTTAAAAAAATATGCGTCGTATTTACTGTGAAATGGAATTTGTAACAAAAACTAAACAAACAATACTTAAATACTTTCAAATTAAACGCTAAATTTCGATTACTTTGAGCACAACTAATTAATCAGAACAATAACAAAAATTATGGAAACACTCTTTCACTAAATTAAGATAGGAAACCAATGTCAAACATTGGCACAATATTATGACATATCTCAAGTTTAATTAAAGGACGATAAAAATCCGTTTAAAAATACTTTCTAACAATATCTTCGACTGAAACCGAAACAGATAACCAATAGATGACGACTAATACAAACAATTGTATTTATTTAATAACGTGCATCAAAAACTATAACTATAAAATGCATAATAATAAACGAAGTCTCGAACTGTTTGATGTACTGATAACAATTGCAATTAAACCTTAGCGTCCATCCAATATTGGATATTTTAGGCACCACTTATATTAGGCACCACTTGGCTGTATTTTCGTTGGTTCCCGCTCCATTCATGAGGCGGAGACAAAAGCACCTACCTATTCCCATCTGTGCCCGGCGGAGACAAATAGGAATACACCACTACCATTCATCAAACCTGTATTTTTTAACCGTACATCAAAAACCTCTTGAAAACATTTATTGTTTGACAAACAACTAAACGTCAATTTGTGTTTTTTATTTCCAACATAAAATGACAATGCAATGCGATTAACCCAATCATCCTGTACCAATTTCGTACCAAAACTGTCATTTGAGTATGCTGAGATATCAAAGCAGGATTTTATTAAAGTAACTCTTATTAACATCTTGAAATTACTTAATAAAATGTTGAAATAAAAGCAAACCGTGAGTATATCCAAGCACAGAAACACGTCCAAATCTCCAAGTACAACACAACACAACACAGGTCAGCGTACACTGGGCACAGTGGGCACTTCGCGGACGTCTACGCGCACGCGCATGCTTGGTGACACTGAGTCGTTGCGCATGTCCTTAACATACTGATTGTGGCCGAATTTCGCGTATTTACATTTTTGTTTTGTTACCATGCTCTCATTAAGGTCCGTTTTGAAAATGTTAGTAGTTAGATATATTAAGGCCTTATACGGTAACACAGATTCAGTTTACTTTTAGTTTTAATTCTTATTATATCCTTCATTTCTCATGTTCTGAAAGTGGGTCGTTTTTGTTCTAAAAAGTATGCAGAACCGTTTCTGCTGGAGCAGTGTACTTTCTCAGTACGTGTTTTTTTACGATAAGCAATTACAATTTTGGTTTTAAATGATTTCTTGTACAATTTCATTCTAATAATTAACTTCCCATTCCATAGATATATTTTTTTTTACCTAAATTGTTAATTGAAATTAACCTCAAGAAATATTCTTTTTATGAACATGCATTATGTACTGCTCCCTCGGTCAATGTTTTTAAAAACAGATTGGACAAGTGGCTTTTAAACAATAAGTTAGACTGATGTTACTTAGTGATGTGATACGACTTTACAAACTTTGAACTGTATAATACAGGACACTGTGTGACATAGGCTCATCAGCTAAATAGCTGCTCGCCTATAATTATATAATAATAATAATAATTTTACTTTCCTCGTATTCGAAATGAAAAGTAGAGTGTTTAACTCGGGTGAAAGGCACCATTTAAGTCTTTGTTGCCTTGGTTAACTATCTACTATTGTTACCCTTGTCCATAATTGTTAATACAATACTAAAATAATACTAAAATGATAGTTTAATTAATCACTTTAAATATTTATCGTCTTTCAGCTTTTGTACCAATTTCACCACCAATTGGAACAAAAAAAGATAGAACTATCATTATAGTATCTGGCAGCATTTCCATCTTCACCACTTAGATGGTTAGCATTGCTCAACTGTGCGTTTCTCCAGAAACTTCCTGCCTCGCACAGCTAAACTGTGGAATGAGTTGTCGCCCGCGGTATTTCCGGACCGATACGTACTCCAAACATTCTAGAAAAAGAGTCTACCTACTCCCATCTTAAATACCGGCAAAGCACTTGCAACCCCTCTGGTTTTTCAGGTATCCATGGGCGATTCATCTGGTCGGTTGTCCTATATCATGAAATAAGTATCAGAGATTGACAATTATTTCTTGTTCATCCAGATTTCTTCGAGTGCATAAAATATCGGACGAACGCACCCCAGACGGGAGCCCGATTTTTAATCCTTATTTATAATCGATTATGTATAACAATAGTATTTTATAAATTCGTGATATAAAAGAGAGCTTTCCAGTCGAGTACCGTGTTTAGGCAACAAAGCTTGCTGAGTTGCCTAGGTAAGGTACGTGAATGAAAAGCTTGACTATATCATACATTACTTTTTCTACGAGCCCTCTAAAGTATTACTGTTTTTACTATAAAACCTAAATAATTAATGAAAATTGGCAAGTATTTCAGTACACAAAAATGTAGTACAAAAGACATAAACGCGCGAAGTCCATCCGTTCTACACACGCGGTAGCGTGTCCAGCCAAGTTCAAAGAAAAAGGAACGGGCGACGCAACCGTGTGTAATATTAGTCTTTTCTATGGGAGTGCGGCGGCACGTGATTGGTATTTTTTACAAGCTTTTATTTAACTTGCATTTTACCTATGTATATACGGGTCAAATCTTGCAAGTTAAATTTGACCCACTTCCCGGTTTCCGATGAAACTGAAAATTTGCATACATATGTAAGTCGGGTGACAATGCAATATTATGGTACAGTCAAGGTATTAAATATCAACACGGACAAAGTGCCCAAAATATGTATACACTACCTTATTGCCCATACTTTAAAGCAGTGTGTACATATTTTTGGCACTTTGTCCGTGTCGATATTAAATACCTTGATTGTACCATCGAGCTGATCTGATAATAGAGGCAGGAGGTAGCCACAGGAACTCTGTGATAAAACAACGCAACCTAATTGTGTTTGGGGTTTTTAGAATTGTATATTGTATATGAGTATTAGTTGCCTGTGGAAAGAGAAGTACACGATAAAAGCTTGTACCAAAATGAAAGATTTGCCAAAAACTTATTTATTCTTGACTACTAAGTTGGCAGCCTATACACAAAAAGTACGCAATTATAGTTTGCTATACGAAACCTTAATTCAACCATGTCAGTCTACCAGTAGAAAAAAAAACAGTGATTGAGTAATGTAGGAATCTCCTAATTCTCATTATACTTCATTCTTAATTCTAGGTAAAACATGGCTACAAATCCCGTGGTTTTCCTCAAATATATCTTTCCTTTTGTGCATGATGAATAAATACTAACCTGTTTATGTAGCAGAAATCATATATATGTATGTAGGTAATACTGAGTTAGAGGGTGGACAAAAATTATGACAACATGGAAAGGTCCAGTAGGGAAAAGGAAACACACTGAAAAAAATAAATAGCCGAACTGGTTTTGTAACTTTACTAAATAACTAAACTACGGTTATAAGAAAATAAACTTTGCATAAATTTACAAAACTTATTTTGTAGTGTATAATAAATACCTGAACACTGATAGCCAAACACGGTTTTGTAACATATAACACATAGTTCGCAAGTCCCAATTTTTGTGTAAACAGTAACCAAAATGTTTGTTACAGTTATGCAAACATTTCTTTCAGTGCAGGCGCGACCTTACGCAAGATGGGAAGACGAGATCAGAAAAACTGGATACAAACAGCTCAATCAAGGGAAGATTGGCTAACTTTGGACGAGGCCTTTACCTACAGAGGGATTCTTGCATAATGCAAAGTGGAAAACTTAAAATAAGATATACAGTCTTAAATAATTCATCTTCATTTTATTCTAATAATTGTAAAAAACCTAGAAAAATCATATACATAGATATATATAAATAAAGTAAGTATTTACCTACAGTCGCTTTTCGGTGAAGGAAAACATCGTGAGGAAACCGGACTAATCCCAACAAGGCCTAATTTTACCCTCTGGGTTGGAAGGTCAGATGGCAGTCGCTTTCGTAAAAACTAGTGCCTACGCCAAATCTTGGGATTAGTTGTCAAAGCGGACCCCAAGCTCCCTTGAGCCGTGGCAATATGCCGGGACAACGCTAGGAAGAAAGAAAGAAGAAAGTAAGTATTTACCTAGATTTTAAATTTCAATACTTTTTGTAAAATTTATGCAAGAAATAAAAGACTTTTTTTTTTTACTTATGTACGAAATATCATTTGATATTTACCACCAGCTTTTCGGTGAAGGAAAACATCGTGAGGAAACCTGCATACATCTGCGAAGAAATTCAAAGGTGTATGTGAAGTCCCCAATCCGCATTGGGCTAGCGTGGGGACTATAGCCCGAGCCCTCTCGCGCATGAGAGGAGGCCTGTGCCCAGCAGTGGGACGTATATAGGCGGAATTATTATTATAATTATTTTATAATACTGAGTTATTATAGTAATTGGCCTTCTATTTATTTAAGAGTCCGCAGCTAGCTCAGCCGAATTTCACCTTCTAACACAAACGTAGTTTCGTTCTCATTTTAAAACTACGCGTTGGATTATAATGAAACATGAGAAATATATATGTCTGTCTGTATGAAAAAATTCAATTCACTGTATTTTTGAAACGAACACTTCTTTAGCGGCGCTGTGCACTTTTTGTGATGGGAAAAAAATGTTAAACTCGCGACAGGTCACGTGACCGACAGATTCGACAGATTGAAAATTCGTAAGACGGACACGTGACCTGATCGAAAAACTGTTACAATGTCATTGAAGCCAGTAGTTAATTTTTTAATGAAATATAAATTGTCATGTTTGTGTACGATAGAGCAATAAATGAATATTGTATTTTACCACATATATGATAGTACTTTTATACTGATAATTAAAGCAATTCGTGCAAAAATATTCCCTAGCCATTCCAAAATATCAAAAAAGTACAACGTTAACATTGAAGTTTTCACTTCTGCCGCGTTACTTTTTTTACGAGCTATTTTTGTATTTAGTAGCGAATAAACAGATTGCACTTAAAATTGTATGACTCGGTAAATTGCGCACTGCTCATTAGCTAATAAAATCGCTCCAGTTTAACAACTACGCAGGAACACACTGGAAACATAAATAGGCTAAGTGCATTGCCCTTCCTTCATTCATGTTCAAGTATAAGTATATGTACCGAAGAGCTGGCGGCTTCCTCGCACAACGTATCAGTATTGCGATACAACGAGGAAATGCCGCCAGCATCCTTGGTACGATGCCTCAAGGGCCTATTTTAGATATAAGCTAGTTATAGTAATCATCTGTATATATCCATTATGTATGCACAGGCTTTGTAAGCCTAAAGAGAGGCCCCAGCAAATGCTTACTATATGTTTGTAAATAGATAATAAAGATATTTTTCATTTTCATTTTCATTAAAGATGTATATTGTTATTGTAAATAAATATAGTATAAGTAGGTAAGTTCCCTATAAACTATTTTTTGAATAACAGCAAAACTTCTTCCTTGCGTTGTCCCGGAATTTTACCACGGCTCATGGGAGCCTGGGGTTCGCTTGGCAACTAATCCCGAGAATTGGCGTAGGCACTAGTTTTACAAAAGCGAATGCTATCTGACCTTCCAACCCAGCGGGTAAACTAGCCCTTATTGGAATTAGTTCGGTTTCCTCACGATGTTTTCCTTCACCGATATCTCGAACATAAGTTCCGAAAAGTCATTGGTACGAGCCGGGGTTTGAACCCGCTACCTTGAATAAATGAAGACCTAGCAAAATGTTCGCCCGACGATATCGGCCTGTGAGTTATTCGCAAAAACTGACACCCCGATATCGTCCGGCGAAATAGTAATCAGTGGGCTCCTTAAGGTGCAGTGGATGCAGTGAGTTCAGCTGGCATGGTATTTGAAAAATCGTAGTCCTTTTTTAGGTCAAAATACGGTTTTCAAAAGATATGAATACCAAACCAAGTAAATATTTAAAAATATATATATGTTATAGAATATTAGTTTATACATAAAATATCCAAAATTCAGTTCAGTTCCACTTCATCAAATGTCACTTTTTTTAATTTAAATGCTTGAATTGTTGATGAAAATACAAAAATCACTATATGTATGCTCTTCACATTTGAAGAGTTCCCTCGATTTCTCATGGATCTCATCATCATAACTGAGCTTTAAAAAAAAAGGGACCAATCTCTATATAATTTTCAAGATCGGTTCAGAAATTCGGATCGGAGTTATGAAGTAACAAACATAAAAAAAAAAAACAAACATTCCAACCGAATTGAGAACCTCCTCCTTTTGAAATCTTGAAGACGGTAAAAAATCGGTAGTAGTTTAGATAAAAATAAATAAAAACCGCTTTTTTTTTCCTCGAAAACCTGTGGCAATTTAGGCTCAATATTTGGTGAAATAGCATCTTATCCTTGGGAAAATAAATCAGCAAAACAACAATCAATTTGGCGTCTGGGGCCGATCCCTTTAAATATTTTCATTGGTAGAACAAAAAGGAACAAAAAGCACTGGGATTAATTTATTTGCAAATTTATTATATGAATTTGCACGCCAAAACCACTCGGCAGCGGCACGTCATATTCCTTATCATTAAATTTAATTTTTCATTAACTTCCAACATAAACTTATACAAATACTCAAAAGGCTGAAACCGCTATAACACTCGCATACACTTACAACTTTTTAATTTTATCACAGTAAAGTTGCGTGACATGCCTCCCAAGATGACATGAAACTTTACACCGTAACCATCTCAAAGTTATTTTGTATCTTTTCTGCATGGATATAGAGTTAGAAATTGTATATAGGCTTGGATTGCGTGTACGCTATTCGAGTCATAATAAACAGGACATAGAGTACTCAAGTTGAGTATTTTAATGATTTAGTACTTATTAGCGACTTCGTGGAATGATGATGTTTGATATATACTACCATAATTAAAACTAGTAGTTCACTCCGAACTAAGAACTCGCGGTTCGCCAAAAAGATAGATCAATTGATTTCACCTACTTAGTCGGCAAAGGATCGAAAACCACGTGCAATTTATTGCACGGTGTGTGGAGTCCTTAACTGATAGATCTAAGTCACCATGGAGATTAAAATAAACTGTATCTGTGGTAAGTCCTTTCTTGTCAAATGTCAAATATCTATATTATGTTTCTTTTATTTCGTTTCTACCATGCAATTTTTTTTAATCGCAAATTCATAAAACAAAATAAAAATTAGTAAACCAAGCACTTTCATTTGAAACCAAACTCGACTATACTTCTTGCAAATAAAATGACCAGAATAGCAAATAGCTTTTTGGCCTTCTAGGCTCTTTCAGCTCCATAACCACTTGATCGAGCCTGCTCATAATTTAATTACTAAAATATAATGCCCTCAACTACACGTTTACCCAATTTCATTTAAATTAGAACCAATTTACTTTAGTGGTTATCCTTATAACTGTCCTCTGATAGTCAGCTTTAACGCATTCACTGCCAACGTTTTCGTAGCGCTACACGCGTAGCCAATTCTAGCGTTTTCCCGCTTTGTAGAGGAAAGCGACTACGAACAGAGCGCCCGCCAAGCGGGTTCCCGGCACTCAATGTGTTAAAACATCGAAATACCGAGAGGTGTGTGAAGAAGTTTAGCGGTTGAAGCGTGAAAAGATTTTTTTAAACGACTTCAAGATTTCAAAAGGAGGAGGTTATCAATTCGGTGTTTATGTTTTTTTTTTTTACCCTTTAAATGTTCGACACAGTAACGTAATATGCTAATTTTTGCACTAGTGCTGTAAAGTAGCACCATATGTACTGTAAATACAGGTAATACAATAAATTCGCTACAGACCCGGTTACAAAATGTAACTTAATAAGTAGATTTTGATGTCAAACTGTAAGGTTGAATTGGCCTTGCGATCTACTAAAAATAACGACGTACCATACCTAGGTAATCTGCAATGTTTAGTCTGATTCAGAGCTGATACGAAGCTAAAAGTGATGCAAAGCGTTCTCGGGTAAATATTTAACGCACAAATACCTACACTTCATGGCAGTGAAAACGGGCCACGTTGTAGAGTCGGACCAAGATAACTGCATGCCATCTGGTACACACGGGACAACAGGATAGGTGACAGGTAAAACTACATACAAAAAAATTAAAGTAATGAAAAATAGAAATTTGGAAGAGTTACGTACTTAACTTAGAGTTACAACTCGCTCAAAAATCGCAAGTGTGATAAGGCTCTTATCACCATAACTGGCAATTATCATTACCAGAATTTGAGTTATTATCTTACTTTTAAAACGTTTTATCATGATATTTTTGAAGTGAACATTTCTTTAGCGGCGCTGTGCACTTTTTGTGACGGGGAAAAAATGTTAAACTAGCGGCAGGTCACGTGACCGACAGATTCGTCAGATTAAAAATTCGTAAGACGGACACGTGGCCTGATCGAAAACCTCCATGATGGTTCTGTAATGATGATGATTTAAGGGTCGTTGAAGTTATGGAAGGAAGTTGATTTTCCTGAGGGATAAACTTTTTAATGTTAATTAATTGTAATAGTTCTGAAGTGTTAAATTTTTTATGTAATATAAATTGTCATGTTTGTGTACGATAGCACAATAAATAAATATTGTATTTTACCACATAAACGATAGTGCTTTTATACTGATAATTAGAGCAATTCGAGCAAAATTAGTCCCTAACCATTCCAAAATTTCAAACGCGTTAATATTCAAGTTTACACTTCTGCCGGCACTCCCGGAGTGCAACCCGTTGTGTGTGTGTATTTTTATTGCCAATGAGTAACTAGTATAAAAATCCATCGGATGACCGCTTTTATAGCCTTATACCTAAAAAATTAAAATTTAAACTGTTTATTGTTATAGGAAAAACAATTTCATTCCATTCACTTAGAACTAATCTTATATTTTTAAGATTATATTTAAGATTATACTTTTTCGACCAGCTCTCTGGTTAATTGTCCTTCGTAGTCATAGTATTTTTTGCACTGGGTACATAAATTAATATATATGTATGTATATTTAATTATAGTATATTTATGTAAGTTTATTACCGTTAGTATATATTATTTATCGCTATTTTGCTTGGTTTAAGTTACTTATTCTGTTTTTTTTTGTTTAATGCCTGCACGTACTACTGTTTCAGTTTAGCCTGATGGTTGACTGGTAGAGAATGCCTTTAGGCATTAAGTTCGCCATTTGTACTTTATTTGTTATATTGTGCAATAAAGTTTAAATAAATAAATAAATTATATGGACTAAGGCAAGGATATGGGTATACAACCCCTGTTTGAGGTATTTAGTTACAGTTAAATATTTATACATACCTAAACCTGTTTCCATAGTTTTGGCCTGGTGTGTACTTCATAGTGTTGGAAACCATTCAATCTTGATATGAGGGCTATTTCTAACAACACATGCCCGAGGTAGTAAAGACATGCCTACATTTATTTCCTACAAAAATAAACTTGTACAGTCAAAAGATTTAATTTGTGACCCATTTCGTACCATGTCACTGTGACAATAGCATGAGGTCTCTAGCGACTTTCATGCTGGGGCTCCCACCCCCCTCCCCCAACGTGATTTTATCGTGACCCCCCTCCCCCTCAATCGAACCTCGCGTGATTTGTGCACAAGCCCTTGTTTGTCACTGTGACAAGGTACGAACTGGGTCACATATTCAATCTTTTAACTGTGCAGCTAGTAGAATATACCTATCTATAACCTAATCACTTTTAAAAAACGCATTTGCCGATTTGTAAGACCGAAGTGATTCTATGTATAAGTGTTCCTTGAACAAAGTTTTGTACGGAACACTAAAAATTAAACAGTGTGTTTTGCTGCCAACTTACCTTCTTGTCCCGACTTTCCGCCACGGCTCATGGGAGCTTGAAGTCCACTTGGAAATTAATCTCAAGAATTGGTGTAAACACTGGTTTTTACTAAAGCGTCCCACCCAACGGAGAAACTAGGCATTATTTGAGTTAAGGCCCCAAAGAAGGCCCATCGTTATTTTATTTTTCATTTCACAAGATCTGAAAGTGAGTCGTAGTTGTTGTAAAAAGTGTACAGAAAATGATTCGTTTCTGCTCTAGAACTCTGTACTTTCTAAGTACGTGTTTTTCTCTTGTTGTTCAAATTCCATTCTGATAATTAACTCCCCAGTCCATAAATAACGATATTTTTACCTATATTTTCAATTGATAGTACCCTGAAGAAACACTACTAAAGTTTAATACTTAGCCGTTTTTAAAAAACTACTTTTCTCGTATTCGAAATGAAAAGTAGAGTATTTAACTCGGGTGAAAGACACCATCAGTCACAAAGTTTTCCAAAAATAAAAAAGTAAATGCATTGTAACCGTTATAAAAATAGATAAACAAGTACGAATAAACCGGGAATGACAGTTGATACTTTTATCGTGACACAGCTGTCGGCGCCGGCGCAAGCCGCAAATCCCTGTTATCGCGGTGATAAAATCCCTGTTATCACGCGGTGATAACAGTGACATGTTGTGTGCAGGATTATTTGCTAAGATTATTTTGCTGGTGCGATTTTTAACGTTATTTTTGTAAAGATTTTCTTATTTTCTCGTGGCAAAAGTAGGTGTCAGTGGCCTGCAGTGGCAGCATGGTTTCATTTTTATCACCTGTCACTTCCGCACTTATAGTTGTTAGCTTTGTAGCTGGCCCCCAACGGATTATCCTTTGTCTATTATTAACTGAAACTGCGCTTGCCACTACCTGCAAATAACCGGCCAAGAGCATGTCGGGCCACGCTCAGTGTAGGGTTCCGTAGTTACTCTTCCGTCACAATAAGCTAAACTGGAGCTTAAAGTGTAGTAAATGGTACCTTTCACCCGAGTTAAACAAATAGGCAAATTTGCATAATCAGTACCTAATTAAAGTAAGTCTTTTTACTATGAAGGGAAAACTTTTTGCGATAACTCAAAAACAGCTAAACTGATCATGTCCGCTATAGTTTTCATTTAATGTCTTTCTTAAGCTCTACTTTCACGATTTTTTTCATATTATTTGGACCTATTATGGTTCAAAAGTTAGAGGGGGGGGACACATTTTTTTTTTTCTTTCGGAGCGATTATCTCCGAATATATTCACTTTATCAAAAAATGTTTCTTGAAAACCCCTAGTAGTTTTGAAAGATCTTTCCAACGATATCCCACACTCTAGGGTTGAACCGAAAAAAAAATTCACCCCCACTTTACGTGTAGGGGAGGTACCCTAAAAAAAAATTTTTTTGATTTTATTGCACGACTTTGTCGGCTTTATTGATTTATATATCCATGCCAAATTTCAGCTTTCTAGCACTAACGACCACGGAGCAAAACCTCGGACAGACAGACAGACAGACAGACAGACAGACAGGCAGACAGACAGACAGACAGACAGACAGACGGACATGGCGAAACTATAAGGGTTCCGTTTTATGCCATTTGGCTACGGAACCCTAAAAAAGGGCCCGGTATAACTTTAATCGGTTATTTAATAACTACTCCTATGGTAATTGAAATAAGATTCAAAATGAACAAATGGAAAATAATTCGTGACTTCTTGTGTGGTCCCTATACGGTTACTGGGTGCCGGCGAGTCGAACGCTACCGAACCAGTCTAAAATGTGTCCTCGATATGCGCAACAAAGGCGCGTTATCGGAGAGCGCACCTACACTGGTTTTTTGAACGTTGGACTAGCCCGTGCTCATGTCCTATTAGAATTATACGATCCTTTTTTGCAGGTGGTGGCACGTGCGGGTTTAGTTAACAATAGACAAAAGATCAGCCGCTCCGGGCCAGCTTCAAATCGAACGACTATACAAACTTGTTAGAACGTGACAGCCATGGTGACACTGATAAAAATGCGACCGTTATTAGCCCGCTGGTTTTTGCGCTGATTCTCATATCATATTTGTATGAAAATATAGTAAACTTCTTTTACATGTTTTATAGAAAAAAAATTAAACCTCATAATGATTTGCATGATAGGCAATGTTGAACAGATACATACAGTAATAAAGAAATTTGTTTTAAGAAAAAAAACCGACTTCAATGAGGGAGACCGGTGAAAGAAAAATTATTGTTGATTTTGGATTTCATACAATGAAATGAAAAAGACTGGTAAAATACCCGCAATAGGGTATTCGACTATATTTAAAATAAACTATTTCCCACCATGAATGAAATAATATTAAAAATCGCTATAAGTTTGCTTAAAAGAGTTGAGAAGTACCCTCAATTCCTCATGGAATCCATCATCAAAACTCAAGCTTGACAAAAATGTACCTTGAAAACCTAACTGCTTCACAAACATGCGAAGAGAACAAATTGTCAAACGTGAACTATGCGGCGTTGAAGAGTGCCATTCTGTTCATCATCAGCAGTTCCGCGTCATCAAATGTCACTTCTACAAATGTAAATACTTGATTTGATGATGAAAATACTAAGATCACTATATACAGGGTGATCAATCCAAAACGGTCAGAATGGAGAAGTGAGAAACTATGAGAGATAGCCACATCTGTTCTTGGACACATGGCTTCGATTTTAAATTTAATAATAATGACATTAATTAATTTAATTTAATTTATCGC
The DNA here is from genome assembly GCF_033807575.1 of Cydia pomonella. Taxonomy (NCBI): domain Eukaryota; kingdom Metazoa; phylum Arthropoda; class Insecta; order Lepidoptera; family Tortricidae; genus Cydia; species Cydia pomonella. The sequence goes on along the minus strand of NC_084725.1, from coordinate 13,697,678 downwards.
CACTCGTTACGAATTTCCTATGTTTACAAGCTTTTATTTACTTTCACCAGACCGTTGTCTGTTTGTAATCAAATCTTGCAAGTTAAATTTGATCCACTTCCCGGTTTTCGATTGAGCTGAAAATTTGCATACATATGTAAGTCGGGTGACAATGCAATATTATGGTACCATCGAGCTGATCTGATGATGGAGACAAGAGGTGGACATAGGAACTCTGTGATAAAACAACGCAACCTAATTGTGTTTGGGGTTTTTAGAATTTGCTCGATGAGTATTAGTTGCCTGTGGAAAGAAAAGTACAGTCAGCGATAAAAGCTTGTACCAAAAATGATATTTTGCCAAAAGCTTTTTCGCACTTGTATCGTAAATAACTATTTAAATAGAGGCGAGATGCACCTAATCGCTATCGTCATACTTTACGGATACGTTACAAGTGATACATACAAAATGCAAGTTACATATGCTATCATATCGCTTCGATAAGACCAACGCAACCGCATAATATACCTATACACCTTCATTTATGTCAGGCAACCAGATAATGCAGGTATTATCATCGTACATAGCCATGCGTGATATGCAGTGTTTTAATTCGTGTGTCGAATACTTTTTCATGTCTACTTCTGCATGTGACTGGTACGTGATAACTCTAAACGGGCAGTTGTTTTATGCGATAATCGCAGCGTCAAACACGATGCGTTTGACGCACATCCATTTTAAATCAGATAATCTAATGACCGTATTGTTTTACGCGGAAAAGCAGCAGTATCATTTTCCCTATTCCGTGATCGCATACGTTCAACGCTGCGTTTATCACAATGGCTAAGGGCTCCTCTACACGATGGCCCAGCGCTGGACCAGCCAGATAGCCACGCGATGGTTGAGTGCACGCACTATGGAATGGGCCACGTATAGATGTGTACGCACCATTGCCGACACCGTGGCCATTCCATCGCCATCCCGCCGCGCCATAAGGCATCCGACACCACTATCCTCTCTACACGCTGGTCCATCTTAATGGGCCAATATGATGGCCCATCGTGTAGAGGAGCCATAAACAACGCACTTTAAGGTCTCCCAACTATACCATACCAGTTGCACCGACCCCAATTCACGGACTGATCAACGTCACTGAGCAGCAAATTATAAAACTGTCCATGCAATAAAAGTTAGCGAACACTTTAACGGTGACAGGCGGTTTGGTGCAACTGACCCTAAGTTGAGTTTTTACGTCCCCAGCAAGCTCGACCGAATTTCACCTTCCCATACACACGAAGTTTCGTTCTCATTATAAAACTATGTGTTGGTTTATAATCAATCTTTGCACATCAATAACATGAGGTATATCTATGCTTGTAATTAGTTTATATAGCTCCAGCTTTATAAAACAAACGAAAGAGACAAGAACAAGTTCTGTAACAAAAAATTAAATTTGCTGTATTTTTTAACTACCTATCTGAAGCTAGATAAACTAATGACAGGCATAGATATACCTCCAAAACTACAAGTAGTAGTAAAATAAACTTCCTCTAGCATCAATCATATCATTTGTGTGTAAATATAAGGGAGAAATAACGTAGAAGAAATTAATTTACTTGCGAGACACAATACATACGATTACGAACGCACTCGCCCTGAGCGACCAAAATAAACAAACTCAGCATCATAACAACACTAACACAGTCACACCATAACACACTTAACACACTAAGACACTCGAAAACGCGGGGAAACACGCCATGTTTGTTTTTTATTGTTTATGATATATCTTTTTAAAAGCAGACGCGAGCGATTCGCGCGCCACCGTCCCGTGGTCTAAAATAGACGCGTTGTAGACGCCAGACGGTTAGTTTGGTCTAAAATTACTACTTAGATTTGAGATTTACGTCTAAACGAGTACTCAAGGTAAGCGTCAGCCCTATAAATATATGCGACAGTTTGGAGAATCCTAATTTCTGTGGCGTTGTTTCTAAACAAATTTGTGTTATTGCAATTATAGCTTTGCTTTGATATCTTTTTTAGAAAAATAAAGGCGCAGACAATGTCTCAAAATGCAATTTATTCTTTAGATACAGGGTTTGACAAGTATTTTTTTTTCTTTAGAGTGCATGATGACCCGTTTTAGCATTTTGGCAGCTGTTCGTATTTACTATTTTGGCCGGCACAGCGTCGTGTCTTTGTTTATTTAAATTGAATATATAACTTCTTATAAACAAGTAACGTAAAATGTGCTTACTTTGCTAGCTTGCTCCAAAATTCAAGATTTCAATTCAAATTGAAAATTATTATATTGCAGTATATATGTTGATATAAAGCCCAACCCCAAAATCGCGAAAAATTGATTGGCTTATTCATACATTTTGGCTGATCAATTCTCGATGTTTTTTTTTGAAAAAGCCAAAAAAAATCGGGGTTGGTCAAATAGTAATAGTAGCTCGATTTAGCTAGTAGAATCGAGCCCTGCATTTGAAGCCCCATGGTGGGAGATATACTATATAAGATAAGATAATCATTTATTTCATTTCAATCTTAGTTGGTAAATACACAGTGGTCGAGTCCTCCTTTTAGGTATGAAGTACCTGTGTCAGGAGACCTCGCTCTTCCAGATTACAGATTTAGATCTACACTAAGAGAAAAATGTAAAATATACGCCGAATTAAAGTAGACCATGACAACTACCACATTAAATGAGGTTGTGGTATAGTTATCGTAAGTAAAAACTGTTGGAGCACCATTAGTCCATTACCCAGCAGCAGCCAAGTAGGCACATTTTACGATATGTTTTTTTGCTCGAACTAATTACAAACAAGCAAATACAGGATGTTTTTGTAGTCACCCGCAATAATTTACGGGGTGAATAGCACATACTGAGCAACCTTTACTAAAGGACCAGCCACAAAAATTGGCTGTTTCGTACATTTTGGCTGGTCTGATATTTTGTAAGGGAGTGTCAATTTTTTTTCTGGGATTTAGGGGGTGGTCCGATAGTGTCATGATTTATTTATGTTTACATTTAAGATAGCAGTTAAATAATAATTATACTGTGACAACATTAGTATGTTACCCCGATTAATACAGGGGTAGTTGGGAAAATAACATTATACTGTTGGCAACACGGTAGTTTTGGCAAGTGGTGGGGACACGGAAAATGTTAGACATGCTCGTTCACTTGGGTTGAGGCCGTCAAAGAGGACGCATCGTAATGAACTGGTTAGGTTAGAGTAGTAGTAATCGTTTAGAGTAACCATGCGAGAAGAAGCACTATAATAGTAAAAGTTGCTCAGTATGACGTATACATTTACCGCGTAAATTATTGACTTTAAAAACATTCTGTATAGGCTAAATATAGATAATAGCGCCGAAGGCACGTTGCGATTGCATTCGCCGTATCCATTATGCGTGGGAAATGTATCGATTGAAAGCTTAGAAAAAAAACTATTGACCATGTCCACGTAGTGAAGCAAAATAACCGTAGCTGCCACTGCAAAACTCATTCAATTGTTTACGGTGTTCACGCACAATCATTTACAGAAAATTCAAGATCGCACAAGAATCGCATCGAAATTTTGGGCGACATAGGATAGTTTTTATCATTTTTTTTTATACTACGTTGGTGGCAAACAAGCATACGGCCTGCCTGATGGTAAGCAGTCTCCGTAGCCTATGTACACCTGCCACTCCAGAGGAGTTACATGCGCGTTGCCGACCCTATCGTCGATTTATCATAAGATCAATGATCTTGCGCTTGTAGGGTTAGACACTTTAATTGCTGACCCATCTACGGTCCAAACTAATTTGGTAATCAATACTAATTCTATGATATCTCCAATGTAAAGTAAACCCTAAGCGGCTCAACAATTAAAGTCCGTGACCGAACGTACATATACTGCACTTCATTTCATACTCGGTCGGTAGAGCACAGGTACAGGTACGGCAAACCACAACATATTCGAAGAAACAAATAAAGGAGTGTATTGACATTGACATGTATTACCGGTAATGATTTTTAAGGGTAACATGTCAAATACAGGTATTGTTTTCTAATGGGAACACGCTAATAGACATGAATACCGGTAATCAAAGCTTTAGTGATATAAATAGCGAAATACAACTATAACCGGTTATACCTAATTTAAAACCGGTAGTAAGAATACCGGTAACGATCCCTGATTCAAATACGAAAGTTCTTACGGTCTTCCCAACAAAAAAAAATAGAAGACAATCTAGAATACGGATGTAATACAGCATAGGTTTGCCGATGAACAACGTACTACATACATAAAAAGCCGGTGGAACTCGAGTTCTAAACGGTTGTTTATGAGCTTGAGCTGTACTCGCCACGTGTTTAGCGCATGTGCACGGAATGACATCCCGTGACCTACATGCGACGGAGACGGCGCATTACAAGAGAAAAGGATGCGTTTGGGATGTGAGGATCAGGTGTTAATGATTGCGCGAATATACACAAGTCTGGAGCGCAAAAATATTTCAAAAGTATGTTTGTCTGTTTGCTTGTTTGTTTGTTTAAACTTTATTGCACAAATTTACAAAAAGAGTACAAATGGCGGACTTAACGCCTTGAGGCATTCTCTACCAGTCAACCATTGGGCTAAACAGAAATAGTGCAGGATTGTCAAGAGTTGATATGGAAATACAAGTCGAGACTACTATGATACTATACTTACACTAATATATATTTTCAATATACCTACATATATACATATTCACTATATATAAATAAACATACATATATATAATAATTATGTACCTATTAGTGTGAGATATCACGCAGACATTTATTTAGTCACGAATGTTTTCAAATAAGTGCTTACGCAACTTGCTGTTGAATGTAAGCTTGCTCTGAGCTTGTCTGATAGGCAGAGGGAGAGCATTCCACAGACGTATTGCTTGGCAAGTGAATGAGTTGGACAAGAATCCAGTCAGATGAGGGAGGACAGCCAGCTTCAGAGTTCGAGAAGCACGAAGAACATAACCAGGACGGGCTGTTATAAAATCAAATTTAGACCTGAGATAACTGGGTGCAGCTGGGTCAAATAAAATTGAATACAGAGTATAAAAGTCGATAAGGTCCTCACTTGTCATTGTCACTGGGACAAGGTACGAAATGGTACCTATTTAAATAAAATTCCTTGACTGTAAATATGACGACCGCTCTCTGGCCTAGTTGGGTATTGACCCTGCCTATGAAGCCGATGGTTCTGGGTTCAAATCCTGGTACGGGCATTTGTGTGATGAGCACGGATATTTCTTCCCGAGTCCTGAGTGAATTATATATTATATAATTATATCGTTGTCTATAAGTACCCACAACACAAGCCTTCTTGAGCTTACTATAGGACTTAGTCAATTTGTGTAATAATGACCTATAACATTTTTTTTTTTATACTACGTCGGTGGCAAACAAGCATACGGCCCGCCTGATGGTAAGCAGTCTCTGTAGCCTATGCACGCCTGCAACTCCAGAGGAGTTACATGCGCGTTGCCGACCCTAAACTCGCCCCCTCGTTGAGCTCTGGCAACCTTACTCACCGGCGGGAACACAACACTATGAGTAGGGTCTAGTGTTATTAGGCTGCTGTTTTCTGTAAGTTGGAGGTACTTCCCCAGTTGGGCTCTGCTCTAGATCTGGAATGACATCCGCTGTGCTGTGCCCTACCACACAAAGCGAGATGACATTCACAATGCCCAAACCTCTCTTTTGGACGTAGTTTAAGGACGTACGTACGTTTAATTAAGAATAATCACTGAAATATAGAGGTACAGTAGAAGCTTTTATTAAAGCTGGTACTTAACTGTCTCAAATTTAGTTCATGGATCGGCGTTGTGTAGAATTTATTTTCATCAATGAATTTACACTTTAAAACTAAATATGTTACAAACGGGCCCCAGCAAGGAAAATTGTTATTTGAAGACCATTTTTGAGACATACAAAGTAATTTTATGAGACCAAATTACAATTTTTAGCCTTAAGAGTAACGAGTCAATTTCAATACTTAAAAAATATTAATTTTAATGTTGCTAGAAATACATTCCGCAAAAAAACACTACAAACGTTGTAAGTAGGATATGTATTTATACCTACCTCTCATTTTCATCTTAGTTATTTCCCGTTAACATAGCTAAGCAGTAACTAATTATCTCCTAAACAATTAAATGACTAACTGTGAACCTTATGTCAAAGCAGTAAGGTTTTCGAAAAGTCAATTAACTGTGCCATCAATGGAGTAGCTCAACAGAGTAGTAAACCTGTAAACAATAACGTAATATCAATGAAATAGTAAACAATGTCAGCGTTTACATAATACGAACAAAACATCGTAAATGTTTAATTACAAAGTATAGCTAATAACAATATTTTACAGTCAGACAGACTGACGCTTAAATACTTGTCGGGAATCGTGGGCGTATCATACTAGAGACAGCATATCAGAAACTTCATTACAACAGTACAACAATGGGTTCAGGATGTTGTTGGGACTGCCTCGCTTTTGCAGCGCGTCAGGTATGTTCGCGGAGGCGCGCACTGATTGCTTTGGTGCAATAATACGCAAAAGGACTGCCTCCCTGATGCGTCGCGTGCGGGACAGTTCCAACAGCCTCTTGCGCCTAGTGTTAGAATCGCCTGCTTGCGCCTTCTGGAAACACTGGGAGGGAGTACATATGGGATCCAGAGGCTTAGTGTATAAGTTATTATGAGCTAGTATAGTAGTTAACTAACATAGGATTAAGGGAATGTATACTAACACTATGGACATGGTCCGAAATAAAAATAAATTGAATTGAATTGAATTAGTGGATGACGAGGGCTTTCAATGAAATACGATGTTCAACTTACAGTCTTCACTGGACAAGACTGATATAAAATCATACCACACGTTACATATCTTATCGTAAGCAAGCCAATGGATTTGACCCAGGAACCGCCACCGACGTCATCTTCTCCCGTTCTCGTCTGGAGGTTGATTGACAGCATACCTTCAATTGTTCTCGATTTCAATTATTTTGACGGCGTGCTCTATGACGCCTTCGCGGAACTGCGTCGAACGCCACTGAGGTGTACGTAGCACCCATATTGGCGTTGTCATAAAAAAAATCTTCACGATCTATTAGGTCCAAATTATGTCAAACTGTCTATTTATCGCGATTTCGGAGTAAGTCTAATACTAAAAGCCGATCTGTGTGCTTATGAATATATTCAATAAGTGTTAAGTAAAGATATAATATGTAATATGTATATACATATAAATACAATAATTTAGCCTATACATATACGTCCCATTGCTGGGCACAACCCTCTTTTAATGCGCAATAGGGCTTGGCTATCATATAAAACACCAAATAGAAGTAAAACCCATTAAGAACAGAGATTGGCTATCCTTGACGGATATATACCTAGCTCAATTTATTTATCTTCGGGCCGCCGTCAGCAAAAGTTTCCATACAAAGTGACCCATTTCGATTGCTCTCCTACTCATGAATCAGCGCGCATATAGACGCCATTGACGGCGCGGTGCGTACACGCATAATTTTAGCGTAGGCCTACGTCTGACGTCTTTATACGTCATCTCTGCTGCAGTCGCTCCAGCAATTATTCTTCAACGACTTTACACGTCCATCGACATTTTCCCAATATAAATTGATCTGTTGATATATTGACATGACATGTAATTCGGTAGAACATTATACTGGTCATTTAAAAGTGTCAACAGTCGGTTGTTTTGCGAATGTCAGAACAGCTGGCGGTGTGCCGCGTCCAGACATGTTGTGAAACGCCTAAAGTGAGTTTCGTAATATCGATCAATAACGTAGTTGCGTCATAACTGTGGGTAGCACCTGCTTAATTGTGATTTGCTTGTATTTAAGAATAAGCTGTTGATTCCCAAAAAAACATACATAATTCGGTTACTCAACTTACATATGTATCAAACGTTTCAGCTCAAGGAAATAATTGGAAGAGGGTCTAATTTAGTTCGCAAGATTTAACTCGAACACACAAAGCTTGTAAAATAATACCAGATGTAAAGTGAAGGTTAATAGAAATTGCAAATAATGTAAAATATAACTATTAAATTAAAAATTGAAAAAAGAAACTCCCTGTGCCAAAAAAAGCCATTGTTTATGCCAAAAATGCCTTAACCTCATTTTAGATCAAAGCTGATGCTCTTCAAATTGCTGGATCGATTTTTATCAAACAGCTAAAAACCACCGCAAGGAAACTCGCTTTCATGTAAAAACCGCATCAAAATCGGTTCATCCGTTGGAAAGCTACGATGTCACAGATAGACAGACAGAAACTGGCGTCACACGGCCCCTCTTTTTGCGGCGGGGGTTAAATCAGTTTTATTACGAAAGTTGTACTAGCGTTATATTTTTACGAAAGTTGTATTCACTGAAATATTTATAATTAACATATATTTCACCTAAAAGTTAATAAAAAGTATACGAGTACGAAATAAATGAGAGTAAATTGGTTTGTCTAGTTTATTTATTATTAACTTTTATTTTAATGAATGTTTGTTTGGATCGCGTAAGCTTAAACAGACCGGTCTCCACAAACAGCACCCGTTCACCAGAACAATAACTCCACATCACACAAATAAATTTAAATTTATTGTTTGCCAATTCTATTGAACTTCACTTTAGATCAATTTTAGGTACTTTCTTTACAACTACTTAAGTAAATGTTCATGCCAAGTTGCATATAACATATAACCAAATATAACATCATCATCTCGTTTGCGAGAGAGTAACTTCGAATGTAACTCCAGCGGCGGCTATTAAGTCCCAATTTCAAGCTAAATATCCCACTCCTAATAACCAGCTAACAATGAGTAAACCACAAATAGGCCATAAAACCCGACAATGAGTAATATTTCACACATCACAACTCTCATAATTTTCTCATTAAACTTACGTCCACTGGAGAATAGGGTGTGACGTTTGAAAAGCTAAGAATAATATGACTACGTCTCAATGACGTGTTTAAGCGTAAAAAGTCTAATAGTTGGTCACCATCTATACTCATACGTGCTCATACGTAACGCAAGTACACTGGCACTATAACAATAAGAAAAACACAACACTCAGAAGAAAAAGTCAATAAGTTACAAAATGGTAGCAAATTACAAAATGGACTCAGATCAACAGATTACAAATAAGTTAGGAGTGTTTTAAACTGATTGATTCCTCTAGATAATCAGTACCACGATTTCACGATACTAAAAACTTCCCATGGTTCAAGAACTTGCATGCAATATTCGATACATTATTGCTACAATTAATTCAGTCGATCGACCAAATCAAATACCGTAATTCAACGAAAATCGCATAAAAGTTCTTGTATATTCGAACGAACATTCCTTATCCTTCGAATCATTCTCACCGCTAACATCATTCTTAATTTCTACTAATTCTTTAGAGGGCTCCGTGTCATTTAGTTGTTAATGAAAGCGCCTTGTTTAAAGATTACATACAGATCTCCCACGAACATCCACTAGGGTCATGTCATTCCAGACATGTATGACCACTAGAGTCGACGGCTAATACCAACCAGAGGGCCTTTGATGAGTTGCTTCTCTGTCGCACTTGTAAATTCGTACGTAAGTGTGACAGGGAGGCAACAGGTCGAACGTGGTCCGCGGTAGGCCCTCAGAACAAGTGTGTTTTCCCAGTTTTTACGATTAAGGTGCATTGTTTCACCCGCAACATAGGCTTAAAATTTCTTCTGATTTGCAAAGACCTGTTTGCAGTACCTACCTACACCTTAAGAGTAGCTTTCTCACTCTGGGTAGTTTTAAGTATATTTTATTGAAAGTATAATGTTAATTTCCTTGTGTGAAGTGGCGTGGTCTTGTGTCATAAAATTAACTAATTACCTAATGATATGAAAACCATCATGCACATGACATGTAACTTGGCGTTATAAATAAATTATTTGTATTTGTTGGAGGCCAAGACTCATTTTGGTTCATCGCGCCAGCCAAGTAAATAAGTAAGCAGTAATTCCTTATGTACTAATTCGCAGGCGGAAAATTTGACGACCTTGTCCGAAACAGACTTTTAAAATAGGGGTGTTTTGCTAATAACTTTATGCCTGTTACTAAAACTTAAAATTAAAAACCCCCGATAAAACCTACCTACCTGTGGAAACTTGTCATTGGCTTACTGTTTCTATTCCACAACCTATTTTGTTACTCGAGCTGTAAGTTTTCCTAAAAAATAAAATAAAATTATAACTACGCCATCTGACGACTTAAAACCTCATCCCAGTCCTATACAGAAAACCGCACTAGCTTGAATCGGTCGATCTGTTCTGGAGATAAATTTCATTCAGTATTTTGCGAATGGGGATTTTAGCTAATGGAAACAAACTCGAAAGGATATTTTGCGAGAGCGTCATGCGTAATATTTATCCTAACTTTCCTAACCATTAATACGTATTTCGAGGTTCAAATAATTTGGTCATCAAGAACTGTTTGCCTAGCCCGAACCAAACAGAACCCACATCCTTAATGCCAGTTTTTAATTCCGCTCATTAACCATTCATTCACGCCGGTCACAACCGGATCGGGTCGGAGTGAATGGGAAAGAACGGGAATGAATGAGGGCTCATAGGTTTGAGATGTCAACAATCTGTTGAGGTCATGTTCTGAGTAATATGTGTAACGTCTAACTACACTCATGTAATAGTACATTACTATAGACAAAGAGAATTAAGAAGACCAAGAGTGCTCACGCCATATAATGGTTTTTTTACCAAAATAATATTATTTTCGTAGTCTACCTCCTCCTTTTGAAATCTTGAAGTCGGTTAAAAATACAAAAATAAAAATAAAATATGTGATATATTATTTTTTAACAAGCAGAACGTCTGCGAACGATGCTATTAAGCTTAGAATAAATTTAAAAGTGAAAAAATACTGTCTTCGGTGAGACTTGAACTCACGGCCTCTGGATAAAATAAAAAAATATTTTTTTGTATTTTATTTTAAGTTTAGTATTATTTATTTTTAGATTTAGGTTTTAAGTTTTATAGTGTATTAATTAATATTACTATTTATAAGAATTGTTGTACCGTTTGTGCCCAAATAAACTACTCACTTTGAGATCAAATTGTGTATTTTATATGTATTGTACCAAGTTTTTCTAATAAATATCATGTTTCATCTCCTTGCACCATTTTTCCATGTCTCTGTTTAGCCCGATGGTTGACTGGTAGAGAATGCCATTAGACTCTAAGTCCGCCATTTATACATTATTTTTTGTATTTCGTGCAATTAAGTTTAAATAAATGTAAAATAAACCCTAAATGCCTCCACAATTAAATTCCGTGACCGTACATATACTTTACTCACCTGCATGTTTCTTGTAGTAGATGAAGACGTAATTGGAGACGGAAGAAACTATTCTCACATCATGAACGTAACCTTACCTGTAACCAAAAAAATTAAAATATTTAAATTAATAATAAATATACATTTTGGCTGTCTGACCTTGACATTTTCTAGGAGAGTAAAATAGTACATTACGATACAAGTGCGAAAAATAGGAAATTCGAAACGAGGGGCGATAAATTAAAACACGACCGAAGGGAGTGTTTTACATCGACACGAGTTGCGAATTACCTATTCGCACATGTATCGTACAACGTTTTACAGTACATATGGCCCTTTAAATGTTCGACACAGTAACGTAATATGCTAATTTTCGTACTAGTGCTATAAAGTAGCACCATATGTACTGTAAAAAATGTTTTCGTGATTTCGGGGTTGTTCCCATAGTAAAAGTTGCTCAGCATGACCTATATATTCAGCCGTAAATTATTGCAGGTGACTAAATTATAGTATACGGTGGTTGCTGAGGTAAGAAGAAACGGAACACAGCGTTGTTCATACGGCGTTTATTCCAGAACTGATTTTTACATAATTACCCACATGTTATTTTCATACAGTAGTTGAGTCTACTCTAAGTACATATATCACACCCTTACACTTAAATTATGCTATATCTAGGTACTAAACTTATTTACCCTTATTATTTAATACAATGGTCATCCATCGGACCCGGCCACGCCAACGCTGAAACTGTTGGTCGCGCTTTAATTTGATCTACATGCCTCTTAAACTTAGTTGTAGTTGAGTCTACCCTAAGTACATATATCACATGAATAAACATCCTGTAGAAATAAGGTACGGTGAAAAAAAAATAATTTCTGTAACATTTCGTACCTTGACACAGTGACGACCTGACGAGGTTCGAAATGGTACTGAAATTAGATTCCTTGGCCGTACTACATATATCTTAAACAAATATATTGACTAGAAATAAAATTGTGAATTAACCTTTTAACCGCCGTAATCTGATATATGTTTTTTTTTATACCACGACGGTGGCAAGCAAGCATACGGTCCGTCTGATGGTAAGCAGTCACCGTAGCCTATGGACGCCTGCAACTCCAGAGGTGTTACATGCGCGTTGCCGACCCTTTAAAAATCTGTACACTCCTTTTTTGAAGAACCTCATACTGTAGACCCTCGGGAAAACCTATGTATATGTATATGTAAGACATACAATATCCAGCTCATTTCGCCGTAAACTAATAAATAAGACAAAATTTCATGTAACTTCGTACCGGCGGCGACACAAACACGCTCGATGAAATATTCTAAGCAGTTAAAAGGTTAAAGAATAAAATGAATCAAAGAACAAATCAAAGTACCCCAGTTTACGGTTGTAGATGGAGTACTAATTGTAGTCATAACATTGTAGCAAAATCGCAAGCAGATCCACGTGACTCGATTAGTATGGAGGTAGTTTTCTTGACCCGAATAATGTGTCCTTACCGGGCTTTTCCATATGCACACTGTACACAGAGTAGATTAATATGGAGTAGTCTAACTTCAAACAAAAGTATAAGTAATGGAAAAAAGGCGTGTATATATCACAAAGGCCACTAGCCAAGAGTTTTAATTTATCAGAGAAAACCGACCAAGTACGAGTCGGACTCGCGCACCGAGGCTTCCGTACAAACCTGTAGGTATATATTATTATATGATGTAACTAATTTACGGCTTTCGCAATTTTTCCTTTATCTGTGCTATAAGATGTTGCTTCGTACCAAATTTCAAGATTCTGAGTTCACGGGAAGTACCCTGTAGGTTTTGATTCCCTTGCGAGTGTCGAAAATTTGCGGACATTTGCGGCATAAACGGCTGTATCTTTTGATTGCGTTGGCTTAGAAGTTTGATTTTTTCACAGCTCCAAGGGACAGTAGACCTGAGTATTTTGTGTAAATATAAATTCAAGCTTGATACCTCCACGCGTTCCTGAGAAAAAGGGTCTTGACAGACAGACAGACGGACGGACGGACGGACAACAAAGTGATTCTATAAGGGTTCCATTTTTTCCTTTCGAGTTACGGAACCCTAAAAAGCAAACACCTTTATCAAATAGTATAGACTTATACTACTACCACATAGAAGTTATAGTAATCCTGCCTGCTCATTTCATCTGTTTTAGCGCAGTTGAGAATCATGCTGATATTCAAACTCACTAATTTTTACATTTATTAGCAAACAAACGATAATTTTGTGAATCGCTTTTCACCCTAGAAGCGACAGAATTATCAGAGTGGCAGATATAAGGACCGGATGATGACTAGTTCGCAGGTCCGTCAGTAAGATTTGTTCGCTCCCGGTGACAAGTAGGGGTCACAAAACCGGTTTCACCGAAACCGAAAAAACCGGAAAAACCGGGTTTTTTGTCGATTGAGAAAACCGGCTTTCAAATTTGAAAAAAACGGTTTTTCGAGTTTTTCGGTTTTACACTTAAATACTTGATAGTTGTAAGTATTACTTTGATTATCAGTTTATTACTACTTATAACTTCTTCTATTTGTAATTTCTACTTTTTAGTTTATCAGTAAATATAGAATAGAACATATAATTGAATTAATAAAAATTAGCTAATTGCCCTACCCTACGTATAGTTTGTTTTTCAATACAACATCTCTGGTCTTCCGTTGGATAAGAACATCGCTGAGTGATAATACATTAGACATTCTCTCTATCCTAAGATCCCATTATCAATTCGTAAAGAAAAACCAAAAATAATCGCTTGCCTTGATAGTTGATTTAGCCTACCAATTAGTAAAGTTATTAGCAATAGTCTAATACTAGCAGTCGAACTTTTTATTGTACGAACCACAAGGTAAATGCAAACTATGAAAAATTGAAAATTATATGTGTGCAAACAAATGTGAACTTATCCCTGCAACGAATATCTCTATATGTGGGTTATTATAATGATTTATTCTTAATTGCCTGGCTGAAAGAAGGCGAGAAGAGGGATTATAATTACATTATTTTTTTCACTGATCTCCAATTTAGTAACTTAACCTATGAAAGAAATTAATATTGATTTCAAATGTTAAGTGTATTTAATAACTATTTACTTTCGTAAAAGGAATATACGATGTTTTGTGTTTTGTGTTATAATGATAACTATTTGTAGTTAATTTTGCGTTCCAGAAGTGCATGGAGGTTATTATTTTAGTTATTTTGTTTTTAATTTTTGTTCCTAATAATTATAAGATATAAAAAAGATTTTATATCCATTGTTAAATGACTGAATATTAAAGTTTAAATTCATAAAATGCAGTTTTTTTCACTTTTTATATGTAAAACCGAAAAAGCACCGAAAAACCGGAAAACCCGATTTTGTAATGTACAAAAACCGAAAAACCGGTTTTCAAAAATACTAGCGGTTTTGTGACCCCTAGTGACAAGTGAGTCTGGTCACCGGGATGAGCGGGTCTGGTGCATGACCTGGGTCATGGGGCGCCTACACGAAATCAACGCGCAAAATGTCCGGGAGGCCAACCGCCGCTCACATAAATAATTAAGTATATTAAAAATTTACATGTCATATTCATTATTCCTGTTGGTGTTGGTACAGGAATAATGTATATGACATGCAAATCTTTTGGTCAAGATAGATATTTAACACGTGTCATTTAATTATATATAATTTTCTTTTCAAGTCCGTCAGACACTTGAACATAGTCGTAAGTAATGTAATCATGTCATTCCCGTAAAGGGCTATAGTGTCCCGGAAATTTTAGAAGCGTGCGCGATACTTGCGTGTCTTGGTTTATTAATATACTTAGTACAAAGTATATGCAAGTCAACACCTGAAGGTAAAGGTAGTGTTCAGTGGAACTATTTTTTAATATGCAATTGTTTTTTTTTTTTAAGTAGAGGAGGCAAACGAGTAGATGGATCACCTGATGGTAAGCGATTACCGCCGCCCATGGACACCTGCAACACCAGAGGGGTAGTAAGTGCGTTGCCGGCATTTAAGATGGGAGTACGCTCTTTTCTACCTTTTTTTTGTACCTGCTATTGTAACCTAAATTACCATGTATGCAATAAACTAAAAAAAAACGCGTATCTCTAAACGAAGCGGTGGTGGCCGAGTGGATATGATGTTCGACTTTCAATCCGAAGGTCGCGGGTTCAAATCCTGGCTCGTACCCAGGGATCGGAACCGCTTTTTGCAAAAACATCGAAATAACCATATATTTCGGTTTATTTTATACCCTAAATGCAGGACTCAGTTGTGTTTTTCAGATAACGACTTCGTATTATTAGATTGCCTAATTAGAAATGAAGTAATTAACAAAGAACGAAAAAATACCGTTTTCGTTCCCATACAAAAAATACCGGTTTCCGATCCCTGCTCGTACCAATGAGTTTTTCGGAACTTATGTACGTAATGTCATTTGATATTTACCACCAGTTTTTCGGTGAAGGAAAACATCGTAAGCAATCCTGCATACAACTGCGAAGAAATTCAAAGGTGTATATGAAGTCCCCAATCGGCATTTTGCTAGGAATTATTATTATTATCACTAAACAGCTAAAGTATACTACTGTCATTTTCACTATACTATGCATTAGAATAACGAGGCTTGTGCTCGTATTCTCTCTCGCAAACTAAGATGGCTGCATCGTCGTAGTAATGGCGGAATGTGTGACCGATTGTGTGTGATTGTGATATTGAACTAGTTGGAGCAATTACTATTTATGTTATTTATGGGTAGGTCGGTATTTCTATTAAGATTTATTTGAGTGATTTACAGTTATAGTTTTTGCGTTCAGTGGGCAAGTGGCAAGTGGTTTATATCGAAACTTAACCCTAAGATGAGGTATAGGGAGCGTGCATGAACTGTAGGAGGCAGCACAGGAGCTGTCAGATTTTTGGCGCGAAGCGTAAATGCTATGTTTATTGTTCCGATGTAGCCCACAAGATGGCAGAACCTTACTATGCACAAGAAAACACTTGACGTGTAAATGTGCCTGTTTATGGTTCCGATTCAGACCACAAGATGGCAGACCCTCCAACGCCCACGGCCCCTATCAATACTCAAACTAAAACAATCAAAGTGACAACCGAATAGAGATCGTGCGCGTTGGAGGGTCTGCCATCTTGTGACCTGAATCGGAACCATGAGCATGTACATTTACAAGTCACGTGTCTTCTTGTGCATAGTAAGTGCTGCCATCTTGTGGGCTACATCGGAACAATAAACATCACATTTACGCCTCGCGCCAAAAATCTGACGGCTCCTGTGCTGCCTCCTACAGTTCATGCACGCTCCCTATTCAATTTAAATTAAGAATTTATATTGTCAGAACTACGGAAGGTGGAGATAAGGAATGGAATCTCCATATACCAAAAAGTGTCATCAAAAAACCTTAAATAGGTGGCGCTACAATACCTAGAATACTTGAAAAGAAAATCAAATCATAGACAGCGCACTTCACTCCGTCAATAACGCCTAGGTTCTTAGCTACTCTAGCGCTACTCTGGGGAGATTTGGAACTATTATTTATAGCTGACTGGACACTTTTGCATAAGTTCTGCCTATGGAGATTGCGTCCCTTAAGCCAGAACACTCAGAACTAACTTAGAATTCATTTTAGGAGAGCTTGTCTTGTTGTAGTTGTTGTAGTATCAATATTAATACCTACTTCATGCATCTAAGGTTTTTGAAGTGAAAACTTCTTTAGGGGCGCTGTGCACTTTTTGTGATGCACTTAACTCCTGTATGCCAATTTCTGATAAATATAACGCAGTTGTGAAGATACGATTATGTTTTCCCGTCCAAGATAACAATTCATAAATTACCTAATAAACTTTTATGAAGAATTATTCTGTTGTTGTTGGTTTTATTTTTCCTCAATTTTTTTAGCTTAGATTCATATTTTAAGGATTTAATAATGTACGCAAAAATAATTTTCCCGCCATCCTCAACTCAAGCGATCAGCGCCATCTATCGGCGAAGCAGCGAACTCCGTACAACTGAACTAAGTTCACTGACTTGGACATAGCGCTAACTGGTAAATGTCAACAGAAGGAGCTAGTGTCCTTATGAATGAAAACCTGCAACCAATTTTAAAATGCACACTACTGACTTACGAAACTCTTGAACTAAATTAATTTTAAATGCAGTAATAATTATGTCTTACAGGCCAATTCGAACGTACACTGACATCAGAATGATATTTGAATGAATGAATTATATATGAATTGAATACGGACAAGTACAGTCACATCTGAAAATATCGATACGAAAAATGTGCCAAATTTATGTATAAACCACCTTAATATATAGGCAATAAAGTCGTGTATACATATTTTTGGCACTTTTTTGTATCGATATTTTCAGACGTGGCCGTACCTACGGGCGAAATGCACGATATCTGTATGACATTATTTAGATATCAGAACACTAAAATTCGCTATTCAAAATATCTCCCACACTCAAATTTATGGTATAATAGAGAATTATCTCTTTTTGTAAAACTGCTACTCAATTTCTCCAAAATATCAAAAATGCACAACCTTAATATTCAAGTATTCACTTCTGCCGGCACTCCCGGAGTGCAACCCGTTGTTTTTTTTTTAAAGTATATCGTTTGATGTCATTAGGGCTAAAAGAAAAGTTTATATATGGATGTTTTTGTCCGAAATAAATGCTTTCATTTCATTCATTTCATTATTTTGCTCAGCGCAAGAGAATCCTCATACTGTGGGATTCTCTACAAATGTCTCTTGTCCCGTCTAACCTTATGTCATAGTTTAACTAACTTCCAAGAACGAGGTTCTGTGTTTGAGACATTATCTGTTTCATATAACTCATTCGTTAACGGGCAGTGTCAAGGAATACATATTGCGGACGATAGACTAGTACGGTTATCGATGAAATCTATCGATAAATGCATCACTGCACAGATATGCTGTAATCGCTGTGTTGGTTGCAAGTGACATGTATTTTATTAATGGGTAAATAAGGTCATAATGCATCTACAACTTCACGAAAAATAGTCATACATTTACATGGGTTACTTTCGTTACACCAAGAAATCAATTAAATAGTAAACGAATCAAAGTTTAATCTATCCTATTAAAGTTGACAGCACAGCTTATATGCTAGCGATGAAGCTCTTTTGGAATTGTCTTCTGTAATTCTTAATAAACCGTCAACCGGAGTGAATAGGGACAAAACTAAAAATGAGATGTACCACATAAATTCATTTCATTAGATTGAAAAAAATAGTATATTTCGTATGATATAATTTGTCTGGAAAGATATTAAGAAAGTGTCAAGTAAATCTCATTTTAAGTTTTGTCCCTATACACCCCAGCCGTCCCTATTCACCCCGTTTGACGGTACTTGTAATTTTGAAATACATGCAATTAAGAACCATTGAATCGAAGTGTACTACGCAAAGCACTAACATGATAAACATTCTTAGTGTACGACTGTCATCATCATCTTTCTCGCGTTATCCCGGCTTTTACCACGGTTCATTAGAACCTGGGGTCCGTTGGCAACTAATCCCAAGAATTGGCGTAGGCACTAGTCTTATGAAAGCGACCCCCACCTGGCCTTCCAACCCAGAGGGTAACTAGACCTTTTTGGGATTAGTCCGGTTTTCTCACGATGTTTTCCTTCACCGAGAAGCGACTGGTAAATATCAAATGATATTTCATACATAAATTCCGAAAAGCTCATTGGTACGAGCCCAGGTTTGATGAACTCGCGACCTCCGGATTGAAAGTCGCACGCTCTTTCCGCTAGGCCACTGACGCTTTCAGTGTACCAATATCTTCATTATTGATTAAAAACGGATATTGTAATAATACCAAAATAGACAGCATTTATGTAAAGATAAGATAAAGTATATAGCTAAAAGAAGAGAGTCACTTCACTGTTTCTTACATAATGCTTGTATTTTAAGCTGACACTTTACAGTCAACGTAATATAATCAATCATCGATGCCGATATCTAATCTAAGAGAATCAAAATAGGACCGTGATCCAAATAGATAAAAACTAAGCGCGATGGCACGTGTATTTAAATGACAGAGATCTTACGATGCAAAATAGTTATCAACAAGTCCCATCGTATGTTAATTTACTGAAGATTGCTCAAGTGCACTTTTTAATAGTTCTACTAAGAAAAGGCCAGATTAAGTTCATTAAAAATTCGCCATGGAACAATCCAGGTACTACCGTATACGAGTATGATAACAATTTTGAACATATATTTACATATAACAGATTATCATCTACATATGAAACGTATAACCTATTCATATGTTTCACCTGTCAGCATGTCACTATAGTTATCGTATCGATAAAGAATCATCGATAACAGCGCGTCACTACCGCGTAGACGCCGGCCGTGACCGCAAATTAGACCAATAACAACTGGATGGCATTATGCACAAAATATTCAAGTGTTGACTTTTTTGTTGTGAGTATGTGTTACAGTGTGGCCGGTGCCCCAAATATATTTGGACCGTCCTGCATTTTTTTGGAAAAAATTTTAGGAAATGTAACACGTCTTTTACAAAATGTCATTAAAAATGAAAACTACTTACAATCATATAGCTGAAACAAACAATACTATCTTTTTTAAATATTTTCTTTTAGCTGTGATACACAAACGGAAAGCCTTGTTTATAATTTTATAACCAATATGCACACAATTATAAGCAATATGTATATCATTGTGATGTGTTTCGATTGACGCGCTCTCCAAAAAAGCAACGCTGTTATATATGTATGTAACAGCGTGACTTGTGAGAGAGCTCTCGAGCCCTACTTACAGAATACATTTTAGAATTTTGTTTATTTTTATATAATTTCATTTATTTCATCTAATTAAGCTTCGGGTGATGTGTTAAACAGCAGTATTCGGTTTGAGTAAATATCTCTTGTGCGTTAATTTTCTTTTCTATTTCACTTAGTTCTCTTTTACATTATTTTTTCCAAGGCACTCGGTACAATACTAAATTGCTTGTGACGTTTTTTGCTGTAAAACAGCCTAAACGTCCACACAGGTCCTAGTCACAACGGGTTTATATTAAATATACACGTAAGCGCATTCACTGAAAAAAATAGATAGCCGAACTGGTTTTGTAACTTTACTAAATAACTAAACTACGGTTATAAGAAAATAAACTTTGCATAAATTTACAAACTTATTTTGTAGTGTATACCCAGTACCTGAACACTGATAGCCAAACACGGTTTTGTAACATATAACACATAGTTCGCAAGTCCCAATTTTTGTGTAAACAGTAACCAAAATTTTGTTACAGTTATGCAAACCATTTCTTTCAGTGTTGTCTTGCACAATGCACAGAGATGAGATATTGTCGACGGGTTATGTAATATATTATTATAAGCCAAGATGGCTTTATACGGTTTTTATTGAGATAAACTGCGACACTGCAGTGCACAGAGGGCCTACCGCGAACATCTACCTCTCTTTCTATCTATCTTCCTCTCTTTTACGTAATATCTGAGCGATAACGATAATTAAATTTTCAAATTTCGCAGGACCCAGTTAGGCCTTCTCCCATTAGATGGTCTGGGCACTGCACTATCTCTGGACTATAGAAGGAAGTTCCCAAGCTGACGTCGCCATCGGACTACCAGACAATCGGCACTTCGGCATCGCTTCATGGTAGGTATTCCACAAATACGCACGAAGCGTTTCGCTTCAACATTCCAAGCCAAGCCAACTGCCAAGGAGTGGAATGCCCTGCCCGAGTCTGTGTTTCCGTATGAGTACAATCTGAATCTCTTCAAGGCTAGAGTAAATAGGTATCTCATAGGTAAGCGTGCTCCACCGTAGACCGCATCATCACTTACCATCAGGTGTGATCGTGGTCAAACGCCTGCCTATCCTCCATAAAAAAAAAAAAAAAAAAAAAACGTAATGGGAACATCTCACACATCAAACATTTGTTTTTTATGCAGAATATTTTTCTTTAGTTCGGGTTTCCTATAGTTTTCTTTACGGGGAAACCAGTAAGGCTGCGTTTTCACGAGAGATGTGCGAGGATGCATAGTGACTAGCGAGGGATGTGATTGTTTATTATAACCAATAGACAACATATGCCTTCTTGAGGCCTTTGTCAATTTGAGTAAGGATATCCTACAATATTTATTTATTTATTTATTATTAGAATCACTTCACGAGCAAAGGTATTCAGTGATTCTGTTGGTTCTTAATTCACATCTCTGATGGAAACACAGCCTAAATGTCAAAAGACATTTCGCACGTAAGTACCTCGAAATATAGAGCTAAATAACTTTGCTATAAGTTTTTCTTTCAATTAACATAAACATAAATCGTGAATTGAAATCCATAGATATTTTTCTTACCTAATAGTTGTAGAGCAAACTAGGCACATTTTACAATAATGTTTTGGAGAAAAGTAGGTACATTTTACGGTAAACTTTTGGAGCAAAGTAGGCACATTTTACGGTTATATTTTGGAGCAAAGTAGGCACATTTTACGGTTATATTTTGGAGCAAAGTAAGCACATTTTACGGTTATATTTTGGAGCAAATTAGGCACATTTTACGGTAATCTTTTGGAGCAAAGTAGGCACATTCTATAGTAATCTTTTGGAGCAAAGTAGGCACATTTTACAATAATATTTTTTACAGTTATATGTTAAATTGTAAAAATGTATGGGTCGTGTCGCTTTCGCCGCTCAATTAGAAACATCGTCTCTTCAAGAATAATTAATCATCTGGGTTAAGGAACGTCTCGTCTGAAATATGTATGTGTGTCTGTATGTATGAACAATCAACCGATTAACAGTAATGGCCGTTTCTAATTAACAATGTAGCGTCTACAGGGAACGCTGGGGGCGATAACTAGTTAATTAAACACTAGTAAAGTCGGACCACGGTAAGACTGCATGGCATTTGCAATGAGAAAGTGTGGTAATGTCAGCATTAAAGTCAGCTCCACTTTGTGCTGTTACGGTCATGATAGCGTAAAGCTCGGTGAAATTACTAAAGTTTCGATATTCGAGGTCCATCCATCGTATGTTTTTCAAGTTCTACTTTATCAGACCTTAAATTAACAACCACGTGACTCGACGTGTCGGAATTTTGTGCCTTTATAACTGTGCTTAGAGGTCATTATAGATTGCTTAGTTACATATAATACTCGTAAGGCCTCTGAAGTAAGATTCAAATATTGTAAACAGTATATTGACTCAGTAGTACGACTTTGCGATTGTCGTTTTATAGATTCAATCGAAACGCACGTTCTTATTGTGTATATACAATTGTAACAATATAACAATATGTTTGTATTAATAATTGTAACAATATGTTTTGTAACAGTATATTCTATTATTATGATATTTTTTTTACAAATGAAATACACTGAGCAATTTTTTTGCTGTGTCTGAAGCTTGACAATGAGACATTGCTTATAATAAAAGCATTAACTACGACATTTGCTTTCTTGGTATTTAGTAAAATGTGTAATAATTGATTTAATAAATAAATCTGTTAAAATTTAGGCTATGGTTTTAACAGATTAAACGTAAAAAATTGGATGGACCAACTTATTATTTCTATTTGTTGCCTATGTCACTTTTTAATATCGTTGCATAATATAAATGCATAATAACATTAACAATATTTACATTTATATGTTAAGACTACTACGTTTTAGGACTACGACACAATCAGGCCCAAGTCGTAAGACGGGTTAGACCCGCCGCCCGCGACGGGCAGCGGCCCGTTGCCCGCGGCATCTGTATGGTGTGTTCGTAGATGTTTGGGAGCTCGTTCTCACGCGCGGCGCGCACACGACGACGGACTGACGGAGTTAGAAAGACCGATTCCTCGGGATCAAAATGCTCGCAATATTGACTCACGTATTTCAAACATTCGAGCGACAAGTCAATGTACTGCGAATAAGGACACTAGTTTGTCACGTTCTGATCTTGTGTTGGCCAATGCCAATTTAGCGCAGACGCAGATTCGGCGCAGCGAGAGCAAATATCTGCGCCCTAAACAAGGAGAGTGTGATTAGAGGAAAATTTGCCTGTATGACTCAGACACAGATCTAGAATGACGCTTGTTATTGTTACGCTTAAAGATAATTGAAGTGTGCGAAAGGCGAGCCCTCGCGTATATGAATATTTCATGAGTGGCGACGACTAATTTATTTTACACGTCCGTTTAGCGGACGACTACTTCGGCCTTTATATTATTGCCTAAGAAAGTTACTACGCAGTATGCAGATCGTGTTACTCATGTCTAGAACGCTGTGCCAGTGGGACCACGTCGTCTAACAAAACGACATTTTCTAGTCCGATTAGGTAATCGGACCAACAGGAAATCAAAAGTTCACGTAGTCTCACTCTCTCACGTAAATTTAAACTTTTATTAAATTAATCAAATATTTTTAAACTTAAACAAACATATTAAATCATTAACGGCAGTATGAATTAGTGACTTAATAAAAAAATATATATAACTCCCTAGGGCGTTATAGTTTTTTCACAGTCCATAACTCCCGCGGGAACAATATAGGCCTTTGTCCTTCAGGACATCTGCATGAAATAAGATCTTTTTCGAGCAAGTGTGATGAAAATGAAACAAGTGCGAGTCGGACTCGCGCACCGAGGGTTCCGTACAAACCTGTAGGTATATATATTATTATATGATGTAACTAAAAGTTTCGCAATTTTTCCTTTATCTGTGCTATAAGACGTTGCTTCGTACCAAATTTCAAGTTTCTGAGTTCACGGGAAGTACCCTGTAGGTTTTGATTCCCTTGCGAGTGTCGAAAATTTGCGGCAAGAACGGCTGTATTCTTTGAATTGCGTTGGCTTAGAAGTTTGATTTTTTCAAAGCTCCACGGGACAGTAGACCTGAGTATTTGATATAAATTCCAGCTTGATGCCTCCACGCGTTCCTGAGAAAAAGGGTCTTGTCAGACGGACGGACGGACGACAAAGTGATCCTATAAGAGTTCCGTTTTTTCCTTTCGAGGTACGGAACCCTAAAAACGTGACTACTTTTGTGTTTCATAGCGGCCGCTGACGGCCGCGTGAATGTACCAAAACGTAAAGCTATAGTTCATGTCTTCCACGATGATGCGCAGATTTGTCCGGCTGGAGTCGGGCCGCGCCGGAGCGCATTTTCAATATGCCTGAAACATTAATTATGGTAGAAGCGATGGAGTCTGTCTGGAGCCGTCCGCGAGCAGCCGACCGGCTTATGGCCATACAAATGTGAAATGCGCTTCAACTCCACCCGTTCGGTGGGAATCGTACTTTAGATAATTGCATAGAGGTATAAGTCTTCTTCTTCTTCCTCGCGTTGTCCCGGCATTTTGCCACGGCTCATGGGAGTCTGGGGTCCGCTTGACAACTAATCCCAAGATTTGGCATAGGGACTAGTTTTTTACGAAAGCGACTGCCATCTGACCTTCCAACCCAGAGGGTAAACTAGGCCTTGTTGGGATTAATCCGGTTTCATCACGATGTTTTCCTTCACCGAAAAGCGACTGGTATAATATCAAATGATATTTCATACATAAGTTCCGAAAAATTCATTGGTACGAGCCGGGGTTCGAACCCGCGACCTCCGGATTGCAAGTCCTTACCGCTAGGCCACCAGCGCTTTTAGCGCATAGAGGTATAAGTATAGAGACGAAATGGTAGAGCCGACAGATGACCGAGATGCTCTTATGGAACTTTCAGTAGGAGTAACAGTGAAAGCGTTATGATTGTTTGTTCTTGTCATAGTTTCATTGTGTGATTTGTGTGCAACAAATAACTCGACCAAATTACGTAGGTTGTTTTGGGTATGTTGTCATGAATTTTAAAACGTGCTTTTAGTTTGGCGCATTGCGTATGTTCTGTCCCTTACGGGAGCAAGCGTATCACATCTAGTTGATCCCACCATCTATGGATAATTGCTTTGCTAAAGTAGGAACAACGAATCCAATCGATCAATCCATGCCGCAATGTATCAAATCGTATGCGATCATCGGTGACGTTTGTAGAGGCCATTAGCGAGACCCTCGGACCCTAGGTGTCAATGTGTTAGAGGTCAACAGCCGGGCCCCTCGCCGTTATAGACTCGTTGGTGTACTTACACTTCCTATATTACCCACGCTAATAGAGAATGTAGAGTATATATTTGATGTATTTATCCCATACTAATTGACTTATTTTGTACAATTTATCACCCTCCTCCCTGAACTCCGTCGGTAAAACTTGTAGTATATGCCAAAAAATGGCTATGTTGCTCGTTATACTTAAATACGTACATATAGCTCGAAAAAGCAGATTTTTTGTTCTGTAAACCTAAGGCTAAAACAGAAAATTTACAGAAGTCATGATATCCTCTTCTTCCTGCCCTTATCCCAGTTTAGGCGCCAGGATTTTCTATCCTGGGTTGTCGATGGAGTAAGTTTCCGGGCTTTTAAATCGTTCTCCATGGTCGAGCACCAGGTGTCTGATCATCTGCCTCTTCCTCTAGATTGTGTACTGATGTTGAGTACAGTTTTCACGAAGTAGCTATCATTTCTGAGCATAATGTGACCATACCAGCGGAGTCTACTTTCTCTCAGTTTATCTTCTGACGCTACTTTGAAAGATCCTCTGACATAATCGTTATGTATTCTGCCCATGCGTGGATCTCAGCATTTTCATTTCTGTCTACTGAAGTCATAACATAAACCGTGTAAAACATGTAGTGGGCGTATCACATAATATGCATGCTTATGTTAATTACTTTCACTGATTCGCTACTTTCTACCTCCCATCCATAAATATCTTTGCTTATTGCAACTTAATAAGGTGCATAATTGTGTATATATTTATGAGCAGGAATTTTGCGCAACTCAGTGAAGTCAGTGATAGTTAAATAGTTATAACGTCTTACTTTATCTTTTATCTTAATATCTTTGACAACGAACTTGATTATCTCTAAGAAGTAATTCTAAATATTCTCGTATTAATCACGAATTACCAGCATTGTAACGAATTATACATATTGTTATTTCCGAACACTTAATTCAGATGCATTAGAATCAATGATATTATATAACTATAGAGTCTATAGATAGGTTAACTCAAACATAAGGAGCACAAAAAATACTTCCACATTTATTTCTGTACCTACGAAGAAATCAGTTATATTTGATTATATTAATTTTCGCATTCCATTCATCTTTGTCATACCCGTTGTTAAATATGAGCTTGTCTCTTTCGCTTTCGGTGCGCGGGAGCTCATTACCACGTGCACATCTCTCACTTGCTTAAATGCGACTAAAGGCAACTTGTACAATTTGTCACAAGGAAAGCGCTTCAATTTTGGAACGCCTATGACCCATCTTGATTCATTCATTCATTCATGACCCATCTTGAGTTATAAATGAGATCATTTATTAGAATCCATTAATTTTCGAAGTCATGCACCCGAGAATCTGAAGCATGTATTCAGATTTACCCGAATACACCTCATATGAACCCGGGTATGTTCTTATACTACGTCCTGGACCCGGGTATGTCCTTAAACTACCTACGTTTAAAAGAGAGATATGGGCACTGTGAATGTCATCTCGCTTTGTATGGTAGGGCACAGCATAGCGGATGTCATTCCAGATCTAGAGCAGAGCCCAAGGGGGAAGAACCTCCACCTTACAGAAAACTGCAGCCAAATAACACTAGACCCTACTCATAGTGTTGTGTTCCTCCGGTGAGTAAGGTTGCCAGAGCTCAACGAGGGTGCGGAGTGTTAGGGTCGGCAACGCGCATGTAGCACCTCTAGAGTTGCAGGCGTCCATAGGCTACGATAACTGCTTACCATCAGGCGTATGCTTGTTTGCTACCAAAGTAGTATTTAAAAAAAATTAAAACTGCTGTTTTGCACCCATTTAACAGGTAAACATTCAACCCGTTAGAAAAGTCAATTTACTTGGCGACTTGCCCACTGTATTACTCATTATACTAATATTTGAAGTATCACGTCTAACGGATTATTATTAAAATGAGCTAATATTTAAACAAACTAGTAGATTATGTGAACACGTTAAAATAAATAAACAGACAGACAAATTATTCACAGCTGTACAGTACAAACTGTACAAAGAACTTAATTTCCGTACCATTTGGTACCTTGTCACAGTAACAATCAACATTTTTTTTTTTATACTACGTCGGTGGCAAACAAGCATACGGCCTGCCTGATGGTAAGCAGTCTCCGTAGCCTATGTACACCTGCAACGCCAGAGGAGTTACATGCACGTTGCCGACCCTAACCCCACCCCCCTCGTTGAGCTCTGGCAACCTTACTCACCGGCAGGAACACAACACTATGAGTAGGGTCAAGTGTTATTTGGCTGCAGTTTTCTGTAAGGTGGAGGTACTTCCCCAGTTGGGCTCTGCTCTAGATCTGGAATGACATCTGCTGTGCTGTGCCCTACCACACAAGGCGAGATGACATTCACATTGCCCATACCTCTCTTTTGGACGTAGTTTAAGGACATACCCGGGTCCGAAGACATGACAGTCGCTAGAGACCTCATACTATGGTCACTGTGACAAGGTACGAAATGGTGCTGAAATTAAATTCCTTGACCGTACAGCCAGCTGCAAAAATATGTATCGAGAGAATCGTCTCATAAATAATAATAATTTTGACGACCGGTTTGGCCTAGTGGGTAGTGACCCTGCCTACGAAGCTGATGGTCCCGGGTTCAAATCCTGGTAAGGGCATTTATTCGTGTGATGAGCATGGATATTTGTTCCTGAGTCATGGGTGTTTTCTATGTATTTAAGTATATATAAATATTTATATATTATATATATCGTTGTCTAAGTACCCTTAACACAAGCCTTATTGAGCTTACTGTGGGACTTAGTCAATTTGTGTAATAATGTCCTACAATATTTATAAAAAAAAATATATATATAGGTATATGGTACTACGCTCTTATTACACTGGAATAAGATGCTATGGGACATATCTTTGAGTAAGATGTGTACACCCATATTTTTACACTTGACTGTACCTAACCTACCAAGTTTAAATTCATCGGATACCTAGCGGGAAAGGTATTTGAATAGTTTAGGGTTCCCAATAAGTATTTTCCTTCTTGACATGTCAGGATTTTTGTTTCTTTGTTTTCTTTGTCAGGATTGCGGGGGGTCAGGAAGTGTCAGAGTTTTTAGAAACTACAATATTGCATTGTAACCCAACTCATATGTATGTGAAGTTTTAGCTCAAACGAATAATGGACCTGGGTACGTCCTTAAACTACGTCCAAAAGAGAGGTATGGGCATTGTGAATGTCATCGGGCTTTGTGTGGTAGGGCACAGCCAGTGGATGTCATTCCAGATCTAGAGCAGAGCCCAACTGGGGAAGTACCTCCACCTTACAGAAAACAGCAGCCAAATAACACTAGACCCTACTCATAGTGTTGTGTTCCTGTCGGTGAGTAAGGTTGCCAGAGCTCATCGAGGGGGGGGGCGTAGGGGCTCCTCTGGAGTTGCAGGCGTACATAGGCTACGGAGACTGCTCACCATCAGGCGGGCCGTATGCTTGTTTGCCACCGACGTAGTATAAAAAAAAAAAAATAATGGGAACTGTGTCTAATTTAACTTGCAAGATTTGACCCGAACAAACATATTATGACAAACAGTGCAAGGGCCTGTTTCACAATGTCCAAGTAAAGCACTTAACTCTTATCTGACGAATAAGTCATCGTTTCACAAGTTTCACAACCTTCAAATACGCATAACTGATGACTGACCTTAACAGCAAACCTTTAGTTTCATCTGGCAGTTAACTTATTTGTTAATTAGCTATAGGGAGCGTGCATGAACTGTAGGAGGCAGCACAGTAGCCGTCAGATTTTTGGCGCAATTTTTTGTTCCGATGTAGCCCACAAGATGGCAGAACCTACTATGCACAAGAAAACACGTGACGTGTACATGTGCATGTTTATGGTTCCGATTCAGGCCACAAGATGGCAGACCCTCCAACCCGCACGGTCCCATCCAATACTTTACTTGGACATTGTGAAACCGGACCTTAAAGTAAGATAAAAGCTAGTAAAATACTGTATGAATCCCCCTGGCTATGCTCTACAGACAAACAACTCGTGACAAACTATTTTTTTTATACTACGCCGGTGGCAAACAAGCATACGGCCCGCCTGATGGTAAGCAGTCTCCGTAGCCTCTGTACGCCTGCAACCCCAGAGGAGTTACATGCGCGTTGCCGACCGTAACATCCCCCCCTCGTCGAGCTCTGGCAACCCTACTCACCGGCAGGAATACAACACTATGAGTAGAGTCTAGTGTTATTTGGCTGCGGTTTTCTGTAAGGTGGAGGTACTTCCCCAGTTGGGCTCCGCTCTAGATCTGGAATGAGATCCACCGCGCTGTGCCCTACCACACAAAGCAAGATGACATTTACAATACCAATACCTCTCTTTTGGACGTAGTTTAAGGACGTATCCGGGTCCAATCAGACTATACTTGTATAACGATTATGCGTAATGAAGGATCACAAAATACTGGTCATAATACGATATGGTAGGCGATAGAAATTATGGTTTTGGCAGCGGCCATGTTTATTTATGTGCGGCTATTTCTGCGCACAAGTTCAAGGGAAAACAAGGAAAATTACTGTTCGAGTTATAACAATGGATATCGCAGTCCTATGTCTGACTTGTTCCTTTAATAGGTGGACTGCTGGATCTTAAGCTGGTGGCAGTAGACCATCTAATGAATGAACAACCAAGACTTGGACTGTGAAACCCAGGTGAAACCCTAGTGTTTAACGGTGTGAACATTTCAGTATAATACCTAGTTACTTGAAATAACTATTACGCTTCCGTCCCGTAATTACCGCATGGCGCTGCCATAAGGTCCATTTTGATATGTATTGTCACATTGAACAGTTATAAAAAGTTAAAAACTCCTTACGCTACATTCCAACAAAATCCATTATATGCCAAAAATTTCTTAGATACATCATTTTGTAAAAGAGCTGATACTCTTCAAACTGCTGGATCGATTTCTATGAAACAAAGCTAAGAACCACCGCAAGGAAACTCACTTGTACGTAAAAAAAAACCGCATCGAAATCGGCTCATCTAAGGCCAAGCTTCCTAAAGATCGCTTTTTAGCGATAAAAGCGCCTGTTGTTTACCACTACTTGTGTTGCTTATCCGTGCCTATGTCAAAAATTTAAAGGGCCATAAGTATTTACTGTAAAACGTACAATACACGTGCGAATAGGTAATTCGCAACTCATGTCGATTAAAAACACTCCCTTCTGTCGTGTTTTAATTTATCACCACTCGTTGCGAATTTCCTGCTTTTTCGCACTTGTATTGTACTTAAATAATCATTGTATTACTACATCATACTTATATGCATCTATCTGTGATAATTCTGATAATATATGTTTGGCTTTCTTACACTACACACTATACATGTATATAAGCAAGGCCAAGCCCTCCAATCTCATAAAGATATGTTTACGATACCAATTGTCAACTTTTGACATATAAAACACAGGTCAACGAACTAATAAGAAACTACAGAATCCACTGTTCCTATCTTTGTCTTTTATATGTAATATGATTTATAGTGGAAAAAGACAGATATATTCCGTTTTTGGGAGAGGAGATGCACGTGACGGGTCAAGATACGAAAGCCTAAATAATTTAAGGCAAGTATAACATAGTAATTTGCAAAACACGAATAATAGGGTCAAGAAAAGTTAGCAAAACAAGCGTAATATATGAAAACATTACATAAAGATACTTTACAGTACATATGGGGCTACTTTATAGCACTAGTGCGAGAAGTAGCATATTATGTTACTGTGTCGAACATTTAAAGGGCCATATGTACTGTAAAACGTTGTACGATACATGTGCGAATAGGTAATTCGCAACTCGTGTCGATTTAAAACACTCCCTTCGGTCGTGTTTTAATTTATCGCCACTCGTTTCGAATTTCCTATTTTTCGCACTTGTATCGTAATGTACTAATATAGTAGGTACCGGGTATTCAGGAGAGGAGCCAATGCTCTTTGCAAGTAGTTCCTCTTCACAACTATTAATTTTACTTGTAATGTAGGTATGTATACCTAGAGTTTTGGTTTAATCTTACAGTTATTGGACTAATTTTAAATGCTCGACATTGCTTGTGCATTGTGAAATAACTATACGTATCAAAACGAAACCTATTAGTATTGCTTTTGGTATTGTATTCAGTACCCCTAGTGTAAATAAATTCGATTTCCAAACGTGACGTACGCGTTTGCGTTTAGTCTCATTTTGTATTGAATTTCGAAAGAGCGCGCCAAGCGGGACGTTTTGGAAACTCAAAATCCTATACAAAATGACACTTAACGCAAACGCGTTCGTCACGTTATGATGTCGATCAAAGTTACACTAGGGGTACTGATTACTTTGGAGGAAAACCAAAAGTGTTTCGATTGAACCCGCTAAAAGTGAAAAATATTATTTCAATGTTTTACCGGCTAACAGGAAATGTTTGTTTTCTTGTCTTTACCCACGCATATTTGTTATCATAAATTCGTTTTCCACGTGAAATCGTTGTGTGTATCTCTATCGCTCGAATATGCAAGTACCATAGAGAAGCCGGCTGCGTAGGAAACGAACCAATCATTTACGCTCCGTAGCGAACGAAACGCAGTTGTCACTGTCGCACTAACATAGAAGAGTGATAGAGAGATATGAATACGTTACGCTATAGAGCATTACCGATTGGCACGTTGACTAAGCACCCAGATTACGTTTTTCTTTGTACTTATATCGACGCCGGAATACTCAGAACGTCTCAGACGGCACTCTGCCAACTGTCTCACCGTCTAAACTCGTGCGCATATACTTCGTATCTTACAAATATAGACCTTATATCAATGAAATAAGGTATATAAATTATCAATTATTTTCTTGTTACACACTTAACATGATACGTTTAGCCCACACACCTCTAGACAATAATGTTTTGCTAACGGAATTTTAATATAGCATTGTTGAGCGCCTATAGGCCGTTAAGACGAGAATGGAGGACCCGTGCGATATCACCTTTTCATACTAATGTAGTCCTCATTTTCCTCTATTGTTCATTTATTGAAAATATTTTGACACAATTTGATACATATCAACCACAGCTATGCCCTTTCGATTTATGAATTATTATACATTTAAAAAATTGTATAATATTTATTTGTGTAACAAGAGAGGAAAGTTAGTTTTTCTTGCGAGATGTAAAATAACTTTGCTCTCGTGTGACACATACAACTTTTTACCTCAGTACTGAGAACATATTAAAGGTTAAAACAAATTCACCATCAAGTAAAGTTTTTATTCCTGTATTCAAGGACTTCACTAAATAAAAAAGCTACTTTATCTCACTCCCTGGAGTGAGGAAAGTCGCACTTTTCACACTTCCTGGAGTGACGAAAGTAGGCTTGTTCGAGCTGCTGAGGTGAAAAATCTGTTTTTCGCTCCTAATTTTTACAATAATCAAAATATCTAAAAAATTCAATCCCCATATCTATATGGTTAATAATGTTAATATACATCAAATTATGTAAAAATATTTTGCATAATGTCAATATTCAGAGAGGAAAATGGGGACTACGTTTGTATGGAGAAGCGGCCGTCCCCTTTCCTCTTAAAATCCAGAGAGGATAATGGTAATGCTATTTCGTCTTAACGTTAACGTATGTGTTAAGCCTAGTCGGTCGGTAGTGACGGTACCTACAACGCAGGAGGTCCCAGGTTCAACATTTAATTGCTTGAATGCCCTTGCATACATTTTGTGTGTTTATCATAGATATTTGTTCCGTAGTTATGGATGTTTTATATTATTTGGTGAGCTGAAAGTTCACATATATAATATATTGTATGTTAATTTTCACCTCAGCAGCTCGAACAAGCCTACTTTCGTCACTCCAGGGAGTGAGACAAAGTAGCTTTTTAATTTAGGCCATGAATACAGGAATAAAAACTTTACTTGGTGTTGAATTTTTTTTAACCTTTTATAGTTCTCACTAGAAAGAGGTGAAAAGTTGTGATTCTAACTTAGAATCTTCACTCGCAAGAAAAACTAACTTTCCTCTCTTGTTGCATAAATAACTATTGGGTGACAATGCAATATTATGGAATCATCGCACTGATCTGATGATGGACGCAGGAGGCGATAGAAAATCTGTGATAAAACAACGCAACCTAATTGTGTTTCGCATTTGTTAGAATATTGTGTATTAGTTGCCAGTTGGAGAACAGTCAGCGATAAAACTTGTATTGAAATGAAAATTTTGACAAAACACTTATTCTACTGACATAATTGGTTTGCCAAGCTATAGTTCAATCTAGCGTTCGATAATCTACGGGTAGCTGATACGGAATTACGGACGCCCAAGCGATGGTAGCAGTACAGTACAATGGGATCGTGAGTGCGCTAAATGCCAGCGCACGCGCATCTCATCTCAGTGCCTCCGCTACGCTAGCTGAC
This sequence comes from Cydia pomonella, assembly GCF_033807575.1. Classification (NCBI taxonomy): domain Eukaryota; kingdom Metazoa; phylum Arthropoda; class Insecta; order Lepidoptera; family Tortricidae; genus Cydia; species Cydia pomonella. Next base: position 13,663,734 of record NC_084725.1, on the reverse strand, counting down.
GCGGACGCCCGCCGCATGCGCACGCACGCGGGTTCTATTTGTAGGTGAAATCCGCCGCACGCGTCCGCTTCAGAGCGTTGCTCATACTATTTTTCGTTAACCCGCTCGTCCGCTCCGTGCACCCGCGCCAGCTAGCGGAGGCCCTCAAGGCTTTGGTACCCGAACTCTTATTTAAACGAAGCCGCCATTAAATTTTATTATTCTCAACTAGATTTAAGGTGCAGTAATAGGGCCAGTAGGTTCAGTCCGCATTTTTGAAAAACCGTAGGCCCTACGGCGTAGGGTGTTCTTAGATCACAAATATTAATTAATTAACAATCTTGATGTTTTCTCTAATAACTTCATTGATTCGAGACCTGATTTCTTGATGTCGCGAACGTATTGCGAACCGGCTAATATTTGCCAACGTCATGGAGTAGATGGCGCTAGTAGTCACGTTTAAGTTAAATAACCGCTTCTAGGTTATTGGGATTTTTTGGTTGAAGTTTGAGAGGGTAGATGAGAACGACAGTAGGAAAAAGGAGATTGTGTGCGAACAAATCGACGGGGAGTGATATTTGCTTTTAGATCAAGTCAAGGACGTTCTTATGGTGTTATTAGAATGATGATGTGTATCTTGTAGATTGTGACCAACGTTAGCAGTACTCAGAGTGAACAGTGATCCAGTGAGGCTAATATGGACTTAAGGTAAATTGTGTGAGGAATGGGGTCGCTATAAGGGGAGGTTTGGAGGCGACTATTACCTAAGCTCAAGAAACCAGGTGGATAATCATGTGAAACTCATGTTATATGTAGGTAATAAAGTCGGACACCAGCACAACTCATATCGTCATCTCACTAACGTCCAGGTCCAGGCCTCGTATAGGTATGTAGTATGTTTACATATCGCTTTCCAGTATCCGTAAAAGCATTAGCTCATTCGATAGGTTAATAAGTATGGTGAGCTTGACGACACTTGACTTTCGCTTTCGAAAATTGTACAAAATTCAAAAAATGCCAGTTGCTTCTAAATACGCAATTGTATTTATTATCAAACTCATCGATTATTATTATTTTTTTGTGAAAAAAAAAACATGATTGGTATCTGCTTACGCTCAGTAATAGTACAATAAGCGATAAAAGCTTGTATCACCAAATGTGCTTATTTCCAAATTAATATTTCTATTAAAAAATATATTAGGCATAAGGTCCACCAATGACCAGTAGAGTGTTACTGTTATACATACATCGTTCAGACAACTTCCATTCAGATCTTACGAAGCCTTCAGCCCGATATAAAAACCTCACAAGACTTAACAGACCTCAAACAACATACAACCTTTTCCTTCCTGCGTAATTCTTTGTTACACAATGATAGTCACGTGAACATGATATAACTGTGCAAAAAAGAACCTTAACTCGTGGCAATAAAGGTCGTGGAGACGGAAGAACGAGCATGAATAAAGTGCAATTTAGAAGTTCAAAGATTACGCTTGAATGGTTTGGTGAGCGATAGTCTAGTACAAGTAGATAATTTGGTTTGTAAAAATAAAACGTTTATTGTTAATAACTTAACAAAGATATCTAATACCTGCATCAATACTGACGACCAGTTTGGCCTAGTGGGTAGTGACCCTGCCTACGAAGCTGATGGTCCCGGGTTCAAATCCTGGTAAGGGCATGTATTTGTGTGATGAGCATGGATATTTGTTCCTGAGTCATGGGTGTTTTCTATGTATTTAAGTATTTATATATTATATATATCGTTGTCTAAGTACCCTCAACACAAGCCTTATTGAGCTTACTGTGGGACTTAGTCAATTTGTGTAATAATGTCTTATAATATTTATTTATTTATTATTATTTATTTATACTATATAAATAGCAATAAACCGATGCAAATCAATATTGCTCTATAGACACGAAAAAAACCGTTCATTGAAACATTAATTATTTTATTGTGAAACTCTGGATGTCTCTTGAAATTATTATGTTCCTGTTATTTCTTGTATATACTTTGTCTTTTATCAATTAATTTGTATAGTTCCTTAGTTTTCACTGTAATGCTGTACAAATTTTGTATGTAACAATAAATAAATGAATTAATTAACAATACTTTTAAGATCACCAGCCATTTACTAGTTCACTTTTATTGACATTCGAGTCACGAGGAAATCTAACGTCTTCATTGATCAATTGCTTTACTTATACCCTTCTTATACCGTACTCTTTGATGGAGTCATACTCGTAATAGGGTGACAAAGGAGATGCCCCACCACCGATGTTACAGCTGGTAGACATTTAAGAGTAGATATTTGAGGTATAGGCAAGAAGAAAAAGGGGTTTTTTTATCTTTATTTACACATCGAGAAGTGTTCTTACACTAAAATATTTAAAACCTAAACAGATCATTATTTTCGTCATCGGATGCCCACCATCACCATACTGAACAGAGCTCTAGCCTCCCTTGATTGAGGGAAAGCTAAAATCCTGTTACAGCCGTCCAACTCCTTAATATTAATGCCTTGGAGTAAAAGATCATTCCTTCTGTCCTCGTTCCGAACACACTCCATCATGATATGATAGACATCTTCTAATTTACCACACTCTGAACATTCCGGTGACTGGACTTTTCTCATTAAAAATGCAAATTTATTGAGTGGTATGTGCCCGGAGCGAAGTCTGAAAGCAGTTACAAGTTGAGATCTACATAGGTCACTACTATCAAACCACGGGGTTTTCCATGGCTCGGGTTGAATGGTTTTATACCATATTCCCCTTTCCACCGACCTTTGATCAAAATGCTCTTTCCATAATATATGACAGTTTGTCTTCACTAAATGTATATATGTACTCTGTGAAGTATGGTTGAACTGTTATAGGCACACCATCAAATGATGGTTCTTTAGCTAGAAGAAGAAGGGTAAGGCAGAGTGATGGCAGGTGGGCCAAAATGTTAACGGAATGGTGGCCGCTTTCAGAGGAAAGGAGTACCTGGCGTCCGTTGGCTCATTGGGTGAACGACATTCGGAAGATTGCGGGATTTGCGGGTCACTTCTGGATGAGATTGGCTCAGAACAGGGATAAGTGGTGTACTGGAAGAGAGGCCTATGCTCAGCAGTGGGCGATAAAAGGCTGATATGATGATGATTAACCAAACCAAACCACCTTAACCAAAGATTATTGACCCAACACTGTGAAACGAAATATTATTATTGTTTTCTATTATTGATTTGTTTTATTGAATCTATAATTATTAGTTGTAAAGTTGTATTTTATTTTGACTTGTAAAATGTACCTTTATTATACCAATAAAAATCTGTATCCGTATGATGATGATGATTTGAGGTAAGCTGAAAATGTACGTGTGTGTGTGTATGTGTGTAATGTATGTGAAGTATGTTCTCATACGTCTCCTATGATATCCTAACTTAGAACTGCAGGTCTGGCAGGGTAGCGGGTCTAAACCCTTATTTAATTAGTCTTAAATTTTTTGCGCAATGTTCTTGAGGCAATATGTAAACTTGACGGTTTTACTTAAATGTTAAGAGCCAACAGCACTGGTCATTTCTCCACACAAACGTACTCGACTGTTTCCTCCGTGTTTTATTTTGGCGTTTTTCCCGTTTCCGCCCAATCGTTTAGCCGCATGACCTTAACCCTTTTCAAGGCCGCACCAATCTACAAGGTTTTCCCAAAAAATCCAAATATATTCCAATTAATCCAGCTTTGCTGATTCATTTGAAGACAAGTAACATTTCCTGAAAGTGTAATCTAATTTGAACCTTAAATCGGAATGCTAAAGTTGAAATTCTAATGGCGCGTATGTGGTCGATAAATCGTACTATGCCTGGAAAAGGATTAAACGTACATTATCTTACTCTTGATTAACTTGATTTGTAAACAAAGTAGTCTTGATTTATTTACTTAGACTAAGTAATAAGTAAACAAAGTGGTATTCAATTAAACTGCGATAAATAAGGTCACCTTTCGTCATCGGCTGAGAATATATCAATTTGTCGTGTTTGCTGTTCTGCTATTGTAGTCCATGCGACGGGCGCATATTGTCTACGCCATCGAGTATTGATGTCTCGGCTGTAACCGCGAAAATCGAAGTTGGTAAATTTCGAGCAACTATCTCTGTCACTAATTACGCTTTAATTGGAGTAAAAGAGAAAGATGCCCGAAATTTACGAACTTCGATATTCGCGGTAGGCCCTCTGTTACGAAGCACTTTAGCAGATATATGGATATAACAGTAAATTCTGTAGAAATGTAGAAGAACGAGTACCAAATAATTGGAAATGTATCCACAAAAGTAAGGCGCTCGCGCAACGTTCAGAACGTAACCATTTGTAAAATGTTACTATAATGCACAACGTTTAATCTAGGAGTTCGTTTGTTAATATTCTAGATTGTACTAATGAATTTTAAGAATTTTCAAACATATGGAGCGTTTGGAGCTTTAGAGGACACTGACTTAATTCCAACAAGTGATATGAGATTTTAGAAGTTTTTCTTGATGTTTTGTGGCGTGTGCCACGCGTGTTCATCTACCAGACTATGTTTACATGGCTATCGGCTATATGCTTCAATCGATCGATTGAACTGAATCAGTTGAATTGGCTGGACCGAAGACGGACAGTAAATAATGGACATATTAATCAGAGTCTTGTGACTTATTTAATGTTAACATCGAACTTTGATTGAATGTTTAGTTTTGGGAATCAAAAGCGTGTTGTATTAGAGAAAAAAAAAAAAAATGTATAATTTCAGCTGTTTATTTCAATAAAAAAATCACATTACGTAATCTTAAACTTAACTACTAATCTTAAATTCAAAGAGGTTTTTGTATTTTAGGTCAAATTGTCGGTATTTTGGATCGATAGGGTATAACAATTTAATGTGAAGTGCAATAATAAACTCACCATCTGGAAGAAGTTTTTAATTAGGTAATTGTTGTGAAAAGTATTTTTAATATATAGTCTGTCAAGCCATTTCCATCAGTAGAAAAACGGTAACCACCGTTGCATAGGAAAAATTTATTCGCGCCTTTTACTACTGACAAAGTTGTTATTTTTGACTATAAATCATATGAAAAATGTATTATTATTTTATAAACTATAAAAAAATATATATATAACTGTTTTTTCACGAATGCAAAACTCTTCAGGTATTCTGCGTGATATTTAATTAAATCAATAAATAATTGATTATTACTTTGATAAGTTTGCCATATATATATACGAATACCTACGCACCAAGGAAAAGGTACTTTGTGGCGGTTGGCGCTTACGTAGCACCACATTAGTATTGGAGCGTGGAATGTCACAATTAACCATTGCACGCTAATTATTTACAATGCTTACAACAAAAAAATGAAAGCATTGTAAATAGGCGGCAAATTTGTATCATTCTAACCCTTGATTACTTATTGTTGTTCCGAATCCAGAGATCAAGTCATAAATGACAATCAAAACGCACAACTTTATGCATATATAAGCATCGTGTAGCACAACGTGTATTTTCCTTATCTCGATCGATCTAGATAAACAGCTTCTTCTCGATAAAATTATTTACATATGTTTACTATTTGGTTAAAAATAAGATAAGATAAAGATGACAGGAGGCTCAGGAGGCAAAACGGCCCCGGACAACGGAAAACTATTGGCGACTGGTGCGTTGTTATTTAAATTACAAATAGTAATATAGAATCAGAAGACCTACCGCGAACACCGAAATTCGCAAATTGCGGACACCTTTCTCTTTTACTCCAATTAAGGAGTAATTAGAGTGACAGAGAAAGATGCCCGCTATTTGCGAACATCGATATTCGCGGTAGGCCCTACAGCGATATTGTTAAGCAAAGTTAATAGAAATGTTTAATCGACAGGGGCAAAATTTTACAGTGGGTTCTTTGTCTATTAGATCACAATTATTACAGGGTGTTTTTTAGCAATGTTTTTTTTACTACCGGGAATATTTTGCAATGTTAATAAATAGGTCATACTGAGCAACTTTTACCATAGAACTAACCCCGAAATAAAATTTCAAAAATTTGGCTCTCCCGTAGCTCCCCATCAACATCGTTCCATCGCCCACACTGTTAACTGTCCATCGGTTGACCTTATTACAAAAGGCATAAGGTCCACCGACGGACAGTTAGGAGTGTTCCTGTTTGTCCCAGCCAAAATTATTTTACCATACACTTAAAAAAAAATCTGCCAGTTTTTTTCCATGATTTCGGGGTTGGTCCCGTAGTAAAATTTGCTCAGCATGATCTATATTTATTTATTAAACTCGGAAATTTATAAAAAACAGGGAGTTAAAAAAACATCTTGTGTGAGTTTATTTGAGTTTTTTATTTCTCATATGTCTTATCTTGGTTTCAGATAAATGTCTTCCCTAGAACGCGTTTAATTTCATCGGTTAATTTAATGATTTCAATATCAAATTTAAATAATAAACAGCAGTACAACGACACAACGGTTACTAACATAACGACAAACAGACAGACAGTGATAACGATAAGAGCTGACATGTGAAATCTATCTGCATCATGTGATAGTAGTATAAGACTCTAAGTTTTCTGTAATATGACCCACTTATCTTATACCTAAAGTTTAAACGAGTAATTCTTGTATATACCTTATACCTTTATACTTGAAAAATTAATTCTTGTATATATATTTATATATTTCGGGGATCTCGGAAACGGCTCTAACGATTTCGATGAATTTTGTATATGTATTATGGGGGTTTTGGAATCGAAAAATCGACCTGGATAGATCTTTTCTCTAGGAAAACGCGCATTTTTGAGTTTTTATATGTTTTCCGAGCAAAGCTATATAATTATAACGTTAATGTTTAATCTCGAACCAAGGATATTTTTGTTAATATGTTCGTTTTAAGAAAATAACTAAATGCCCCAAATTCATTGACATATATCTAAAGTGGCTGATAGACGGGCGAGTAAGTTCGCGAACTTATGGCTCGATGACTTTTTTCGCTTGTAAAGTACGCGTACTTAGGATGACTGACACACGAGCGAAAAAGGTCGTTGAGCTGTAAGTTCGCGAACTTACTCGCACGTCTATCCGGGACTTAAGGACGCGCCTTTCAGGCAATAAGAATAATGGGGCCAGTACAGTGGTGTCACGCACACGAATTCGAGCCAATCGTGACGTCTAACGCCACAACGCGATTGGTTGATGAGTTCGCATCACGCGCGCGATTGATCGCAACTAGTTGCGTTAGATTGCATGATTGGCCCCCCGAGGGTTGCCCACCTTGTCGTGGTGGAGGGGCTTAGTAGCCGTGGCTTGGTCTCCCACGGTGAAGCGAAGAGGCAACCAGGGCCGGCCTGTTTGAGGTGCTGGCTGGCCCGAGGAGGACGCTCCAAGTGGGCTTGATAAGCCCGCTTGTGACGCGTTTGGAGGTGGACCGTCGAGGAAGAGGAGTGTCGGTATTGCGGTGAGCCGTTCTCCCTATCCTCGACGGCCGAGGTGGGATCGCAGGGGAAGAGGCGTGATGGTATCACGATGCGCCACTCTCCCTATCCCCTGCGACCTTGGCGGGGCCGTTCCGCTGTAGCGGCGTTGGTGGGGCTGCAGAGGAAGAGGAGTGTCGGTGTTACGGTGTGCCGTTCTCCCTGTCCTCTGCAGCCGAGTTGTGGTTTGCGGCAGAACCATGGACCTCATCTGCCGCCGGGCGCTGGGGAGTTTTCTGGCGCCCGTGGCCTCCTTGTGGCGGGCTCGGGGGGTCCGCTACACTGCAGGACGGAGGCCGAGGAGGAAGGCGCGTCGAACCATCTGGCGCGCCTCGCGTGAAGGGCCTTCGGGCATTCGCGAAGGAGCCGCTCGCGGGCGGCTGCCGCCGGTGGGGTCGCGGATGAGTACGCAAGCGTTCCTGTAACGAGGCGAGGTGGCATATGGGGGGTTTTTAGTGGGTATACCGTGGGCCTCATTAGCCTAGACGGGAGTCCCACATAACCACTCGGGTCACCTCACCCCCCGCACCCGGGTGGTATGCGGAATGCATTTTCCCCCCTAGAAAAAAAAAAAAAAAAAAAAAAAGATTGCATGATTGGCTCGAATTCGTGAGTGACACCGCTGAACTAGCACCATTCTAAGTGCAGGTAAGGCCCGTCCCTAGTTAAATGTCAGTCCCCACATGTCATATGTCAGATTGTGTTATCAATGCGCGAGCGGTGTAATTTGGATTACGCATTGCGTATACATTAGATCGCTGGCTGATACTTTGTCAGATGATAGTTTAGATGCTATCATGAATTACGCTATTATATATTTTTTACGTTATTCGGTGGCTGCCATTCCTCACCTACCAACGGAGCGGCAGCTGACGTCCACGAGAGTTCATCATACATAGCCGTTAACCACTACGAGTTTTCGCCCGGGAGGCGATTGGTCACGGAAATCTGTTCCTGGCTCGCGGTGTACATGAGTGTCTATTCCCTTGCCACAAAAAAAAATTGGCAGTCACCACATAGGCGGTCCAGCTAATTTAGTATGGGAGACTGACTACTAAGAAGACTGGCAATGACTTACATTTGCACATAGTTAATTACTAGATGCTAGTCGAAGTGTTAAAAAAAAAGTAAGATAACAAGTTAAAGTTTAAGATTTTGCATCGCTATAATTTCGCAAAACTACAGACTCTACAAGGCAACTTGACCTTTAATCTTAGAGTAATACGTGTTAGTTTATTTTCTAATGTACGTTGTAAATTGTAATCATATTTGCGCTCATGAAAACGATTCTCACGCACTTCCTAATTGCCTGAAGCCTTTAAAGGTTAGTAAATGTGTGGTATTTCATCTGATAGAGGAACCTTCACACATAACAATCGTATGCTTTTCGATTGAAAGGAATTTTTTTAATTTAAAACCTATTTAAAAATAAATTTGTGGTGATAGGTTTGTTAGTGCTTCTGGGCATTTTCCGCAAATCAACAACCATTGCGCCCAAGGGCGTAGCCAGCCAATGAACTAGGAGGGTGGGGGGAAGTTGATGTCGCCGGAGGCCTAGGGAGGGGGGAGGGGCATACATTGTATGTAAAATTTGAGCTCTAGGGGAGGGGGGGCAGCTGCCCCTTGCCTGTACCTGCCACCACCCCAGCTCCTTGCGCGCTTATGAACGTCAAATAAAGCTACGCCGGCTACACTTCTGACCAATATGGGACCGGCAAGAAACTCGGCGGGACACATCTTTTCAAAACATTACATCTTATAACATGCATAGCTCAACGAGGGGGGGGGGGGGCGTGTTTAGAGTCGGCAACGCGCATGTAACTCCTCTGGAGTTGCAGGCGTACATAGGCTACGGAGACTGCTTACCATCAGGCGGGCCGTATGCTTGTTTGCCACCGACGTAGTATAAAAAAAAAAAATTAAATACAAAATACAATTTAAATTAATATGGAATAAAAAAAAATATCATGAAATAACATTAAATCTGTGTCAACATATACCTATATCCTAGATAAAATGTTTATTCGTTACGTTTTTAGGGTTCCGTACCCTAAGGGTCAAACGGGACCCTATTACTGAGACTTCGCTGTCCGTCCGTCCGTCCGTCCGTCTGTCACCAGGCTGTATCTCAAGAACCGTGATAGCTAGACAGTTGAAATTTTCACAGATGATGTATTTATGTTGCCGCTATAACAACAAATACTAAAAACAGAATAAAATAAATATTTAAGGGGGGCTCCCATACAACAAACATAATTTATTTGCCTTTTTTATAAATAATGGTACGGAACCCTTCGTGCGCGAGTCCGACTCGCACTTACCCGGTTTTGTCATTTTATTCCCGTAAGACTCGAACCTATTAAAATCATTTTAAACATGTTTCGATCAAATTTAAATCTATAATCTATATGAAATGCTCAATGTAACTAACGTATTTATTTGTTAATGATTAATAATTATATCCGTGTAAATAGCTTTGCGGTATTGTTAAGATTTAGTTAGTGGAAAACGTTTTCTCCCGAAATGGAATATCATAGAAAAAGTACCATTATTTCGCTAGGATCGTAAAGCTGTTCTTCCCTCTTAAGAGGCAACAGGAGTGGTCATTTCTCAATTCAAACGTACTCGACTGTTTTCTCCGGGGTTTTTGAAGCTAGAGCAATGATTTTTTCAACACAGATTATTATTATTAAGTAATATCTGTGTCGGACTGTTTTGCTTTTTTGATATTTTTGTTTTTTAGTGCACTTCATATATTCGTAAAAACGGCCTAATTTACTAGGCCGCAAAGAGAAACATGGTATTTTGCCACGGCTCCATGAAGCCGGACTCCAGGCTTGGAAACTAATCCCTCGAATTGGCGTAGGCACTAGTGTTTACGAAAGCGACTGCCATCTGACCTTCCAACCCAGAGGGTAAAGTAAACCAAGCCTTATTGGGCTTATTGGGATTACTCCGGTTTCCTCACGATATTTTTGGCTTTTTCTAGAAGATCAGAATCAGTTTTCAGACTTTTCTTTAAAAAAATTGAATTAAGTTCGCCATTCTCTTTATTGTATCCACTTTATTTGTTATACTGTGCAATCTTCTTCATCTTCTTTTCCTTTTCCCACTTTAGGTGGGGTCGGGTCTCCTAATTAATTTACGCCAGGCACTTCTGTCCTGGATGGTCTTTATATCTAGCCTGGCATGCTTTATTGTTTGGGTCATATTTGTCCACCAGGTGCCGGGCGGGCGCCCTCTACCGCGTTTTATTTCAGGCAATTCCAGCGCCTTACGAACCACATTGTCATCGTCTCTTCGCATAACGTGTCCGTACCATCTTAGCCGACTTTCTGTTATTTTTTTCAGGTATTGGGGCTACCTTGAAACTACCTCTTACATGTTCTGTTGTTATACTGTGCAATAAAGTTTAAAAAATAAATAAAAGCGCGCACACTTGCGCTAGAAACGATGAGAGAGCGCTAATAGTACGAGATGAAAAAGAACAAGGATCGTTATTTATGAAATTAGAAGTTAAATAACTAAATTTTAAAATCATGGTTCGTATAAATCCTAAGAGTGAGAAAATCGATGTTCTACTTGGCTTGAGAAATGTGAACTTCCCGCCGCCTACCGCGAAAACCCAAATTCGCAAATTGCGGGGATCTTTCTCTTTTACTCTCACTGCGACGTAATTAAAGTGACAGAGAAAAATGCCCGCAATTGAAACTTCGATTTTCGGGATATAGTTATAACAGTGGAGTAACAGGAATGTAAAGGACGCTAAGCACGAAGAATTTCGTACATTGGCCCGTCTTGTTCCCATCTCTATCGCACGTGTGTAATTATATTGCTGTCCCGCCCTGTGCCGGCGGTCAATGCCACTGTGCGAGCGGGAACCAATATATAGTACCCGGAGATAAATTGCACATAGGTCTTGAGAAAGAGAATATGGGAGACGAGAGAGAAAGAGACAACGCACTACAAAGCCGAAAAACCGATGTGCAATATTTATCGCCGGCTACTCTATAATAGAGATAGGTAATGCTGGGTCAGTGTACGAAATTCTTTGTGCCTAGTGTCCATATTTTAGTTAAAAAACTGAGGAACGTCAGAAACAACTTAAAATTTGCATCAGATTTGCCTCACATGTGGATAAAATGCCACTTTCACACCAGTTTTTAAACAATCAGATTATACTAGGTGTCGGTACCTGTATTAATTCTCTAATAATTTTTCCATACATAATTCACACTAATAACACGTATTATAAAACCGCCTGACCCCCGCTACAATATATTTAACACGTGATACTAGAAGTAATAACTAACAAAGGAGGTCAATTCTGAAAGTATGATAGACCCCAAGCTTCACTAAAGACAATTCACGTCGCTTCCCAAGCAGTCAAAATCGTATTCTATTGTAATACTTATAAAAATAAATTAAACCTTTATAACTATTTTAATTACGTAATAGCGCCCGTAATTAATTTGCCAAAATGGCGGGAAACTCGAGTAAAAAAGTAAACAAATAGGTAATGTTACCCGACCTAAATCGAAAATACCTCAATCCTCATTGCTAATGCTTGTTCAAACTCGGCGAACTACGCTAATTAAATTATAATGACCCGTTTGACGATATGTAAAGCAATAATTAAGTAAGATATTATCTCCGAGCTACTCGAGACGGTCGGCTCTCGCATCTTGTCTATAATGTATAGCGAAGATCAACAAATGCACGGAACGGAGGGCTTGCCAAGACCAGGTTTCAGGGTCGCGGGCGCTGACTTTAGAGAAATTGTTCCTCATTCATTCGTAGTGCCAAAAATATTCACCTGAGCAAACTTTATTAACTTCATAAGATGAGTAAAAGATCTTATTAGACTAACACTTACCTTTCTGTGATCGGCACGGCTTTCGACTTGAGTTCGTAGAACATAAAATCCTGTTGCTGCTGCGCCGCAGTCATCTCCTCCAAAATCTTCTGATCACCGCCGTAATCGTTCGTCAAAAGCGAGGCGAGATCGAATCCCATATCAATCCCAGACTCATCCATTTTTGAGCGAAAACACAATCACAAACTTCCACTAAGAACTGATGTTACATAAAATCACTTAAAAGTCATTTTTAGGAAATAGAAAGTCGCTGTTTACAGAGATACCTCACAATCAGCATCCTCCCAGCAGCTGTCTGTAGACTTGTTGCTATTGTATCTACTTGTTGATATAGCTATATACATCTACCACATGGTTTGTTTTTAGGTTTGTGTTGTGACGTGTGACTAAAATCCTACCAATTTTAGCATAGCAAATTTCTAACGTAAGTGTATGTAAGACGTATCTCTATAATTGAGTTGTGTAACCGATAAGAAATATTTTTATCAGTGGCAATATCACTTTCTAAATGTTTTGACTCCAGTTCAGTTAAGTTTTATTGGTTTTAACATTTTGAAATATACATAATATTTTGTTGGTATAAGAAACTTTCCCGGAATATTTTTTGCTATCGAAAGACCAACTTATTTTTGTAATTTTTTAGCAGTAGCAATACCAAGAAAGCACGGGAATTGGGGTACATTCAGAATCTTTATTCTATTCGTCGACTTGTAATACTAGACTCTAAGGATTAAATTTTATATTTGTATTTGACATATAAAAAAACTTATAATATCATTTGTGAGAAAAAAAAAGCATATATTATATTTTTTGTCTTCATTTACAAGTGAAAAACGTTGTACATTTTAAAACAAAGAATAAAGGTATTTGAACGTTTCTTTCAATTTAAGTGTGACCAGCTAAATGATAAAAGCAGCATTATTTTGCAATTGCTATTAAATCTTATAATAGACTGAAAACCTTATTTCGACGTAATTTACATGTATCTTAATTTTTTTTAACGATATTACTGATATTAGAGATAATGCACAAATTATTGTTAAAACCTTCTGTTTTATGAAAGCAGTCAATAATCTTAGTTATTTAGCGACTGACATGTCTCTGTTTTTATTCGTGTTTTTTTTCAACTTCTTTTTCTGTGATTTCTGTCACATCACATCATATGGTCACACTAAATTTCCCGGGTTGCGTTGTTTGACGAAAACGTTTCTTATCTCTCGAATTAAAAAAGAAACTAGTATTTTAATCCTTTTAACAACCAAAAAAATAGCAAAATGTCAAAAGCACATCCTCCGGAATTAAAGAAGTAAGTAAACTACTTGTATTTTCCTTAATTTCAAGTTGGCGTCCTACACGCCATTGTAACCTAACATCCGTGTTTTGCATTTTAGGTTTTATTGTACTGTTTAATGCAGTTTATAATTTAGTAACATATTTACAATATAGATAAACTCCCTTATTTCGATTTTCGACAGCAAATAACACATGCCATTCCTACCTTATGAATCTTACGATCGAAAAGTATTCTTCCGGGAGTTTATGAGTTTCGCTATCTCTTTACAAAACCTACATACTTATTACCCGACAGCTAACTTTACCATTTCTTACCTGTTTTCAACCCCTGACGCTAAAACAGGGGTGTTATATGGTTATATTATATGGCCAATATCTGTCTGTGTGTGGCATCATAGCTCTCTAACGGATGGCCCGATTTCGTTTTTTGCATGAAAGCAAATTTCCTCGCGGTGGTTCTTAGCTATGTTTGATAGAAATCGATCCAGCAGTTTGAACAGTATCAGCACTTGAGGTTTTATTTTATAATTAGTTAATTTGAATAGTTATATTACAATGAACTAGTGGGACTAATGGGATCTGGGTTATATTATGTCATCTCTTAACCTTTAATAATGATTCCTGGGGATGTTTTGGTATACCAATTACAAGTATGTTTTATGGAGTATTTCTTATTAAAAGAGATGTTCTTCAATTAGCCCTCTAAGAACAAAAAAAAAAGAACAAATTAAATTACTTTCTATTTATTATTTATTATAAGCCTTTTTGACAGATGCCGTTCAATACTCGTAAATTTCGTTCTTATTCCACTGTTGCGCATCTGGTTGCCAATTGGCAAAGGCCTCCTCCAATTACTTTCTATAACATTTTTATTTATTTTAATTAGATTTCAATTTCAATATTTTATTTCAATTAGACGGATGGAAACAACAAAGGAAAGAAATGGAGGAGGCCTACGTCAAAGGACGAGTTGAGGTCAATGTTGTGAAACCAAATTAATGTAATTGTGATAACTGAAGACTTCAGTAATAAAGGCTATTTCATTACATTACATTACATTTACATTTCAATTAGACACACAACTATTTAAAATATAAACTGAATTGAATGTCATATACAAAGGAAAAAGTCAGATCTGGACAATGGAGTCTTGGTCATGTTTACATTCATAGGTATATGTGGGCTGAATGAACGCAACACGCGATCGACAGCCCGCCTGCTTCCATCTACATCTCTTCATAGGTATATGACATTTATTTCGGTTTACTCAATTGGTGTTCTTTCTCAGGTTCATGGACAAAAAGCTGTCCATTAAGCTGAATGCAGGACGTGCAGTCACCGGGGTACTCCGAGGGTTTGATCCCTTCATGAACCTGGTGCTTGACGAGTCAGTGGAGGAGTGCAAGGATGGTCAGAGGAACAACATTGGCATGGTGGTAAGTAAAACAATTCTCAAACCTTACTTAATCTAGTCATCCTATCATCCAAACTAGGATCCTTAAAATTAGTTCCTAGTTAGTCCAATTTTACTAGGCTACTTTTTAGGATTCCTACTTCCTAAACCAGGTTACATCTTTTTGATTTAAGATTCTGAATTAAATAACATGTGCAAAGAGCTTAACCTTTTGAACGCCACGCCTATCGCACGCGGCGCGTAATCGTGAACCTTGTCGGTACGCATGAAGGTTGGTATTGGGCTGTAGTTGTGCGCGTCATATGATGTCTTTGGCGGTCAAAAGATTAAATGTGTCTTTGATGTGTAGAGTAACTTACTGTCAACAAGGCACTAGTTCGAGAGCCTTAAAACGTTTCAATCTGAGCCAGGCCTCCACTTCCTTTTCTCGGGCTGGAATTGGATTGAAATTGGCACTTTTTGCATGTGATAATGACTATGTACCTACCTTTGAAAATATCACGTATAATGAACACTGCTAATTAAGCTCATTACCTCATTAGAGTAAAATTAAGATGATTTTTTTGTTTATTATATATGACAAAATTATTTTTTCAAGTTGCACTTTCCCTCTTGTTATAATATCTGTTAAATATCAGAATTATAGAACTTCTCTTTCTCTCTAGCCACAGTTCCAAATAAAAAGGAGTTTATGGAAGTATTATATTTCAATGTTTCTAAGTTTCTCTGTACCTTTTTTCAGGTAATCAGAGGAAACAGCATCATCATGCTCGAGTCTCTAGACAGAATATAGTTAATGCCGCATCTTTAATTTTAAGCTAATTTTTAAGTCAAACAAAACATTCATTTTGGTTTGTAATTTTGTTCCAAATGACTATGAGTTTGTGATTTTATGTTCAGGCAATAAGGTGAAACAATACCAGTTTAAACCAATGTTTGTGTTATTTCAATTTTATACCTTTTTAGGGTCCGTAGCCAAATGGCAAAAAGCGGCCAAGTGCGAGTCGGACTCGCCCATGAAGGGTTCCGTACCATTTATGACGTATTAAAAAAAAACTACTTACTAGATCTCGTTCAAACCAATTTTCGGTGGAAGTTTGCATGGTAATGTACATCATATATATTTTTTAGGTTTATCATTTTCTTATTTTAGAAGTTACAGGGGGGGGGGCACATTTTACCACTTTGGAAGTGTCTCTCGCGCAAAAACTATTCAGTTTAGAAAAAAATGGTAATATAAACCTCAATATCATTTTTGAAGACCTATCCATAGATACCCCACACGTATGGGTTTGATGAAAAAAGATTTTTTGAGTTTCAGTTCTATTCTAAGTATGGGGAACCCCCAAAATTTATTGTTTTTTTTTTCTATTTTTGTGTGAAAATCTTACTGCGGTTCATAGAATACATCTACTTACCAAGTTTGAACAGTATAGCTCTTGTAGTTTCGGAAAAAAGTGGCTGTGACATAATCGGACAGACAGTCGGACGTGACGAATCTATAAGGGTTCCGTTTTCTGCCATTGGCTACGGAACCCTTATGGATTCGTCATTCTGTGAACCGCATTAAGATTTCCACACAAAAATTCCCCATACTTAGAACTGAAACTCAAGTTTTTTTTTTTCATTAAACCCATACGTGTGGGTTATCTATGGATAGGTCTTAAAAAATGATATTAAGGTTTAATTTTTCTAAGCTGAATGGTTTGCGCGAGAGACACTTACAAAATGGTAAAATGTGTGCCCCCCCCCCCCCCCCCCCTGTAACTTCTAAAATAAGAGAATGATAAAACAAAAAAATATATGATCTACATTACCATGCAAACCAAAGAGCATATAATCACTACGTTATGCAAACTTCCGCCGAAAATTGGTTTGAACGAGATCAGATCTAGTAAGTAGTTTTTTTTAATACGTCATAATGGGGTATCTATGGATAGGTCTTCAACAATGATATTGAGGTTTCTAATATATTTTTTTTCTAAACTGAATAGTTTGCGCGAACTTCTAAAATAAGAGAATGATAAACCTAAAAAAAATATATGATGTACATGCAAACTTCCAACGAAAATACCATAGGCATAGTTGCTGTCATATCTTTATCATATATTATAGATAATAGCTATATAGATAAAGCTATGTCATAGGCATAGTAGCCGAGAAAAAAATCTAATCATAGACAGCGCACTTCACTCCGTCAATAACGCCTAGCTTCTTAGCTACTCAACCGCTACTCAGCTGGGCTAAGATGGTCGGCTGTCTATCATTTGTCACCCTACCTGTCACGCTCTAACAAATACGTAAGTGCGAACGTGACGCATGATATGACAAGTGACAAAAACACGACCATGATACCGCTGCAGCAGGGCTAAGATGGTCAGCTCTTTATCATTTGTCACCATGCCTGTCACGTTCTAACAAGTATGTAGTTAGTATTTTATGGTTTTATTTTTTTATCATAGTTTTTTTTGTGTAATTTGACATTTAGAGACAGTATACATCTCTAATAAAGTATTTATTATTTCATAGATTCGATATTTGTAATTGTTTTTTTTTTTTTAATTTATTGTTTGTAAAAATGGACATGTAAAAGTGCCCCTGTGGCCTATTTGCTGAATAAATGTTTGATATTTGATATGTAAGCGCGAAAGTGACGGGCATAGTGACAAGTGATAAAAATGGAACCATGATACCGCCGCTGGAGAGATTTGGAACTAGTATTTATAGCTGACAGCTGGACACTTGCAACAATAGGGTTGTCTCCAATTTTTTGAAACGCTTGTATTACGTTCTATATTAACTAAAAGTTGCCCTAAAATTCAACATTTATACTAAAAACGGCTTTAAATATGTTAAAATCACAAAATATATTTTGACAGATGCTTTCGCGCCCAAAACGTTCTTCGAAAATTGTGTGACGTCACAGTTTACGGTTTGACACATAACTACGTACACACGTAGAAAATACGAACTACCATTTGTCATTTGTTGTTTATCGCCTAACTGTCAACAGTGTCAATCCGAGAGTTGTGACGTCATCAGAATCTTCAATGACGTTTCGAGTTTGGTCACGTGACGTGTGCCAAAAGATATTTTAAATTCAATATTTACAAAAATATGGTCATTACACTTCCCCTAAAAGTCGTTTAACATGTTCTTATAATCCAAAAGACTTTATTGGGATACAATTCTGCCCACCTAAGATTTGTAGATGGAAACAACCCTATTCTGCCTCAAGGAGTTTCTGTTCCTTACCTCTACCTTCCATATATACTACTCTTTGCAGTGACACTTTTGGCTTAAAGACCTCGCATCCAGGCCACAATTGTAAAAAAAAGAGTGACAGTTCCGTCGTTCCGTCAAAATCAGACATTCGAGTAGACTTTTTATTTAGAACTACCGAATTATAAAAATAAAATATGTAGTATTCAATTACACACAATATTACTTCTAGATGACAGAAATTTCAATTTTATGATCATTTTTATCTATAGTTAATATATATACGAGCGGTTTATTATCGTTACAAAATAATATAAAGATTTGTTTTGTTTTGCTCGAACTTGTCACTAACTTACTTGCTGTCAAAATTTCTGATTATTGTATTATCAATTGAATTGAAGTCGTATTTCCGTGCGTTTCATCGTTCTCGAAAAGATAACAAACAATATTTACACTCCGAAACAAAGCTATGACTTCAGACTGCCGTTATAGCAATGCTCAACAGCTGAACCAATAATTTGACGCCCCATTATTGAAGAAACAGTGAGTAGATTTTTTAGTTGTTCTCCTTCTAACAAAGCGGATTTACAACTGTTGTCTCACGCAGTTTTTTCTAATTTAACGCTAAATTAGTTATCCGTGTGTGTGATAAGATCTAACAACTTTGAACTAAGAAACTTTTTTTTAAATTGCTCATAAGGAGTTTTAAAGTCTAGTGTTTTAAAGTTATGATTTCATCTGTTAGCTAGAGAATTAGGTCACAAAAGACACCAGATAAGCGGCAGCAAAAATTGCAAGAGTACTTTGCTCACTCCTCACAACAATAACACAGATCAAAGTTTTTTTTACTTGGAACTGTTTCCAATAGGCATTGATTGTACATTGTTATGCCAATTGCTCACATAACTACTGCTTACTAATCAGGTTAGAGCTATGCCAAGTAACTGAATTATAAGTCTGAAGGATAATTAAGTACTGTAGTACCTTGTCACTTTGTGGCTGAATGTTGATAGAAAAATACTGTAGTGAAATTAGGGTGATCAGTTTGATGCAATGGAAGACATACATTTAAGTAAGTATGCCAATTTAATATTAATCTCATTAACTAATACAATTACAAACAAAAACAACCTTGTAAGATTATAAATCCACTTAAAGGTCTGCTTAAACGTTAATAATAATTATAAGAGTAGGTATTTTGTGATGTGTCACACCGGAATATTGGATCAAACCATTTGCTTGAATAAAATAGAGTTTTTAAATATTTTATGGGAGAAAGAACAATAAACAAAGGTTACAAAGAATTAGGATAACAGAAACCATTTATTTAGTGAAACATCATTTTATTAGTTTATACATATGTTCTATTTTGTTTAATATCAATTTCTTAGACACCGGAATTGATTTTAAGCAAGACTGGTGGCATATAAAAACCTTAAAAAAATGATTCTGCAAGTTGTCCTCAACAGACCTTTTACAAGTCAATAATATCATAAATTTAAATTGCAGATACAAAACCACCAATGGCGGAGACTCTCAGCCCGCTCTCCCCCAGCACAAACCGCGGGCCCCGTGGGTTCATGGGCTCGCTTCGCGCGCGGTTCGGTCGCACGCCCGCTCCTAGACCTGCAGGAGAAGGTATGTTGATTTAAGGCGATTTCACATTGTTTGATGCAATATTGGATATCAAAATCTGTCAAAAAAGTAAACATAATGTCAAATACATTACATGTCACTCCCTAAGGCCTTGGCAGAATAACAGCGTTGTGATTTGCCTTGTTTGCGAATAGCAACAACATGCTGAGACAGGGTCTTTTCCCTACTGCACACAGTGCTGGACCCAAGTGTGTAATTTTCTGTTTTCAATGTGTACATAATATTATCTGTTATTTTTTGTTTACATTTTCTGTTTTCAATGTGTACATAATATTATCTGTTATTATCTGTAATTTTGGAGCAAAGTTGGCACATTTTACGGTATTTAAAGAAGTAGGGCTCACCACTTCTAAATTAATTTTCAAAAGCCATCGTAACAATTATTTTCTTATAAATCAGAAATATGAACAATGGAGCATAATTTAAAACAATAAAATACCTTGACCTGTTACAATTGACATTATTTACTGCATTCGGCTGACCGCTCGCGATAACCGCCGTCCACACTCCACAGACAAACATTATCAGTGCACCGGTGTCTGGCGCAACGTAAAGGCGCGCACGCGCATACTTCATTGTTTGTGGTGTTGATACAGAAAATAGCGTGGAATAGATCGGAAACGCCCATAAATTGGTAGTCGAAATTTTAAAAAACGGCCGCCATCTAATATTTTTACACGACTGCACTAAAATTACACTAAAATTGTTGATACATAATTAGGTAGTTTCATTGACATATATTTAAGGACGGGCCTTACTACGGGCACTAAGAATGGTACTAGTTCAGCGGTGTCACTCACAAATTCGAGCCAATCGTGCAGTCTAACTCAATTTCTTCTTTCTTCTTGGTTTTGCAGCTCCTATGATTTGTCTCCATCGGTCTCGATCTCCCGTAGCCCTCACTGTTTGATGGAGTTTGCCTGAGGTGGCCTTCTTAACTTGGTCGGACGATATAGTTGGTGGGGTGGGGGGCCCTGCGGTCTTTCGCCTTCCACTTATCCGAACAGGACGACCTTCTCCAAACTTTCATCACCTCTACGCATAACATGGCCAAAGTAGGATAGCAACCGATGTTGGCATATGGTGGACAGACGTGTTTTGATGCCCAGCTGTGAGAGGATTGACGCATTTGTGCGCCGGGCCGTCTAGGATATCCTAAGCATTCGCCTCCAGCACCACATTTCGAATACGTCTATCCTCTGTCTCTCTCTAGTGAGTACTGTCCATTTCTGCGTCGTACATGAAAACTGGGAAAACCATGGCTCTTACTAGGCGTGATTTAGTATGGAAGCTGATGCCACGATTCTTCCAGGCGGTTTGGAAGGCGGCGGCGGCGGTGGGTCTTTGCATCTTTCGCCATGGCGATTCGGCGCTTGATCTCTGGGATACAACTTCCATCACTGTTAACTGTGGCATTATTTATGAAAAGGGACCTTCTTGTCGATGGCGCTTACGCCGCACTGCGTCGCGCAGCGTTGTATTTGTATCGGAGCATCGCTTATAACGGCGGAAGCGCCATCGATAATAAGGTCCCTTTTCATAGAAAACGTCACAATTTGTGTAAAGCTGGTCACTATCTATGCCTTGAATATCATGAGCATCTTTTAGCTTGCCTGCGCGATCTAGCACCATAAGTTTGGTCTTCTGCCTGTTCACTGCCAGCCCTAGCTTGTTGGTTTCTACCTCTAGTCTACTTAGAATCAGCTTCACGACATCGATATTTGTGGTGAGTACAACTGTATCATCAGCGTAGCGCAAGTTGGAGATATACTAACTCAACTAGTTTAATTTAATTTTAATTTTATTGTTTTTAAGGGATAACAAACAACTATACAAATACAATCTACAAATGGTGTTACATTATAAGTATTGTTTTTATGTACAGCCAACAACGTTATCCACAAGTTACTTATACACATAAAGTTGAAGAAGGTAGGACAGATATACAATTTTACTATGCTAATAATAGTTTAAATGTATCTCTGGCTAAACACGGCAATTATAAATTAAATTAGTATACATTAATATATATTAAACAATCTGATAAGGCTTTTCTATATTTAGCGGTGGGCAGGTGGAATATATCTATCGCAGTAAAGTTTTGGTTGTAGGAAGCAAGGAGCCGGCGAAGCGGATTACGATAGCCGGCGTTAGTGCGGCAAGGGCTCTCGGCAAATAGTGGCGACCAATCTAGCGCGTGATGCGAACTCATCAACCAATCGCGTTGGCGTTAGACTGCATGATTGGCTCGAAGTTGTGTACTGACCCCCATTATTATTGCCCGTAAGGCCCGTCCTTAGATATATGTCAATGGGTAGTTTTAAATTTTGTATGTGTTTCTTCAGTGCATGAGTGAATTATCAAAAAATTGAAATATAATTAATTATAAACACGCACAAATAATAAATATGTGCTGTAAGTGGACGCAGAGTTGCGAAATGTCTGAAAAGAGCTCAAATGAAGGTAGGTATTAATTCTAGTATTGTTCTTTATTCATAGGAATGGAATAAATTCGGAAAAACGTTGGTAGCTTAGTGGTAAGGGCGTGCTACTCTCAATTCTGAGGTTGCAAGTTCAAATCCCCGCTCGTACATTGGTAGGTAGTACACATTGGAAATTTTCGAAGCTTAGCATATGTAAGAAATATCAGTGATATTTTAAGTGTAAAAATATTTTAATTACTTACTTAGCTATTAAATTAATCAAATTAAATATTTTTAAAACTCATATACACGGTGTAACACGAGGAACCCCAAAGATTTTAACCACACACGAGATGGCAAAAGAAAGAAAAAAAATAAGAGTAAGTAAATCGCGCAAAAAAATGTTTTTTTTTTTCAAATTTTTGAATGTATTTGTACATAAAAAGGTAATTTTATGGTAAAATTGACACTGAAAATATTTTTTTACGATATTTTTTGTTAAACCTACTTTTTGCAAAGGTCACTTGTCACTTTCTGACATCTATCAATAAGGATATTTAGTAAATAATGGCATCATCGCCATCAAAGAGGCGTTTTGCACTTAAGTTACAATATGATATTTTTATTTATTTATTGGTACTTATTCTGAAACTAGGTGAAATCCAGAAAAGTATATATGACCTTTTAGTGTCTAAATGTGATCAGGAATACGCTGTTAAAATCTTTCGGTTTCCTCTTGTTACACCGTGTATATCATGACGTTTAACAAGTATTGTATAGAGTTATAACTTTTTTTTTAAATCTTTTTTTCACAATCCATAACTCCCGGGGGAACAATATAGGCATTTGGCCTTTAGTACACACATGAAATAGATTAGATTAGATGATTTATTTCATGAAAGACAATTACATAATAAATTTGCATTGATGTCAAAAAAATAAGAAATTCTATCATGATCGTCAAAAAAAAAAATGAAAAAAAAGACCTTTTTCGAGCAAATGTAATGAAAAATAATTAGTAAATATGAAAGCAATAAGTTTTTTTTTCGTCACCTTGATGTTTAGCGCAAAAAGCGTGACTAACAATAAACGGATGTCGAGTGTAAAAATCGGCATTTCTCAACCACCGAGGTCAGGTTGGTGCTATTATTGAAATCGTAATGAAACGAAAACACACATTAAGGCAAAGAGAATTTGAAATAGAGGTGAATTGTCAAAGGAAACTTTGTAGCCACATGATCAAAATTATTAATATCATCTTCCCTGGACACTTTCGGTCTTTGGTGTCATATAAGTAATTAATGCTTAATTGAAGACCTTCCAAATAGGATATGACTCAATTGTATATACCAATAGTAAAAATTACCCAAACTGCTACCAAGGCTCCATCTAGTGCCAGGTAGAACAAACAAAGCGGCATTTACCACAATTAATTAACGAAAAAAACTCGTTTTATTACCGCCCCTGCAAGCATTTGAGTGCAAGTATATATATATTAAAATACCTTATAAAAATGTCTTTTAAATGATATATATGGCTTGAGTATACAAGCAAGTTTCAGTGTTTAATAGCAGTATTTTTAATTCAAGCATATGTTATATCAACTAATTCCAGCCCTGTACGTACTTAAACGTAAGTAGTGGTAAACAGAAATCTAGAATTTCTCATATTCTTTCATACAAAACACCTAACAACCGGCTACGTAACAAGTACTTTGTAAAACAACAGTTTATATTCGCCACTCTTTTTTTTTAATTGCTCAGTCCCTGCACGTTATCCAAAGTTGGTGTCATACAATAAAATAATGCTAAGAGTAAACCCTTTCAAACGAGATATGTCTCAACAGTATACGTCCATGGGACAAATTGCCCATTCTCCTTTACTGCCATGTTTCGACAAATTATTAAAACTGTTAAAACGCCATTTGACTTTGATCCTTATTCTTTAATGATATGTGTCTTTGTTAAATATCAAAAAGTGGCGCCATCTAATAGATCAAAGGCCAAAGGTATGGCGACATCGTTTCGAGCGATGCGAGCGAGCGCCATAATCTTTAGGTTGTGCCCGGTAAGATGGCGCCACTTTTTGATATTTGGGAGAATCATCTTTTTAGCGTCACTCGTTGCCATGGTTACGATTAGTTGTCCAGGGGACAAAAGTTCATTGAAATACTGATTTTATGGTACTTAAATGTGACTTTCTTTGACTATACACGTCTATTTCAAGTTCTCTTTAAGGTTCCGTAGTTCCTTATTCGACATGTCCGTCTGTCTGCGCGCCCGAGAAAATGTTTGTAATAACGCACCAATCGTTATCTAGACACTATTTTAAAATGCTTAATGAAAAAACTTTTCAACAAAAAATATAACCGACTTCAGAAATTACCAAAAGCGCCATACATGTACCTATAACATTTGAAGAGTTCCCTCGATTTCTCCAAGATCCCATCATCAGACCCCCGACTTGGTGCCAACGGGACCATCTCGGGGTTATACCCGTTCGATTAAAAAAAAATTTGAAAATCGGTTCACACAACATACAAAAAAAAAATCAGTCGAATTGAGAACCTCCTCCTTTTTTGAAGTCGGTTAAAAATGCTAAATTGTATGATGATATTATGACTCTTTTCTTTACTGCTATGGGTTAGGACCTAGGGGTCTGAAGGATATCTGTTAATTTTCATTTCATCAGGAAACAACATTGGATTAGATCTAATGGACTTTGGACCGTAAAGACGTCCACTGATTACCAGGTCGCCGGACGATATCGGCCTGTCATATATTCGCAAAAGCGAATAACTGACAGGCCGATAGCGTCAGGTGAACTTGTAATCAGTGGGCCCCTTACCTAAGTCAGCAACAGATTTTTTACTTTCATACCATGTACCAAGTTCTTCCCGGGCGATAACTCATAAAGTGATTAAGAGAATTGTATAATGAAAGCTAAAGTCAGCTGTTGATCCGTTGGTGGCTTAAGGAACGGTAACAACCCACACATCATTATGGTTTTTTTTCCGTTCCTTTGGATTGATCCCTGACGATAATTCATCTTCCTCGCGTTATCCCGGCATTTTGCCACGGCTCATGGGAGTCTAGGGTCCGCTTGGCAACTAATCCCAAGAATTGGCGTAGGTACTAGTTTTTACGAACGCGATTGCCATTCGACCTTCCAACCCAGTGGGTAAACTAGGCCTTATTGGATTTAGTCCGGTTTCCTCACGATGTTTTCCTTCACCGAAAAGCGACTGCTAAATATCAAATGATATTTCGTACATAAGTTCCGAAAAACTCATGGGTACCAGCCGGGGTTTGAACCCTCGACCTCCAAATTGCAAGTCGCATGCTCTTACCGCTAGGCCACCGGCGCTTCTGACGATAATTGATCTATGATAAAAAAATCCTGTTGTTTCCAGGATATGTGGAATTCGGAGAGTTCCGGTCAGAGCGGGCCGGCATCAAGAAGGTGGGGACCTTCGCCGGGGTCTTCTGCCCCGTCGTGCTGTCCATGTTCAGTGCTCTGGTCTTCATCAGAATGGGTGAGTCTCCAGGGTGTGGAGTGTTTGAACTTCAACTTCAACATTTATTCAGCAAATAGGCCACAAGGGCACTTTTACACGTCAACATGGAATTTACATACAAGCAAAAACAAGCACATCAACAATTAAGTATAAAATACAATTACAAAAAATAACTAAAATAATAATAGAAAAAAACAGATACAAAAAAAACTAGGGATTCATTCATTGAAGGGTTCAGGTCAGGCCTATTTAAGTAGGCATATTTTACAGTAACGATAGGCCGTTGCTATAAATTGTTTAATGAAATAACCACCCATATTGTTATGTTCTAAAATGATTCATGACTTTATCGGAATGACACATGACATGTGGTGTGGAGTGTTACACATTCTGCGGTTATGTACATTTATCTTAATAATATGACTGTATTGGAATCTGTTTATGAGTACGTTTAAGAGGACGACTACTCTACAAATGTAGTCCCCATTTTCCTCTCTGGTTGACTTGAAAATATTTTTGTACAATTTATTGTATATTTATCATAGCAATACCCATTCATTTGACTTTTTAGTTTTTTTGATTATTATATATTTTAGGAGCAATAATCAAATTCCATATAATTTTTAAGAGCCCGGTAACGATTTTAGAGCAAAAATGTATAATTGATAGATTTAGTCGTTGAAATGTTACCTTTTGTTACGTAATATGTAAATAACAAGTATTGGTTTCTATTAGCACGTGTTCTTGCCATTTAATACTGAGGTCGCAAACATGCGTCCCCGGTAATATGTGACGAAAAGGAACAGTTTTTAAAAATTCATCAACAAATCATGGTGGTGAATTATACAAATATTGTAGATTGTTTAAGTATCAAAATTACCTTGAAATTAAGTCGATTTTCAGAGAAATTGTCACTTGTTTTGAAGTAGTTTTTGGAGAAAATTGATTTCGCTAATAACATAAAATAATAACAAAAATGTAGTTTATTAAAGTTGAAGTAAAGGATGTGTGTCATACAAAATTACCTTTTATTAGCAGTCCAAACTTTACGAAATTTGCAAATAAGAGCTTTAAAATCAGTGCTTTACGCGCGTTTACTTAAACGTCCATCAGAAAAAAATCATTACTAATTAAGTGAATCTGTTAAAAAAAATGATTTATTGAAATGAAAGATAACAAGACGTGCTAATAGAAACCAGTACTTGTTATTTCTAATAGTTAACAAAAAGTGTACAATTTCATGTACTAAATCTATCAATTTAACATTTTTGCGACTAAAATCGATAACGGCCTCTTAAATGCTCCTAAGTCTTATAA
Source organism: Cydia pomonella (assembly GCF_033807575.1). Classification (NCBI taxonomy): domain Eukaryota; kingdom Metazoa; phylum Arthropoda; class Insecta; order Lepidoptera; family Tortricidae; genus Cydia; species Cydia pomonella. The sequence continues at coordinate 13,636,548 of NC_084725.1, read as the reverse complement.
TTATTATCTGAAATAAAAAAAAACAAATATCTTAATCCGACTTTGACAAATCAAGCATTGCGAACATACTTGTAACACTCACACACATGGGTACACGTTTGTGTCGTGGTTTCCCTGGCGTCACACACTACTACTGAGCATGGGCGTAGGCAGGTACAGGCAGGGAAGGGCAGCTGCCCCCCCTAGTCAAATTTACTCCCCCCCCCCTCCCCCTAGTTCACCGGCTGGCTACGCCCTTGCTACTGAGCCATAACACAATGTTTAAAACTTGGTTCAACGCATTTCGTAGTGTCAGGTAAATCGTAAATTATTTATTGCCAAAACGTGGGTGTCTTTTTTATGGTGTTTTGATTATAGACTTTGAAATGTTCTGCTAAGTCACGACTCTTGTCAGTCCTAGTAGTTTTCTTGCCAATGTGTATAATTATTCAAGAATTGGTATCTCTCCGTATACTGTGTTACCGCTCTGTTTTTAGTCAAGCTTATAGTAAAGTGTTCAAAACTAATTGGTTCATCATGACTATCTTATACTATTCAAAAAACCTACACAGTTTATTCAAAAATCCGTTGATCACAATTTTATACCAGGCAAAAGGAATAAAAACAAATATCCAAACACCAAAAATACTGTTTGAGAAATTGGATACCACTGGCGTTATAACATTCAATCGACCAAAACTCAATCTTATGAACTACAGCATATCGGCGCAGTTACATCCTATCCTTCGATCCTGGGAAAAGAGCTGCTCAAGAGTGTTCTTCAAAGGAGCTGGAGACAACTTCAGCGCTGGAGCGGATCTCAAATGGCTCCTATCTTCTGACCACGACCCTACTAAATACGCTTGGATATCCGCAGAATGCAACAACAAATATCTTGTGTCTCAAAACAGGATTCCTTACATAGCGTTCATGGATGGCGCAGCGGTAGGCGGCGGTTTGATGTTAGTTGCCAATGGCAGGTATAAAATTGCCACGGAGCGAACTGTAGTTGCCATGCCAGAAGCTCGCATTGGTTGGTGCGCAGGCGCTCCAAACTTTTTACCAAAACTAAATAGTCATTTAGGATTCTACATGTCATTGACTGGCAAACGCTTGAAAAGTAAAGACGTAATATTGTCTGGCATAGCTACCCACTTTGTTCCAAGCTCCCGCTTACGAGAGCTTGAACTTGAGCTGTTTCACTGTAAAGTTGAGGATATAGAGGCTCGTTTGAATGCGTTCAGCGAGCCGCTGGGAGAATTCTCTTTAGCTCCTTTCTTAAAAGATATAGACTACTGCTTCTCTGCTGATACCGTTGAAGAAGTCATCGAAAGACTTAGAAACGTGGACAGTGAATGGTCTAAACAGACTTTGGAGATGATGGCTCCATTATGCCCAACCATGCTTAAGGTTAGCCTTCGGACGCTGCAACTTGGGAAGACCCTTGACCTGAAGGAGGGTCTCCGAATGGTGCACCGCGTTTTGTGCCACTGTATAGGTAGCTACAACGCACAGGAGGGGCTCAGATCAGTCCTGGTGGGTAGAGCTGATCGTCCGAACTGGCAGCCAGGAACACTAGCGGAGGTAACAGATGCTATGGTGGATAAGTACTTTGAACCTCTAGCGGAGGGAGAAGAACTCAGGTTTTTCGACGATGAAAAGTTAATTTGAGGCCACGAGGTCCAAGTGGCAGTTGTCTTTCGTGCTCTGTATTGTTTATGAATAATGGAGAGTAAAGTGAGATATGTAGCAACATGTTATTCGAATAACTAATTTTCAAAAACTTTAATTAGTTGTCATTTATTAATTTGATATGATATATCGGACGTGATCATTTAAGTGAAGTCCGATTCGTCTGAAAATTTAAAATTAAAAGAATTAAGTAAACTGTTATTTTATTGATCCTATCCCTTTCCTTATTTCCGGAACTACTGGGTCTAAAATTTTAGAAAAATACACAAAATAGTTCTTTACCTATAGATTACAGGAAAACCTATAAGACGTCTGCAGTCAAGCGTGAGTTGAACTTAAGAAAACAAATACGGGTAGGCTGTATGGGGACACAGCTATTACGAAGGCTGAAGTCCGAGTTCCGCGTAGGGCCGAAGAGGAGCGCCTATGGACATGCACTCTAACGCCTTGATAATAGAGGTGTGTTCAGATATTTGTGAGCGCCTTGGCCGCTCCGATATATCTGATGGCGACTGTATGGCAGTCTCTACGATCTCGTAGACGGCGCCGGAGATCATCACGTTTTACACCTTCATAACTGAGTAGTTACTACATTCATTGTGCCGTCGGTTGTTTTACCGCGTCGTGTAGAAGCACGGTTTGACCACGGCGCCGCTAACTCGCGATTCGACGATCATTGTCCCGATAGTCGTTTCAGCGAACGGTCTCATAGCGAAGAGTCTCGACCAACACCTAGAGAGACTCGCTAGGTGGTTGGATCAAGGGTCAGATGGAGAAGGCGGTGATCTTGAACACGGCGCGGATATTCTGGCGGTTCCTCTCTTAGCTTGGGCCCTGCCCCGCTGCTGGCGGCACCCTAGGTTAGGTTTTTTATAATTTACTTTTATATACATATTGTAAAAAACCTAACGTGAGAGAAAAAATGAAATAAAGGGAATAATATTAATAACAGTATTTGATAATGTCTGGCTTCAATTTCAGGGTACCTGGTCGGCAACGCAGGTCTCCTAGTGACCTTGGCCCAGTTTCTACTCGCCTACCTTATCGTGGTGTTCACCGTGACGTCCATATGCGCCATCTCCACCAACGGCGCCGTGGAGGGGGGAGGGGTCTACTGTATCCTTCACTAAACTTGACCACTTCTTGCCTCCGTTTCAGCTTGGCTATAAATGCTTTCGTATGTCCGGCTGTTCGTTGCTACGGGTCGTATTTCTCAACCTATTCTCATTGTATTATTATTACTATAGAGAAGCCATACAGAATAATGAAAATTTCGCAATCGCAAGCTGTATCACGCGACCAAAACGTCGTAAGCGGCGTAAAAAATTAATGGCGCTTACGCGTTTAGGTCGCGAGATTCACGCTCCGCTTCTATGGTCTGTTGTCAAACCATTTTGGCGTGAAATGCTGGTTTTCTTTGGCAGTTCTATACGTAGTAATAATAGTTCAATGCCTATTCTCATTAAATTTTGTAAGCCGGTTCGATACTTATATGGTATTATTAAAAAAAAAAATGTCAAAGTAGTTATTTTTTTAACCCTTTGAACGCCACGCCTATCGTACGCGGCGCGTAATCGTGAACCTTTTCGGTACGCATGAAGGTTGATATTGGGCTGAAGCCGCGCGCGTCATATGACGTCTTTGGCGGTCAAAAGGTTAATAAAATTTTACGTCTTTGTCATATGAATGATTTACAATTATTTTTTTTATTATTAATATATAATATAAAAAAAATAAAACCGGCCAAGAGCATGTCGGGCCACGCTCAGTGTAGGGTTCCGTAGTTACTCTTCCGTCACAATAAGCTAAACTGGAGCTTAAAGTGTAGTAAATGGTACCTTTCACCCGAGTTAAACAAATAGGTAAATTTGCATAATCAGTACCTAATTAAAGTAAGTCTTTTACTATGAAGGGTAAACTTTTTGCGATAACTCAAAAACAGCTATACTGATCATGTCCGCTATAGTTTTCATTTAATGTCTTTCTTAAGCTCTACTTCCACGATTTTTTTCATATTTTTTGGACCTATGGTTCAAAAGTTAGAGGGGGGGGGGACACATTTTTTTTTTCTTTCGGAGCGATTATCTCCGAATATATTCACTTTATCAAAAAATGTTTCTTGAAAACCCCTATTAGTTTTGAAAGACCTTTCCAACAATACCCCACACTTTAGGGTTGACGCGAAAAAAAAAATTCACCCCCACTTTACGTGTAGGGGAGGTACCCTAAAAAAAATTAAATTTTTAGATTTTATTGTACGACTGTCCAAATTTTAGCTTTCTAGCACTAACGACCACGGAGCAAAGCCTCGGACAGACAGACAGACAGACAGACAGACAGACAGACAGACGGACATGGCGAAACTATAAGGGTTCCGTTTTATGCCATTTGGCTACGGAACCCTAAAAACATATTAAATGCTACCTTACTCATGTTTGTCAATCATTACACATATAACCAATTAACGACCAAGACCCAGAAGATTTTCTTATGTTGAATTTGGCAACTTGTCGTATCTAATAAAAATGTGAAGTGTCAATGTTAAGCTTAAGTTTCCGATTTAAGCCACAAAATGTCAGGTCACGCACAGTCCCTATAAGTGTTCCTTAGCGTCCTCCAGTCATGATAAGCCGCACGTTAGGCCCCGAGTTCGGAGGCGCCATTGGCACACTATTCTTCTTCGCAAACGTCGTGTCTAGCGCCCTCTGTATCTCAGCTTGTACTGAGGCGCTGGTGGAGAACTTTGGACCCAACGGTGAGTAGATACGGTTTATTTTACCTTGCCAAAAGCCCTCGTTCGTGTGATAGAGAACTAAGGGATCTTATTATACGTCACCTTGACATATCTTATGCTCGGCGTCACGACTTAAAAGGTGTCATCGAAAGATTTTTTGCAAACGCTCTGTCTCGGCTTCACTGGCTGGCGGAGAACTTTGGATGTTCCTAAGTCATGGATGTTTTTCTGTGTATATAAGGATGTATTTATTGTACAAGACAAGGAGGTCGCAAGACGTACCGAAAATGCCTGGAAGAGCTATTGGTCCATGAAGTAATACATGAAGGGTGACCTTCCTACATCGCTAAAACGCAAACGTCTCATAATAAGTAAATTTAACCTTTTGATCGCCAAGCCAATCGTACGCGGCGCGTAATCGTGAACCTTGTCGGTACGCATGAAAGTTGATATTGGGCTGTAGGCGCGCGCGTCATATGACGTCTTTGGCGGTCAAAAGGTTAAAAATAAAGTAAATTATTTCCGGCCAAACTTTGTCTATGGAAATATAGTTTTATAAAATAAATGCGATAGGCCACCTCATCGTTTCATATTTGTCTTGCAAAACTTATCTAGTGACCTATTTATTATAGGAACCCTAGCATTTCGGAAGAAAAAGTCAATTACCACTACTTTTGACGTTACAATAGTACATTGTGCAACGAGGGGGGGTAAGCGAAATTTTGGACACGAGGGTGGTTTGCAATATTGCTACTCCCGGAGTTACAATGTTTTTCATCACACTTGGGAAGAAAAATTAAATTTTAAGCGAAATAATTCTTAAATACGGTGACATAAATTAATAAATAAATAAATATGGTTGACTGGTAGAGAATGTCTCAAGGCGTTAAGTCCGCCATTTGTACTCTTTTTGTAAATTTGTGCAATAAAATTTAAACAAACAAACATGTGAAACATTCGTCCGCCATTTTGTAATTTCTTGACAGGTGAGGCATCGAAGGCACAGACCTATTCGGCATTCAGCCACGATTGAATATTATGTAAAAATATTTTAAACGGCTGTTAAATTAATCATATTAAATAATTTTAAACATAAAAAAAATATTATTACTTTATTGCATAATACACAAAAGTACAAATGGCGGACTTAATGCCTTAAGGCATTCTCTACCAGCCAACCACTGGGTCAAAAAGAGACTTTTGTTAGGTGCAGGCTTTGTACTTGAGAATAATTAACCGATATCACTACCTACTATTTACAAATTAAATACCTACTAATTAATATAATATAATGAAATCATAAACTTAAGCATATACTAAATTATAAACGTCAGTATTTTAAAAGTAAAACTCATTTATGCTACGTGGTTTGTATGTAGAATTGACATAATAAAAAAAAGCTATAACTCCCTAGGGAGTTATAGCTTTTTTTCATAAACCATAACTCCCGCGGGAACAAAATAGGCCTTTGTCCTTCAGCACACCTGCATGAAATGAGATATTTTTCGAGCAAGTGTGATGAAAAAATTCTAATCCCTATTTTTCCCAGGATACCTGATCTCCGTAAACCAGCCCGCGCTACCGGACGGCGACTGGTACCGGTTCCTGTACCGCTCCATCCTCAACGCCATAGGGCTGTGCGTCTCGCTCGCCGGGGCGGCGCTCTTCGCACGCACCAGCCTGGCCATATGGCTGACCACGGTCGTGTGCTTGGGGAGTGCTATGCTGAGCTTCTTTATAACGGCACCGGGAAAGGTAATGTATACGTCGCAGAAATAAATTCAAAGTGGTAAATTGGAAAAAATTTCTGTCTCGGGGGAGACTTGATCATTAGCCCATGCTCTGTCAACTGAGCACACTTACGGTAGTTGTATGTATATACTTTATTGTACATAGAAATAAAAACACGAAAAACACAGTTACAGAGTAAATTAAATACAACAAAGGCGAACTTATCCCTGTATGGGATCTCTTCCAGTTAACCTTTGAGGAAATGAGTAAAACAGAAGTAACGGTGAATGAATGACAAACACAAACAAAAGTGTACAATCACTGAAATTAATGAAATGCACGTTTTGAATACACATTGATACAAATATACATAGATAGAAAAATAACCATAAAATAATGCATACATATATATATATATAAAAAAAGAGGCACCAGCCCAGTCAAAATAACGTTTGTTTGTGCTAACTCAATAAACATTTTATTATTTATTTTTAGTATTTTATTTTATATATATAAATAAAAATAAGTAAATATTCAATATATAATATAAATAAATATGCCCCATATATAGATGTCACTATGGCGCTTCTCTAAGACGCATATGGTGGAAATATAGTAGTTGATTATATGTTAGATGATGGAAATATATCTTAGAGAGTGCTGTACTGCGCCGTATGTTTAAAAAGAAACATTTATTTCAGACACTTCATAATCCATATTTTAGAAAATTAAATAACATTTAAAAACAAACAATTCTTCTTCCTCGCGTTTTCCCGGCATTTTGCCACGGCTCATGAGAGCCTGGGGTCCGCTTGACAACTAATCCCAAGATTTGACGTAGGCACTAGTTTTTACGAAAGCGACTGCCATCTGACCTTCCAACCCAGAGGGGTAAACTAGGCCTTGTTAGGATTAGTCTGGTTTCCTCACGATGTTTTCCTTCACCGAAAAGCGACTGGTAAATATCAAATGATATTTCGTACATAAGTTACGAAAAACTCATTGGTAGGAGTCGGGGTTTGAACCCGCGACCTCCGGATTGCAAGTCGCACGCTCTTACCGCTAGGCCACCAGCACAAACAATTATAGAAATTAAATACAATTCACTCAAAACTCTTCACTTAAAAATTAAAATTAAATATTAATAACTAAATAAATAACATTACATTCAATAGGGAGCGTGCATGAACTGTAGGAGGCAGCACAGGAGCCGTCAGATTTTTTCGCGAGGCGTAAATGTGATGTTTATTGTTCCGATGTAGCCCACAAGATGGCAGAACCTACTATGCACAAGAAAACACGTGACGTGTACATGTGCATGTTTATGGTTCCGATTCAGGCCACAAGATGGCAGACCCTCCAACGCGCACGGTCCCTATTAAATTGTTTTGCGGTCACTGAATTGTCAAATGTCAACTTTTGACAATCAGAGTTATCGCAAAATGTATGGAGCTGTGTACCTACAGTGCCATCTCGTTTACCTGTCAAATTCGAAGTACGAAATTGGCTTAGATTATACACATTACTCAATCAATGTGTCTTTGGTACAGTCAGCCAAGAAAGTGGTTCCATTTGTCAAGTTATAGAGTCGAAATAAGTGGTAAACCACTTTCTTGGCTGACTGTACGGGCTTGGCGGATGTGGGCTAGGCGAAAAAAAAGTTAAGATTTTTCCGTCACGAAAACCCGTCACGACCCTTTAGTTACATTTGGAACATGGACACGAACATGAACATGGTTTCCTCATGTGTGATGTGAAAAGCAGTATATGTCACACAGTAGCAAAATTTTGGCTTTAACACTTGAATCCGTCTCGATCCTTTCTTAACTTCAAGCAACACCGACTTCTGACACGTCAGAAGCGAGGAGCCTAAGCGATATCTTACCAAACAAATCATTCTGCCATTTTTAGGGTTCCGTAGCCAAATGGCAAAACACGGAACCCTTATAGATTCGTCATGTCCGTCTGTCTGTCCGATTCTGTCACAGCCACTTTTTTCCGAAACTATAAAAGCTATACTGTTCAAACTTGGTAAGTAGATGTATTCTATGAACCGCATTATGATGTTTACACAAAAATAGAAAAAAAAAACAATAAATTTTGGGGGTTCCCCATACTTAGAACTGAAACTCAAAAAATCTTTTTTCATCAAACCCATACGTGTGGGGTATCTATGGATAGGTCTTCAAAAATGATATTGAGGTTTCTAATATCATTTTTTTCTAAACTGAATAGTTTGCGCGAGAGACACTTCCAAAGTGGTAAAAAGTGTCCCCCCCCCCCCGTAACTTCTAAAATAACAGAATGAAAAATCTAAAAAAATATATGATATACATTCCCATGCAAACTTCCACCGAAAATTGGTTTGAACGAGATCTAGTAAGTAGTTTTTTTTAATACGTCTAAAATGGTACGGAACCCTTCATGGGCGAGTCCGACTCGCACTTGGCCGCTTTTTTTCGGGAGGAACCGTGCACACAGTCGCACTTCTCACACACGACATACAAAATCCAATCTGTACTGAAGACACAAATACATAGATAATGACACACGTCAAAGACAAATCTTGCACACCTCAATCCCTTTTTGCGTACGGACGAGTCACAACTTGCACCGCCACAGGTACACACACACCACCCACACACATGCCACACGCCACAGGTACAGTTGTACCTATGCTTTGGCAGAGGGGAAATAGTATCAATGCCGTCTCCCTTCCCGGTGTTGCTCGAAGTTTCTTTACTTCGTTCCAACCGAGTGTTTCACGACACGCATTTCTTTTTAACACGCTTTTATTAGGTCGACCTGTATATAACTATGTAATGGAATTTAAGGTAACTAATTTAACCATCTTCCAAGGATCGTAGCGTCATGAAAATTGGCAGCTGTATGTAGTTTTGATGACAATACAATAATATGGTACTGTCGAACTGATCTGATGATGGAGCTGGAAGATATGAACTGGAACTTCATGATGGAATATCGTATCATAACTGTGTTTGGTATTGTTAGAAAAGTCTTGTAATGAACTTTGACTTTGAACCACGATTAGGTTTCAAGGTCTGACGATGAAGCCGGGAGATAGGCACTGGCATTCCATGATGGAATATCGTATGATAAGCGTGTTTTTCTAGTGTTTTTTAAACTATTAATTTATTCCTTTCAGATCGAGCGCCCCGAGTCCAACAAACTGTCCAACGTGACCTACTTCAACTACAGCGGTCTGAGCAGCGCCACTCTACTGTCCAACTTGTACCCGAATTACGGACGGGATTATTCCACCACGGACGGAGAGTTTGCTGACTTCGCTTCTGTGTTTGGTGTACTGTTCACTGGGGTCACTGGAGTTATGGCTGGGGCTAACATGAGTGGTAAGTATTATTAAATGAGGACTTTAAAAATAAGTGACATGTGACGTGATTAACCCTTTACCAGGCTGACAGTTCAAAAATGGAATGTCATTCTTACTCATCGAAAATAGAACACATGTTTGAAGTGCTTCATGCGGGAAATATATATCCCTTAGCTTGGTTTTGACGACCGGTTTGGCCTAGTGGGTAGTGACCCTGCCTACGAAGCTGATGGTCCCGGGTTCAAATCCTGGTAAGGGCATGTATTCGTGTGATGAGCATGGATATTTGTTCCTGAGTCATGGGTGTTTTCTATGTATTTAAGTATTTATAAATATTTATATATTATTTATATCGTTGTCTAAGTACCCTCAACACAAGCTTTATTGAGCTTACTGTGGGACTTAGTCAATTTGTGTAATAATGTCCTATAATATTTATTTATTTATTATTTATTGGTAAAGGGTTACGTAGTTTACAATTCAACTTGCACCCGAAGTACGGACGGAGAGTTTGCTTCTGTGTTTGGTGTACTGTTCACTGGCGTTACTGGGGTTATGCCATATATGTGTTTTTTATGCCATAAACATTAACCCCCTTATTCATAAACGTCTACTAAAGTTCAAAAGCTCTAATAATACCAATACGTCGGAAAGGGACAAACGATTATTAGCGGCTTGTCAACTTTAGTAGACGTTTATGAATAAGGGGGTAAATGTACAGTTTGAATGACGCCTTATCGCTAGATTACCATTTATTTCGAAGAGTATTGAACGTTTAAAACCCCAAAAGCTTGCTGACGAGGCAACTAACCGAGCAATATTATGAAATTAAATTTTCATTGATTAAAACTCCAGACCGTTAGTTACAATGCTAATTTTACTTCCTAGGTAGAAAGATAATGTATATCCCTATAACACTTCCATAATAAATTCCGCCCCCCTTTTCACCTCGTTAATTGATGGTTTCCGGGATGAAAATTATCCTGTCTTTTCCCGAGATTCAGAATACCTTCATACGAAATTTCATCTAGATCGGTTCAGCGGTTCAAGGGTGAAGAGTCAACAGACAGATAGACATGAAACTGTCCCTGTGTTGAAAATTTTAATATTAATATGATTTCGTCGGTGGCAAACAAGCATACGGCCCGCCTCATGGTAAGCAGTCTCCGTAACCTATGTACGCCTGCAACTCCAGAGGAGTCACATGCGCGTTGCCGACCCTAGCATTCGCCCCCCTCCCCCCCCCCCCCCTCTCGTTGAGCTCTGGCAACCTTACTCACCGGCAGGAACACAACACTATGAGTAGGGTCTAGTGTTATTTGGCTGCTGTTTTCTGTAAGGTGGAGGTACTTCCCCAGTTAGACTCCGCTTTAGATCTGGAATGATATCCGCTGCGCTGTGCCCTACCACATAAAGCGAGATGACATTCACAATGCCCATACCTCTCTTTTAGACGTAGTTTAAGGACGTACCCGGGTCCAGTATGACATAACAAGAGTGAATGTTCGCCAGGGGAGCTGAAGAACCCGGCCAGCAGCATCCCGCGCGGCACGCTGGCGGCGCTGCTGTTCACGGCGCTGTCGTACGCCGCGCTGGCCGTGCTGTCGGCCGCCGCCTGCGGCCGCGACCTGCTGCAGAACAACTACGTGTACCTGCTGCCCGTCAACATCTGGCCGCCGTTCATTGCCGTCGGTAAGTCACATGATTCCTTACCTTATCTTTACTTACAAATATTCTTACCAACTGGGCAGAAAGAAACATAAGTTATGGTAATATTACGAGATAGAAAGAAACAAAAAACAATTGCATTACGATTTGGTGCCGTGACCAGGATTAATATTTTATCAAATAATGATTCGATAATGATTCTAGATGAGACCCTCAAGCTTATTTTAATTTTGGGTTTCTATTATACCGTCTTCCATTAAAATAATAATGTATATGAAAAATCCGTGATGCTGTAGAACACCTACGTGTAACTGCTGCCCGTCAACATCTGGCCGCCGTTCATCGCTGTAGGTGAGGCGCTTGATTGCTTATCTTATGTGTTCCTAATAAGTGGGACAGATACAAACTAACACCATGACAAAATAACGAAATAGAAAGAAAATGGAAACGGTAGATGAGTTACAATTTGGTGCCGTGACCAGGATTCAGGAGGAATAGGAATTTATAAAATAGAATATAGAAAGGCATTAAAATGCGAGTGTACGTTTAAGAAACGAACGAAGCGAGTTTCTTAAAAGAACCACGCGAGTGTTTTAATGCCTAATGTTGTACAGTTACATACACTATTTTATCTACACACATATTATAAACTCTCCATGATTTATTCACTAATAGCAGGTTGCAGCCGGCATTAAGACCATCGTTGTTCTCTGACGGAACTCGCGGATATGAAGTGGCATCTCCGAAATATTTTTATCTCTCATTTTACACGAAATATTTATTATGCACGACACGTATCCGTTTTTTTTTAATTCAGAGACAAACTAAAGTTGGCGGTCGACTGCCATATCGTTCGTTACCAAGTAACATGTGAGATTTGTCAAAAATTGTATGCAATTGACACTTCATATCGAATAAAATTTCATCTCGACTGATATTAGAATAGAGGTCAAACCCCAACCCCGCTGGCTCCACAGAACAATAATTTTGCTTAAAATAATAGCCGTTTGCACAATGTTAGACTTCATTGTCGTTAACCGTGTACAAATGTCCTAGACAAATGTAGAAGAGCGGGGCCTTCCTGTCACAGGTATTATACATACTTACTAGGAAGTCCCAACCATGAATGTGTTATGTTGTATACTATTTAAAGAAATAAATGCTTTTTGATTTATTTATTTTTTTAACACCAGCGCCGTCGACCACGCTAGTGCCTGCTGCATTCCTGAGTGGTGACCATTTCAGCTTCACATCTCTGTTCCTACTGTTTTGTTTATCTTTGTCTTGTATTTGCCATATGTGTTACTTGTTATGATGTGTTGTCCGAATAAATGATTTCTATTCTATTCTAAATCAAATTGCTTTTTTTTTTCAGAGAGATGTTCTAAATTTATATGTCGTAATAAAATAGATTTTGATGTTATTATTACGCAAGAATAACATATTCACTGATAAGAAATTTGTTGTTTATGATATGCGTGTAGTTAATTTATTTTCTGCCCTCCGGGCGGAAAGCGTCAACTTTGCTCCCGCTGCGCTAAACGAAGTTGCCGCTTCCCGCCTCCGTCGAGCAGAAAAATAGTATGCGCACCACGGGAGGAAACGTAGGACATTCCATCCCGCGTGTTTGCCACCCTCGCCTTCGGCTCTGGTAACAATTTTACACGCGGCACGCAATTTACTACTTTTCCTCCCTTGGGACACAAATAACTATTGTTTGCAGGTATGTTAATGGCGACCTTCTCTGCTGGCCTGTCTAACCTGATCGGAGCGTCACGGGTACTGGAAGCGCTCGCTAAGGACAATATTTATGGTAAATATACGATCAAATTAATATTCTTATCTGGGGGCACGGCAGTGCCCCCGCCAAGACGAGCAAAGCGAAGGGCAAAGGTACTACTTTAGGGTCGGCAACGCGCATGTAACTCCTCTGGAGTTGCAGGCGTACATAGGCTACGGAGACTGCTTACCATCAGGCGGGCCGTATGCTTGTTTGCCACCGACGTAGTATAAAAAAAAAAATACTACTACCTACCTTTCCTAGAAGCGCTTCGTCGTTTTTTTGAACCCTCATAACTTGGGTTCTGATTATACCAGATAAACAAAATTCTCGGGATATAATGTCAATAGCAGAATTATGAACCATAAATACTCAATTGCATAGTTCTGTAGTATGATTTTTTCATATAAGTCCTATAAGCTGAAATTTGGTATGTAGCATAGTATTAGTACACAAACAATAAAAAAATTCAAAAGCTTGAAATTTTAAGTCCCTAAGGGGGGGGGGGGGGGGTGGGGGGGATTTTTTTATGGGGAATCAATAATCGCTGAACCGATGTAGTTGAAATTTGGTATGTTGATAGTTTTTGTTATCGAGAACGATATAGAATAATTTTCAACGCCAAAATCACCCCGTAAGGCTGAAAAGGGGGAGGAAAAGTGCGTTAGGAGGAAAAGTGCGTTAGGGGGAAAAGGGGTTGAAGTTGGTATGGGGACTTAAGAAAAGATTTTCATGTAAAATATTGCCAAGACGAAACTATAAGGCTCGGTCAAAAAGTAATCAGATCCCATGTAAAGCCAAGCTTCTAACTCTACAAGCCCTAACTTCACAAACTCTACTCCTTAGTTAAAAATATGTGGCTTGGCCGTTTCGTTACTACAAGAACTATTGTATAACAGAAAAGTAATGAACAGTGAATACTTTTTCTACCTTACGCTCATATGACGGTATCGAAACGCCCAATGTTCCGGACATTTGGAGCGTGCGCGGAGCCGAAGCCAACAAGTGGAGGCTCTTTTGACACTTTCTTTTCATATTAGTTAATAAACATTTGCTCCAAGCCTTATTGAGTTCTTAGAAAGAACTGCACTTCATTTTAAATAAAATAAATAAATATTATAGGATATTATTACACAAATTGACTAAGTCCCACAGTAAGCTCAATAAGGCTTGTGTTGAGGGTACTTAGACAACGATATATATAATATATAAATATTTATAAATACTTAAATACATAGAAAACACCCATGGCTCAGGAACAAATATCCATGCTCGTCACACGAATAAATGCCCTTACCAGGATTTGAACCCGGGACCATCAGCTTCGTAGGCAGGGTCACTACCCACTAGGCCAAACCGGTCGTTATACAAAACATTAAGCGTCTTACCAGTGCATGACAAGGTTAGATATTTATTAGCAACTGATCAGTTTAATTATTCTGAGTTTAAAACGCTGCGAGTGTACACACGACCGCAAAGAGGGTCAGAGCGCCGTAGGTACGCGGAGCCCACCGCCAACAACTACTATGGTGAACGAACGCGCAGCTATCTCATCCCGCGAATTTTTAACAAAATTTCATTTGAAGACGAGTGTAGCAGCAAAAACGTGTTTAAAACGAAACTGAAAAAGTTGCTACTAAATACCTCACCTCAAAACGTGCCTCAACTTAAAAATAAATAAATAAAATATATAGAACGATCCCAAGCTTGGGCAACTAGTTTTTTCAGATAAGAAAAACAATACACACCTACATACATACATATAATACTTAGAATAAGTCATAATCATAAATACTTAGATAAATAAATAGTTCATAAGATAAGATCGCGTACACAAAAACTGTAAGTGAGTGCAACATTCGCCGATAAACGTTATGTTTGGCGAAATATTATGTAAATGTATATTGTACCAACTTTTTTTGGATGAATAAATAAAAAAAAAAAAAAAATAAGTTTAAGATAGTTTAATTTAATTTGTTTTTGCCAGGTTTCCTCCTCCGGCCCATGGCGTCCCACTCCGGGAACCCCGTGCTGGCCGTCGCCGCGTCGTGGCTGCTGGTGCAGGTCGCCATAGTGACCGGCTCGCTCAACGCTATAGCCCAGATCAACTCCGTCTTGTTCATGACTAGTTACTTCGCTATTAACTTGGCGTGTTTGGGACTGGATTTAGCCGGTGCTCCTAACTTCAGGTTGGTTTTAGATACTTTGATTTGTCACTTCGTCCTGCCAAGTTTTGCCTAAAATGTTGCGTAGGAAGCGCACGTGAAAAGTGTTGAGTCGTCGCTCCTGTATTAACGAACTTTCTTTCAAAATTACATGAATTTCAAAATGCGACCTGCAGAAGAAAACTTTCCCAAGTCGAAACGTTGGGCGCTTAACGCTCTTTTGGTCTACTAAAAGCAACTTTGACTGTTGATACACTTTATTTTTGCGATAAGGTCTACTTTTGTGTAGACTATGTGAATCATACAAATAGCCATAGTGACCGGCTGGTTCAAAGCCGAGATCAACTCCGTCTTGTTCATGATTAGTTACTTCGCTATTAACTTGGCGTGTTTGGGACTGGATTTAGCCGGTGCTCCTAACTTCAGGTCAGTTTTAGTTAGGTATTAGTAAAAAAATAATCAACAATTAATACAAATAATTGTCGTACCTGCTCACAAAATTCCACGAAAATCGGTTAATTGAGAATGGAACCTGCAGTGGCAGCATGGTTCTTTTTTTATCACTTGTCACTATGTCCGTCACTTTCGCACTTACATACTTGTTAGAACGTGACAGGCATGGTGACAAATGATAAAGAGCCGTCCATCTTAGGCCTACTGTAGGGGAGAACAGCCGGACATACGTAAAAAAATTTTCTCCAATATGCACGGAAATGTTCACCTTATTGTAGCAAAAATAGTACGGGAAGTTTTTCGTTATTGTCAAACTCAAATTAAAAAAATTCAAACCATTATTGTCGTGTTATAGCGGACGGGAAAGTTATTACTGTATTGTTTTTTATTTTTTTAAAACATGTATCCACTAAGACAAACGCAAACAGTCAATTAATATAACCGCGGGACGCGTCTATACGACCCGATCAGCATTATTTCAAGCTATATGATAAAGTCGTGTAAGATCGTGCGAATACTGCTTGATAAAATTAAAGACTATAACATAACCTTCAAATTTTTTAAGGATCTCATGCGTGCAAATACAGCTTATATTTCACAATTATATTGAATGAGCGAATATTGAATGGTACCGAATGGCAGAATAGTTATGCCTTTAATTTAAAATAAATAAATAAAGAGGGAAATTGTTTTGATGTGAACGTTCGATTTGAGTGCCGGTTGATGCTTAAATTATGTTTTTTTTTTCTCGCATGTTTGGAGAAAAGCACTATATATGCCTCGGCATGAACAGCAATTTGTGGATTCGTCTCCCTTCGAGATCGAAACTCATCAACGAATTGTCCTTACCCAGCCTCTGCAATAATGTACTATTAAATGCTTAAAATGATTTATTATTATTATTATTTTTTTGAAACATAATAATATACAGCATTACAGTAGAGACCAAAGCACTGTACAGTTCAGATTATATAATAGGATTACATACTAGGAAAAACAGATCACAATCAACTTTCGTCCATCACCTCGCAATACCGCAGACACATTTGATGATGATGATGATGATGATGTAAAGTTTACTTGCAGGCCGTCGTTCAAGCAGTTCTCGTGGCACACGTGCCTGGCGGGGCTGCTGGGCTGCGCGGGCGTGATGTTCGCGCTGCGGCCGGCGCACGCGAGCGGCGCGGCGCTGGCGTGCGCCGCGCTCGTGCTGACGCTGCACGCGCTGTCGCCCGCGGCGGCGTCCCCGGCCTGGGGCAGCCTCAGCCAAGCCCTTATATTTCATCAGGTAATCATAAGTAGGTAGGTAGGTGCTGTCAAACTGGTCAAACTTGACAGACATTCAGACGTACTCTCAGAGTAATCAACAATTGAAGCGAATAAACAATAAATAATAGTAATAGTACATTACGATACTAGTGAGAAAAATAGGAAATTCGAAACGAGTGGCGATAAATTCGACATGAGTTGCGAATTACCTATTCGCACATGTATCGTACAACGTTTTACAGTACATATGGCCCTTTCAATGTTCGACACAGTAACGTAATATGCTAGTTTTCGCACTAGTGCGGTAAAGTAGCACCATATGTACTGTAAATAAATATTATACGACATTCTTATACAAATTGAGTAAGTCCCACAGGAAGCTCGATAAGGCTTGTGTTGTGGGTACTTAGACAACGATATATATAATATATAAATATGTATAAATACTTAAATACATAAAAAACACCCATAACTCAGAAACCAATATCTATGTTCATCACACAAATAAATGCACTGACCAGGATTTGAACCCGAGACCATCAGCTTCATAGGCAGGGTCACTACCCACTAGGCCAGACTGGTCGTCGGTAAAGTGCCCACTGGACTATAAACGTCCACCCAGAACGCACATTATCGGCCAAAAAAAACCAACTAAATTTGTCAATATTTTGAAACAGAACCCCGTATTTGTTACATATGGAAATTACCGGCCATGTAAGTATCAAAAATAGGATTTTTTTGCAGTAAATCGTAATTTAACCGTAACCGTTTTTCTTGAAATAACCGTACTAACCTTAATTCTGAATTGGAATTCAATTATATCCTTGTCAATGTCAAATTGATTAAAACGCTGAGAAGCTTCTCAGCGTTTTCTTTTCTTTTCAGATTTAAACTATCTAAAATTAATTTATTATTATTCTCTTTATTTACGGACTCGTTATGCTAGTAATGCATTTATTAAGCGTGTTTGTAAACTGTTTAATAATAATGAAAAACTCACAGATGTGGATATATTTAACTGTACAACTACTTTACTGAAAAAAGCATTCACATGATATGTATTAAGAATACCTAAATAAGCATATTTTTTCTAATAATTGAGATATATGCATCTTTGGTTGTTATTTAGCTTAAATTTCACATGACTTTGATGTTCACTTTTATTTTTAGGTGTTAATCAACTTGTACTGTATATAGGCAAGCTGTAGATATTTGTTTAAAGTATTGTAAAAATTGTTTGCATTTATATACGATATTTTTGTATTTAAAAAGTGCATTAGCTTCGTATTTTGATATGTAAATTAAGGAAACTATAGGTCAATTTACTGCTGCTTAATCTACTGTTCAATGTTATTGAATGACTGTTTGTTTCTGAATAAAATAAAATAAAAATTATCTTGTGTCTTAGATTAGGCATTTTATAATATGAATATAAAAGTAAAATACAACAAATAATACAAAATACATATAAACACATTATAAAAAACCTAACCTAGGGTGCCGCCAGTAGCGGGGCAGGGCCCAAGCTGCCGGTGGTCAGGGCCGCAGAGAGAGGAACCGGCGGACTATCCGCGCCGTGTCCAACGAATAGGTCTGTGCCTTCGATGCTTAACCTGTCAAGAAATTACAAAATGGCGGACGAATATTTGATGTCACCATGTTAAATCTCTCACTTAAAATTTAGTTTTTTCTTCGCAAGTGTGATGAAAAACATTGTGTGTAACTCCGGGGGTGAGAATATTGCAAACTCGGGTCTTACCACCCTCAAATCCGAAACACTTACCCCCCTCGTTGCACAATGTTCTATTAGTTGGTAGGATGAACTTATGGAGAGAGAGTTAAAAAAAAACTTTGTTTTTTGAATCACCTAATACATATGTCCCGTTGTCCGCAGGTCCGCAAGTACCT
This sequence comes from Cydia pomonella, assembly GCF_033807575.1. Taxonomy (NCBI): domain Eukaryota; kingdom Metazoa; phylum Arthropoda; class Insecta; order Lepidoptera; family Tortricidae; genus Cydia; species Cydia pomonella. The sequence goes on along the minus strand of NC_084725.1, from coordinate 13,617,817 downwards.
GCTGCTGCTGGACCCGCGGCGCGAGCACGTCAAGTTCTGGCGCCCGCAGATGTTGCTGCTCATCGCGTCGCCGCGCCAGCAGGCACCGCTCATCGACTTCGTTAATGACCAGAAAAAGGTACAGCTTGGCGAATACCTCCCTATGACCCGTCAAGTTCCCCACAGATGCTCTTACTCAATGCGACAACAAGCTCCAGTCTAAGCCTTCGTTAATGACCAGAAAAAGGTACAGCTTGGCGAATACCTCCCCCATGACCAGTCTAGTTCCCCACAGATGCTCTTACTCAATGCGACAACAAGCTCCAGTTTCAGCCTTCGTTAATGACCAGAAAAAGGTACAGCTTGGCGAATACCTCCCCCATAACCCGTCAAGTTCCCCACAGATGCTCTCACTCAATGCGACAACAAGCTCCAGTTTTAGCCTTCGTTAATGACCAGAAAAAGGTACAGCTTGGCGAATACCTCCCCCATGACCCGTCAAGTTCCCCACAGATGCTCTCACTCAATGCGACAACAAGCTCCAGTTTTAGCCTTCGTTAATGACCAGAAAAAGGTACAGCTTGGCGAATACTTCCCCCTGTGGTACGTCCAGTTCCCCACATATGCACTTTTTGCTAATTTTTGTTTTTGCAAGTCAAATTTTGGTCACGTTTTGGCATTCAAGAATACGTTTTGGCATAAAAAACCTAGAAGCAATATTTTGCCTATATATATTTTTTTCTTTTTTGGTTTTTTTATTATTTCTAACGGGGAACGAAAATTTGATTATTTTTGCTCTAGGACGCACAGTTTAGGAGATACAGCCTTATGAAGATTTCTTTCAGCCATGCAGAGATCTTGATAGGGCTGTATCTCTCAAATGTTTGTTCTCCATCAATACCCCACGCACCGAATAACCTTATGACATTAGGACATGAAACAATCATTATCATCAAATTTTGATTATTTCATTGCAAGTTTGAGAAAAGCACTATACAAATCTCGGCGATAAAAAGGGTTGCCGGCCGCGTATCCCTAGCCGACCTCGCTTACGCTCGGCCATCTGTATCTACTTGGCCTACAACCCTTCGTTTCCAGGCGTTTATAGTAATGAACTATTGTTTGTTACAAATAACAATTCAAAAACAATAATATCCGCGATCCCGAGCACGTTCATACGCGTTCGAAGAAAGACTTGATCTGACGGGGTCTTAACTCTTTTCCAGGCCGCACCAATCTACAAGGTTTTCTCAAAAAAATCAAATATATTCCAATAAATTCAGCTTTGATGATTCGTTTGAAAACTACTCACATTTTCCGAAAGTGCAATCTAATTTGAACCTTAAATCGGATGGCTGAAAAGGTTGAAATTCTATTGGCGCGTATGTGGTCGATAAATCGTACTATGCCTGGAAAAAGGTTAAACCTTATTGTAATTTTTAACCAATGTATAATTAGTACCAATAAATCTATCTATCTATTGCCTATTCCCCACATAATATTTATTTATTTATTTAACCTTTATTGCACAATACACAAAAATACAAATTGCGGACTTGATGCCTTAAAGCATTCTCTATCAGTCAACCATTGGGCCTAACAGAAACTTACAATTGGTGCGGAAAAGAAAATCAGTACATAGAGATAAAAGTCACTATCTAAACACTACTATTGTAAATAAACATGCATAAATACATAGTATTATAATAAATACATACATATACCATATATACATACATACACACACATATATAATATATACATATTTGAAATATTGTACCCATTTAAAACCGTCATATTGACGTTTTATTGTTACAAGCTTTTATTTACTTTCACCTGACCGTTGTCTGTTTGTAATCAAATCTTGCAAGTTAAATCTGACCCACTTCCCGGTTTCCGATGAAGCTGAAAATTTGCATACATATGTAAGTCGGGTGACAATGCAATATTATCGCACCAACGAGATGATCTGATGATGGAGACACGAGGTGGCCATAGGAACTCTGTGATAAAACAAGGTAACCTAATTGTGTTTGGGGTTTTTAGAATTGTCTCGATGAGTATTAGTTGCCTGTGGAAAGAAAAGTACAGTCAGCGATAAAAGCTGGTACCAAAAATGAAATTATTGTTAAAAACTTATTTTACAGTACATATGGTGCTATTTTATAGCACTAGTGCGAAAATTAGCATATTACGTTACTGTGTAGAACATTTAAAGGGCCATATGTACTGTAAAACGTTGTACGATACATGTGCGAATAGGTAATTCGCAACTCGTGTCGATTTAAAACACTCCCTTCGGTCGTGTTTTAATTTATCGCCACTCGTTTCGAATTTCCTATTTTTCGCACTTGTATCGTAATGTACTATAATATTCTCTCTATAACAACGTATATTGTTTCAGGGCGGCCTGTTCGTGTTAGGGCACGTCCGGGTGGGCGAGCTGGACGGCAGCGGCGACCCCTTGGCGGAGGAGCACCAGTACTGGCTGCAGCTTATTGATCATCTTAAGGTAATCTATCCTCAATCAAGGCAGGCTAGAGCTCTGTTCAGTATGGTGATGGTGGGCATCCGAAGACGAAAATAATGATCTGTTTAGGTTTTAAATGTTTTAATGTAAGAACACTTCTCGATGTGTACTATTGAGCGGCATCATCTTTTAGACTAAGCTCGTTAAATAAAGATAAAAAAAAGGTAATCTATCTATCGATTGGCTAGAGTCAGCCTAACGAAACTAGATAATTATTAACAATTACATTACAATAATATGAAATAATCTCTCTCGGAAGGGTTTCCACGGAAGACCAGCGTCGGGGTCCCCAAAGGTTCCTTGACATGAAGCTGAGTCGAGACCACTTCAGTGACGCTTTTAATGATAATAAATAAATATTATAGGACATTATTACACAAATTGACTAAGTCCCACAGTAAGCTCAATAAGGCTTGTGTTGAGGGTACTTAGACAACGATATATATAATATATAAATATTTATAAATACTTAAATACATAGAAAACACCCATGACTCAGGAACATATATCCATGCTCATCACGCGAATAAATGCCCTTATCAGGATTTGAACCCGGGACCATCGGCTTCGTAGGCAGGGTCACTACCTACTAGGCCAAAGCGGTCCTCAATAATACGATACCATGTCAGTGCTATTAGTTAAGTTTAAATTAAACGTTTTTGAATAAAGCTTCTTCTATTCTATTCTATTCTAAATAAACAATATTTTGTACAATCGTGATATAATAGAGAGCATTTTAGTCGAGTTTGGACAGCTTGATTATATCACTATTATACACTAGTAGTTTATGTGACTGGTACATAATGCCACACGCGTATTTTAATGCATTTCATTATGTAGCAGTTACATAAACTAGTATTTTCTACGAGTCGACTAAAATAATACTTTTTTAATATATGTATAATGAAAATTAGTAAGTATTTCAGTAGACAAAAATGTAATACACAAAACATAAACACCGTTCTATGGGAGCGCGGCGGCACGTGATTGATCATTTTTTTTAATATAATTGACTACAGCGTATCGAAATGAATATTACAGTTGAGTTGGGAGCCCATACATGAAAAGTACGCAATTATAGTTCGGTATACGAAATCTTAATACAATCATTACAGTTGACGAATAAAAAAATACTCTTTCTCAAACATACTCCAAAATGTATGCGTTAATGAAGACATGAAGTTGTTCATTTATGGCTTTCTACATTACTTCTTGATCTAGGCCAAGAAGTAATGTAGGGAGTTAGTATGAAGCGAACATTATTGTACGCTGCTCTAACTTTTTAAATTTGCTCACTAAGATTAGACTGATAAAGGAAATATTCAGCGACCATTCTCTCTGTAAGCATACTTGCAAAATTAAAAAAAAAAAACAAAACCTATGGTACAGTCAGCGTCAAATACTTCGTAGCAGTCAAAGTAGCCAAATAGTTCGGTACACCATATATTTATTACATTCGTACACCATATATATATTGCTACACAATTCCTCCAAGGAGCCATATCACGCCGTTTTTGAACAAGTCTTCGACTTTGAATATGGTATCACGCAGACATTTACACCTTGCCTGTCTTCTCTTCGGTGTTATAAATTGCAAGTCACCCATGTATCTTCACTCGAAAATTAATATTTCTTCTTTTCACACTCGACACGGCACAAGATCTACTCGACGTTGCCTTTTAGAAGTACATCCTCATAGGACAATTGCCTTTACCGGTTGTTTCCGTTATCTTGCGACCAAATGCTGGAATGATATACCCCCGCCTTTGAGAGAGCTGAAGACCAAAAAATCATTTAAACATAGTTTTTTAGAAAGATCCTCCTCGATAAACAAACCGCTGGTATTCCATACGGCTTTTTGGTCGCAGATTTCAGAATCTAACATGGTGGAGATGGCAGGCAGACACACTGTACACACTGTTCACACCCTTGCTGACTTATTTATTATCACATACGACTTATATATTATAAACATGTAACACACACATACCCTCATTTTATACATCTGCTGTGACCTGGGTTCCGGCAGAAAACCAGTGCTTTACTCGAAAGAGTGAAGAGTATCACTGAGCCGTGACCCTTTTGTCCTGCTGCAACGCACACAGTATGTAGGTAGGTACTTTTATTTTATTTTATTGTTTATTAATTATGCCTATTTTGTTGTCTCAATTTTCTTTTGTGCTATTTTTATTTTGTTCCTGTAATAATTTGTGTTCTTTATGATGATTTAAACTATATATTGTGTGTTTTTGCAGCTGCCAAATAAATGATTTATATATCTATCTATCTATCTATTTAGTATGGTGTACCGAACTATTTGGCCACTTTGACTGCTACGAAGTATTTGACGCTGACTGTACTATATTTATAACCGGTTAAACATGGTGCTCGGATAGCTTTTTCAAATGTCAAGTTCATTTGAGAAAAGAACTATACAATCCTTGGCCGGAACAGGGATTGCAGGACTCGCTTTATCCGGCCTCGTCTACGACTCGGTCGTCTACCGCAATCTCGTCCTGCAATCCGTTACTTCACGACCTCTGCAGTAATACTGTTTGTTCCAGGTGAAAGCATTCGTAGAGCTGTGCCTGGCTCCGTCCGTGCGCAGCGGCGCCGCGCAGCTGGCGCGCCTGGCGGGGCTCGGCGCCATGAAGCCCGACACCGTGCTGCTGGGCTTCCGCGACCAGGCGCCGCCGAGGGACTTCTTCAGGGAGTACGTGCTAATAAATTCATAATTACAAATAAATATTATAGGGACATTCTTACACAAATTGACTAAAAAAATGAACTAAGTCCTACGGTAAGCTCAAGAAGGCTTGTGTTGTGGGTACTACAACCCCTCTGGTGTTGCAGGTGTCCATGGGCGGCGGTAATCGCTTATCATCAGGTGATCCGTCTGCTCGTTTGCCTCCTCTATCATAAAAAAACTCAGACAACGATATATATAATATACAAATACTTAAATACATAGAAAACATCCATGACTCATAAATGCATAAAACGTCTTCTCGACTGATATTAGAATAAACCCCAAATAAAGCCTTTCTTTCTCAGAGACGTTTCTAAATTTAAATGTAATTAAGGTCCTTTAATCTGCTGATTATATCACAAATATTTTATTCTACAACTATAAATTAAAAGTAATCTCTTTATTCCAGTCCCAACTCCCCCTACAAGACGGAGCAGTTCGACACCGAAACCGGCGACGTGTTCCCCCTCCGCGGCGCTGACTCGAAACTCAGCGCTCATGAATACGTGAGGGTCGTCGCTGACGTTCTCAGCGTCAACAAGAACGTCGGGCTGTGCAGGCACTTCCATAAGCTGGACATGGCGGCTGTTGAACGGTAAGCTGTCAAACTCAGCGCTCATGAATGCGTGAGGGTCGTCGCTGACGCTCTCAGCGTCAACAAGAACGTCGGGCTGTGCAGGCATTTCCATAAACTAGACATTGCGGCTGTTGAACGGTAAGCTGTCAAACTCAGCGCTCATTAATACGTGAGGGTCGTCGTTGACGTGCTGAGCGTCAACAAGAACTTCTGTTTAACGAAACGTTAATCAAATTCACACATTGGAATATCAAAAGATCGATAAGCAACAAACTCAGCGCCTCTGAATAAGTGTTTGTGTACTTAGTGTCAATAAAATAATCAAATCACTTCATATATCTAGTGTCTGTAATATGTCAATATTTTCACTTAACAAACGTCACTGTTTAATTAACTTATATTATAGGGAGCGTGCATGAACTGTAGGAGGGCAGCACAGGAGCCGTCAGATTTCTGGCGCGAGGCGTAAATGTGATGTTTATTGTTCCGATGTAGCCCACAAGATGGCAGAACCTACTATGCACAAGAAAACACGTGACGTGTAAATGTACATATTTATGATTCCGATTCAGGCCACAAGATGGTAGACCCTCCAACGCGCACGGTTCCTATAGTCACAAATTACTACAATCAGTGTTTCGACACATACACATGTTATATTATTTAAAAAAGAAAATATTTCAGAACCATCAGAATTCCATAAGACATTGTTAGTACCATCGGGTTAGTAAGTACATAAAATCAAATCAAATCCAAACATAATAAGAATAATAAATAATTAATAATTATTGACATAATAACAATGAAATCATGATTCATAGTAAAAAAAAATAGAAAAAAAAAATTATAGTTACCTTAAAAACGAGCGTAATTAAAAGATAAATGCCACTTAATTAATAATAAATAATTTTGGACAGGAAGTCAGCCGCGCTGAAATACATAGACGTGTGGCTCGTGGAGCCGCTGGCCGCGCACGGCTGCTTCACGGTGCGCGCGCTGTTCGCGCTGCAGCTCAGCGCCGTCGTGCGCTCGGCGCGCGGCTGGCGGCGCCTGGCGCTGCGCGTGTTCGCCAAGCCCGAGCCCGAGCAGGGCGTGCTCGGTGAGTGTCTCCCATCGGAAACATATGTGGAACGAGAGGCAAGGCCGGACCGGTCAACAAAATAAACTTATTTTAACTTTTTTTTTTTTTATACTACGTCAGTGGCAAGCAAGCATACGGCCCGCCTGATGGTAAGCGGCCTCCGTAGCCTATGTACGCCTGCAACTCCAGAGGAGTTACATGCGCGTTGCCGACCCTAAACCCGCCCCCCCTCGTTGAGCTCTGGCAACCTTACTCACCGGCAGGAACACAACACTATGAGTAGGGTCAAGTGTTATTTGGCTGCGGTTTTCTGTAAGGTGGAGGTACTTCCCCAGTTGGGCTCCGCTCTAGATCTGGAATGGCATCCACTGGCTGTGCCCTACCACACAAAGCGAGATGACATTCACAATACCCATACCTCTCTTTTGGACGTAGTTCAAGGACGTACCCGGGTCCTTAATAATATTTACTATTAGAATTATGAGAACCAATTAAGTTATTTTCAGAAAATATTTTAATTTATTTTTATTTCAAGTAGAAACACTACTATATAAATTATAAACTGAAATAAATGTCATATATTAAGAAAAAGTAACCAAGGCCACCTTACCACCTTATCACTTGGTCAGTTTTTCTTAGTATATGACATTTATTTCAGTATATAATAATTGTTTCAGAAGCGGGTAGAACGTTACCAGTAAGCGAAGACGCGTCCCTGGACCCCAGCATAGCGAACCTGGCGCCGGGCAGGCCTGTGCAGGAGCGCCTGCAGCATCTCCTGCGACTGCTGCGTATTAACGCCACGGCGCATGTGGTCAGTACACACAGACAGACACACAAACATACGCACACACAAACACACACACACACACACAGACAGACACACACAGACAAACACACAGGCGCACACCCATGCGCGCATGCGTAACTTAACTTTGTAATTTTGAATATTACCCTATGCATTACATCGCGTAAATTAGACAATTTGCCGATAGATGGCGCTGTACACCATTGTACTTAGTATAGGTACTTCTGATCAATATTCTTTCATCTTTATAGAATTGTATTTACCTAAAAAACAATTGAACTATTTATTATTAACAAGTACTAAAACAAAACATATAATAAACACTACTAAAATTAACTATGAACTAAATATATATATATAAATATATAAATTCACCTATCTTAGGTCCCCTAGATCTGACCCCTGCGGAAGGGTGCCCATAAGGCTGCCCACATTCCCACGCTGAATAGCTATGGCTATTCTTTGGCCTAGAAATGAGCCAGCCCCTAGGATCACCTTATAGTAACATTCAAAGTTTGTACGGAACCCTCGGTGCGCGAGTAAAACGAACTCGCACTTGTCCGGTTTTATTTCTTAGACTACCTCTCTATCACAATCAATTATCTTTAGTTAAACAGTAGACGTATAGGGAGCGTGCATGAACTGTAGGAGGCAGCACAGGAGCCGTCAGATTTTTGGCGCGAGGCGTAAATGTGATGTTTTTTGTTCCGATGTAGCCCACAAGATGGCAGAACCTACTATGCACAAGAAAACACTTGACGTGTAAATGTGCCTGTTTATGGTTCCGATTCAGGCCACAAGATGGCAGACCCTCCAACGCGCACGGTCCCTATAAAATGAACCATGTCTGCAGGTATCGGAGTGGCCGGCGCCGGACGAGACGAGCCGCTGGATGTCCGACAACTCGGACCACTCCATCTACCAGAGGGTACCTCTTACTTACCTGCACAAGTAAGTCTGTCGCTAACACTCTCTCTCATTTTCATTTCTTTATTAATTTTATTTTCCTTTTGTATGAATTCGATATGTTTATGTGTAGAGCTCAACGAGGGGCGGGAGGGGGTTAGGGTCGGCAACGCGCATGTAACTCCTCTGGAGTTGCAGGCGTACATAGGCTACGGATACTGCTTACCATCAGGCGGGCCGTATGCTTGTTTGCCACCGACGTAGTATAAAAAAAAAATGTTTTCTGAAAGAGCTCCGTATTTGTATGATTTGATATGAATTTCTATAAAAAAAAGTAGCTACTGTATGTAATTGCATGATTTCTATAGTAATCTAAATTGTATTTTTGTTTTCATATTTAATGCATGTTAATGATAAGATTTTGAAAAGATGTGTCCCGCCGAGTTTCTTGCCGGTCCATATTGGGATACCCTCCTCCAATTGTGGGGGGATTTAAATCTTCTCGGATCAGAGGTGTAGGGTTAGAGACGGTGTAGCTTTATTTGACTAAATTGAATAATAAACTATCTTTATCTCTTTTTTATACTACGTCGGTGGCAAACAAGCATACGGCCCGCCTGATGGTAAGCAGTAGCCGTAGCCTATGTACGCCTGCAACTCCAGAGGAGTTACATGACCCATGGCAACAATTCATAAAAGTGATGCTAAGTTTGGAATTTTTTTTAAATAAATTAGAATTGGCCGATAGCACAAAAAAAGTACCAAGTCCGGTTACAAAAAAAGTGAAATTTACGTCATCTGATACAAAAATGAGACTGGTGCTATACTCTGTGTCTTTAGGTATTTAAATAATAATAAATAAATAAATATTATAGGACATTAGTACACAACTGACTAAGTCCCACAGTAAGCTCAATAAGGCTTGTGTTGAGGGTACTTAGACAACGATATATATAATATATAAATATTTATAAATACTTAAATACATAGAAAACACCCATGACTCGGGAACAAATATCCATGCTCATCACACGAATAAATGCCCTTACCAGGATTTGAACCCGGGACCATCAGTTTCGTAGGCAGGGTCACTACCCACTAGGCCAAACCGATTGTCTATAAATAAAAGTAAACAAATAATTTGTAAATTTTTCAGGTAATTATAACACTTATGGGTTAACCAACCAAATACAAAACCGCCTGGATCTGTCACTGAACCTGACGTCAACCTACATTATTTGATCATGTAATGTTTCAATCTACTCCCAACTGGCTTAAGGAGCCATTTGAGGAGTATTTTGTTTATTTTTATTTAAATACCTAAAGATACAGAGTATGAATCTGGAACGACATCCGCTGAGCTGTACCCTACCACATAAAGCGAGATGACTTTCAAAGTGCCTATACCTCTCTTTTGGATACCCGGGTCCAGGACGTATCCGGATCCATTTTTAGGGTTCCCAACTCTTCTTCTTCCTCGCGTTGTCCCGGCATTTTGCCACGGCTAATGGGAGCCTGGGGTCCGCTTGACAACTGATCCCAAGATTTGGCGTAGGCTCTAGTTTTTACGAAAGCGACTGCCATCTGACCTTCCAACCCAGAGGGTAAACTAGGCATTGTTGGAATTAGTCCGGTTTCCTCACGATGTTTTCCTTCACCGAAAAGCGACTGGTAAATATCAAATGATATTTTGTACACAAGTTCCGAAAAACTCATTGGTACGAGCCGGGGTTTGAACCCATGACTTCCGGATTGCAAGTCGCACGCTCTTACCGCTAGGCCACCAGCGCCGAACCTCGAAAGGAAAAAACGAAACCCTTATAGGATCACTTTGTTGTCCGTTCGTCTGTCTGTCTGTCAAGATCCCTTTTCTCAGGAACACGTGGAGGTATTAACCTGGAATTTATATCAAACCATATATATATATATTTATATCCCTTGGAGCTGTGAATAAATCAAACTTCTAAATCAAAAGATACAGCCGTTTATGCCGCAAATTTTCGACACTCGCAAGGGAATCAAAACCTACAGGGTACTTCCCGTGAACTCAGAATCTTGAAATTTGGTACGAAGCAACGTCTTATAGCACGGATAAAGGAAAAATTGCGAAAACCGTAAAATTTAATAACATAATATAATAAAAATATTTCTAATAATTGATATGACTGTTGTCGTGATGGGTGAACTTTTACTTATATACCTACAGGTTTGTACGGAACCCTCAGTGCGCGAGTCTGACTCGGTTCGAGCCGGTTTTTCATTGTTTTTGAATAATGAACAGGGTGAACAGTATAATCCGGAGCCGCAGCGGCGGCGAGACGGCGGTCACGTTCCTGCAGCTGCCCGCGCCGCCGCGCCTCGGCGACGCCGACCAAACCGTGTGCGGACAATATTTGCAGGTATTATATATTTTCTCTTGATTTTTACTGATTATTTTTATTATTCTATGGCGACTGACTGACTTTATTCCTAATTTTTCTGATTCTCTAACTATTTATGCTAATGTCTTAATTTCAATTTTGTTATTTTTCAATGTTTAGATTTGACACATTATATTTGCATGCTTGCTTGCAAGCAAAATACACATTGTACCTGAATAGTCCCAACACCTTATGTTACTGTATTTTTGCAAATAAATAAATGATTGATATTTATTTATTATTGCCGTACTAAATACTACATTGTGCAACGAGGGGGGTAAGTGAAATTTTGGACAGTAGGGTGGTAATTAAAGACCCGAGTTTGCAATATTCTTACCCCCGGAGTTACACACAATGTTTGTCATCACACTTTAGAAGAAAAAACTAAATTTTAAGCGGAATAATTCTTAAATACGGTGACATATCAAACATTCGGCCGCCATTTTGTAATTTCTCGACAGGTTAGGCATCGAAGGAACAGACCTATTCGGCATTCAGCCACGATTGAAAATAGTGTAAAAATATTTTAAACGGCTGTTAAATAAATCAAATTAAGTAATTTTAAACATAAACAAAAATATTAAATTATAAACGTCAGTATTTTAAAAGTAATACTCGTTAACGCTACTTAGTTTGTATGAATTAGTGACATAATAAAAAAAAGCAATAATTCCCTAGGAAGTTATAGCTTTATTTTCACAATTCAGAACTCCCGTGGGAACAATATAAGCCTTTGTCATTCGGTACACCTGCATGAAATAAGATCTTTTTCGAGCAAGTGTGATGAAAAATAGTTGATTTGTTTTACAAGGGGGCAAAGTTGTTTAACCGCTCGTGCTAATATTGTCACCCGAGCACGCGAAGGATTCCAAAATTGTACCATGAGCGTAGCGAATTACACTAGCATTCCTTTTACCCTTATTTGCAAAAATAATATTTATTTCGCTATTAGATACAATAATCTTTAAATTAAAATATGTCAGAACTTAAAATCTAAAGGGAACACGTACAAAAGACATTAAAATAAAACTACTAAGAGTTTCTCAAAAAAATACAACTAATTCATTATTTCGTTTCTACTAATTCATTAATTCGACGACCACTTTGGCCTAGTGGGTAGTGACCCTGCCTACGAAGCCGATGGTCCCGGGTTCAAATCCTGGTAAGGGCATTTATTCGTGTGATGAGCATGGATATTTGTTCCTGAGTCATGGGTGTTTTCTATGTATTTAAGTATTTATAAATATTTATATATTATATATATCGTTGTCTAAGTACCCTCAACACAAGCCTTATTGAGCTTACTGTGGGACTTAGTCAATTTGTGTAATAATGTCCTATAATATTTATTTATTTACTATGATGGGGCAGAAACATGAAAATTATTCTGCTGTCTTAAACTGTGATTATTTTTAATTAAATTTATAATACTTTTTGCAGGTTCTAGACGAATTCACTAAAGAGCTCTCCCCGACGATACTGGTGAGGGGACTGAAGCCAGTCACCTCCACGGCTCTGTAAATATAGGACATAAGTTTTACATATCGAAACGAGAGCTTAGGCAAATATCATTGATTGCCTTAGATGTGTTAAATCTAGGACCAGTGTTGGCTGAACGTTAATTAGAATTGACCATATTGAAAAGAAACCATTATATATTGAACCATAAATCGTAACGGACGGTTACCGTTTACAGTTCAATTTGGAATGGTTAATTTTCAATATGATCAATTCTAAATAACATTCGGCCAACACTGTCTAGGACAAATTTATGCTTAGAATTTGACTTATGTATCTACATCTGCTGTTTGGATCCTAATATTATTTCGTAATTCTTTTGGGTATTAGACGCCTGATCAATTTAGTTCTGACAATGCTAAGTCGGGGACAGATTTTTTTCTTAGACTTGACACATCTTTAGGCGAAATTAATTATTCAAATGGGTAGAAACGCAGGTCCAACGAGATTAAGGGAATTAAGAAGTATATATAAACCTATGCTTTGACATTAACTGTATTCAGTTTTAATAACTTATGTTTTAGCTGCCCACATATATACCGTGGGCGGATCAAATCCGACAGATTTGAGCCACGCATACCTGAGGTCATAAGGATCATAAAAATATATATGAGTTTTGGTGAGTCGGCAATTTTTTGACGAAATTTTTGTTTTGCGTTTTCTGCAAACGTCACGTTATTTCTTTTTGCATCTTGGCGCAAAAAAGGCATTGCAACGAATAAGTAAAGTTTTTTTATTATTTACAGGTAAAGATTGCGAATTTCCTTCAAAATCTTACTGTCTGTCAGTATGTTTAAATCAAGTCACACAGTGGCAGCGCCGCAGCCAAAATAGTACATTACGATACAAGTGCGAAAAATAGGAAATAAGAAACGAGTGGCGATAAATTAAAACACGACCGAAGGGAGTGTTTTAAATCGACACGAGTTGCGAATTACCTATTCGCACATGTATCGTACAACGTTTTACAGTACATATGGCCCTTTAAATGTTCGACACAGTAACGTAATATGCTACTTTTCGCACTAGTGCTATAAAGTAGCCCCATATGTACTGTAAAGGTGTTTTTCATTAAGTTATTACAGAAACAAATATTCACAAGAATTGTCACTATCTAAAACAAGACCGATTTCGGAAAATTTTGTATGACATTTTAGTCTCTAAATGCGGTCAAGAATACACCTTTCAAACCTGTCGAGTTTTACCAACCCACGGTGTATATTATATAATACTACCTATATAAAAAGGTCATTTCATAGATTTTGAACCTTTATTTTTTTGACAAGTTTTGATCTGTAGGCGACTAAATGATATTATTACAGATTGAGATTCATTCAATATTATTGACATTTCTCTTAGTTTTAACCGTTATAAATATCTTATTTTATTAAATGACATTTTTAATTATGACACTCTTATGAACTCAGTTTTAATTCGACTTTTAAGTTTATATTTATTATGTGACATAAGTTAAGTAGAGAAAGTGTAAATCAGAACCCCCTGTGTAAATTTATTCGATAGCTTAACGTGACGTACGCGTTTGCGTCAAGTCTCTGTATGGGATTTAGAAACAGCGCGCCAAGCGGGACGTTTTGGAAACTCAATCCCATACAAAATGAGACTTTACGTAACGTACTTCACGTCACGCTATCGAATAACTAGTACTCGTATATTTTATACTACATTGTAAATACGTTAGCTACTACATAAAAATACTAAAGTGAAATTACATATCATGAAAGTTAGATAAATAAAGTGTCTTAAATACATTGTTAATGCGAACATTGTAACGATTTTTTATGTGTTTGACGACCAGTTTGGCCTAGTGGGTAGTGACGAAGTCTACGAAGCCGATTGTCCCAGGTTCAAATCCTGGTAAGGGCATTTATTCGTGTGATGAGCATGGATATTTGTTCCCGAGTCATGGGTGTTTTCCATGTATTTAAGTATTTATAAATATTTATATATTATATATATCGTTGTCTAAGTACCCTCAACACAAGCCTTATTGAGCTTACTGTGGGACTTAGTCAATTTGTGTACTAATGTCCTATAATATTTATTTATTTATGTGTGACAGTGTACAAATATTTTTCATTTCTCATGTTCTGAAAAAGGGTCATTGTTCTTCTAAAAAGTGTGCAGAAAGCCAGAAAGTGGTACGTTTCTGCACTAGAGCATTTTACTTTTAAAGTACGATTTTTGTAATTTTTTTTACGATGTGCAATAAAAGTTTTGTTTGAAATGGACATTTTCCATTCTAAGATTTAACTCCCCATTCCATAAATACCGATATTTTGTACCTTATTGTTAATTGAAAGTTCAAAAAATACTATAAAAGTTTATACTTACTCGTAAAAAAAAGAAATATTATAGGACATTATTACACAAATTGACTAAGTCCCACAGTAAGCTCAACAAGGCTTGTGTTGAGGGTACTTAGACAACGATATATATAATATACAAAATATTTATAAATATATAAATACATAGAAAACACCCATGACTCAGGAACAAATATCCATGCTCATCACACCAATAAATGTCCTTACCAGGATTTGAACCCGGGACTATCAGCTTCGTAGGCAGGGTCACTACCCACTAGGCCAAACCGGTCGTCATGAAAATTATAAAGATAGATCAAAATTATAAAGAAGATAAAAAAAACACATGTATTTCATTTTCCTCGTATTTGAAATGAAAAGTAGTGTGCTAACAGTTTTAATTTATTTTTTTGATAATTATTATAAAATATATTATTTTAATCTTAGTATAATTAAATAAGTATCTAACTCAAGCAATTTAGACACTAATATATTTTCTATTTTACATGCTTACTTTCTTTTTAATTTTAATTAAATAAAGAAAGTAGTCGCCATCTATTACCTTTACCTTACCTACCTTACCTTACTTTACCTTAGGGGGTGGGAAGGTTCAATAAAAGTGACATGCTATCACAACGATAAGGGGGGGGGGGGGTCACAAACTACGTGACGTCACTTTTTATTTCATCTGTAAACGATTTTTTGTAATTCACTGTACAGATAAATAACTAGTTTCTATAATGAAAAATAATTTTTATTCCTAATCGAACTTGGTCTTATTCATTTTCAAATGTTTTATGGAATAGTACATTTCGATGCTAGTGCGGAAAGTATGTCATTACTTCACAAGTACCGAGATATCTTGCCACGAGCCGTAGGCGACTGGCAAGACTCGGGACGAGTGAAGAATGACATTTCCGCACGTGTAGCGAACGACGTTTTTTTAATACAGTTGCGAAAAAATAAGAAAAACAACAAGTATTTTTTATGCATGTTCTATAAGACAGAAACAATTGCATATATAAAATATTATACTATTATTACCTAAGTATCGTTATTTACGATTATTTGTGTATCGTATATTTAAATTACATGACATACTTTCCGCACTAGCATCGAAATGTACTATTGCACGTATTTTGTGGAGTATCCCTTATGACTATGTCCACCACTGTTTTATCGTAATAATCCGTTCAACTTATCTACGCATAGTACGCAATAAGTTAACCCTTTATACGCCCTTATCAACAATTTGGTATTGAATCAATACAAAGACTACGTATAAGTTTATAGTTCGTGTCATCCACGATGACGCGCGGATTTGTCAAATCTAACCTTTAATAACATGATAATATGAAACAAATCACGCGTCTTCGTGAATGACATGATCCATGTTAACGGCACCAGTCATGGGAGATTTTAAGAGAAAATTTGGAGTATTTTTATATTTTCTCGACACCTGTAAAATTTATATCACTATGTTTTCAATGTATTTAATGAAAGACACTGTAATTGGTTTCAATATTATTAACAAATTAAAACTATGTTTTTTTGCTCCAGTCTTGGGATGTATAGCGCCATTAATTTTTAAATAAAGAAAAATCAATTGAAACATCAAACTTAGCAGCTCTATGGCTTTTGTTTGTGGTAAAATGTTGCCAGTGTTTAAAAATTGATGATAATTACTTATATTACAGGATTTGTCTATACCATCGCATTACTGTTGCCTGTTCCATTATAGGGGTGTTTACTGTACAGTCACGTCTGAAAATATCGGTACGAAAAATATGCCAAAAATATGTATACACTACCTTAATATATGGGCAATAAAGTCGAGTATAAATATTTTTGGCACTTTTTCGTATAGATATTTTCAGACGTGACCGTATATGTTTGTTATGACAGTAGAGAAGTAACTTCAACTATAGGTACAACTCGTGTAAACGGCCCATAAAGGCAAATTAAGCCCGATTTAGACGGTTCAAGAACTTGTATACCGGGTGTTTCCTGTAACACGAGCAAATAATTAAACCATAGATTGTACTCCTAAAATGATATAACTTATGATTAACAACTTTTAAAAATTATGAAATGTGTAGATTTTATCTTTTTCATACAAATTTAATATAATATTCAATGTACGCTGACATCAGTGTGTTTGACGTTGCTTGTCACGCTTTAAACGTAACCAAATTCGCAATACATTGCGTCTTAGAATTAACTTCAATGTGTAATAAAAATTAAAATATAAGTTATTTTTAAAAGTCACTGAACAAATGTTGATCAGTTTGAGGAGTACAGTCTACAGTTTAATTTATTGCTCCTGTTACAGGAAACACCTGGTATATTATCCGAAACATGCTAACTATAGAGTACAATCATTGACATTATCTAAGGACGGGCCTTATGGATACTTAGAATGGTGCTAGTTCAGTGGTGTCACTCGCAAATTCGAGCCAATCGTGCAGTCTAACGCAACTAGTTGCGGCCAATCGCGCGCGTGATGCGAACTCATCAACCAATCACGTTGTCGCGTTAGACTGCACGATTGGCTCGAATTCGTGTGCGTGACACCGCTGTACTGGCCCCATTCTTATTGCCCGTAAGACCCGTCCATAGATATATGTCAATTCAAAAGGAATAAAGAAAGGAAGGAATTCAGCAGTGGCAGCATGGTTCCATTTTTATCGCTTGTCACTATGCCTGTCATTTTCAGGCTTACATACTTGTTAGAACGTGACAGGCATGTTGACAAATGATAAAGAGCCGACCATCTTAGGCCTACAGTAGGGCTAAGATGGTCGGCTCTTTATCATTTGTCACCATGCCTGTCACGTTCTAACAAGTATGTATGTGCGAAAGTGACGCATGACATGACGGGTGATAAAAATGCGACGTCGATACTGCTGCTGGGCTATAAACGCGAAAATCGAAGTTCGTCAATTGCGGGCATTTTTCTCTGTCACTCTAATTACGTGTTAGTGAGAGTAAAAGAGAAAGATCCCCGCAATTTGCGAATTTCGTTTGTCGTGGTAGCCCCCCAGTTGATCGACCGATTACCGCAATGTAACGAAATTCGCATGCAACTGTACCGTCTAAATGGGGCTTAGAGTTAGACCTAGCTAAGCTGGCAACGATTAAGATAGCCCAGACTCTGCAGTGTTATTTAAACCTCATAATTTTATTGAAGTTTGACGTTTATAATAACACTTGCACAGTCTGGTATATCAAAATAGCTGCCAACTTAGCTTGGTCTAACTCTATTTTCTAACCGAAACTTCAGTATTTTGTAGATTTTTACCTAATTGTGATATGACAATAAATTATATTTATAATAATGGAGTTTTTTTTTTTTTTTAACATTATTAACGTGTGAGATTCACTTGTTTGGTCGAATGTGTCGCGTTTTACTAAATATTAAGCTTGCATCTTTCATGATATCATTGATTCATTGACCGAGCGTTAATGAGTCTCAGTTTCAGAATAGACATTAATGCTTTCGTATGTAGGTATGGAAGTTCTCTGCAATTCTCGTGAGCAGCTTCGGCACTTAGAATTTTTGTCGTTTAATTTTTTTGAAAATTTTCAAAATTGTGAACATTTGGGATAAAGGAAAATTTTGGAAAAGAGCTGATACTCTTCAAACAGCTGGATTTTTATTGAACATAGCTAAGAACCACCACAAGGAAACTTGCTTTGACGTAAAAAAAACCGTTTGAACGCTACGATGGCACAGACAGACATTAAAAATTGGGTTATAAATAGTGGTACCTACCAATCAAACAAGTTAGGTCCACATTCGAAGCCAATTTTTGTACAGATAAATTTTGACCAAAAATTAAATGCTGATTATATTGGGTCGTGCATTATTTAGCAGTGCATTAAATAATTTAAAAAAGTGGCTGTCTGTCATCTAATCTGTCATCTGTCACGGCTAGTGTCGCCAGGCGTGCGATAACTATCGTACATGGACGATAATTTGGGCCCCGTTATGATGTACGTTCCAAAGAGCATTATCGTTCGCAAAAGTACTATAATTCGAGCCCTTAGACGATACGAACTAAAAAGTCTAGTATTTCCTCAGAAATAGGCTAAAATGAGCACCTTTTGGGTGTTTGGCTCCTTGGTGTAAGTCAAAAATGTTGAAATTTAATGCCTTATGGCATTGAGTTCGCCTTTTGAACAGTGTGTTTTCTAATTTGCAAGGAAAATTAAGTAAATAAATTTCCTAACAAACCATTTTGGATCTGTCACAAAAATACACAAATGTAAAACTGATTTTTGCGCAAATTAGTCGAAAAATAAGTTTTTTTTTAAATATATATTAGAAATTTAAGGTTATTTTTCAAGAGCTTTTTGGGGTACTGCTTTTTTAATAGGCGTACGATAATTTTTTCAACGTTACGATACTAATATGAGACTCATATACGATAATTTTCTTCCGCTCAGCTGGCAACATTGATCACCGCGAAACCAACCAACACAAAACATTATGATTGGATTGATTGGCAATAAACACTAAGCCATATTAAAAAAAAAAAAAACATTATGATTTAGACGTATCTACTTCTTCGTGTATTATTTTAATCTATTTTAAGTTATGAACATTAAACATGCGTTAAAATGGAGGAGAAAAACAATAGATTATGTGTAATATGTGATCAATATTTGGACATTGGCGTAGTCGTTGTAAAAGAGAGGGGACTATTAAAATTCATCGAATCGAGCATCGCAAGGGGTGATGGAAAACAAGACTATTTTAAAAACCGCACCGAAATAAAAATACACAAAAACTGCCGAAACTCATACAATAATCAAAAGTGTATTGATGCTGCAATAAAAAGGAACAAAAAGGTATCAGAAAATAGATCTGAATCAACCGAATTCGACTTTCAAAATAAGTGTTTGTTTTGTGATAAGGATGCATCAATATTATTTGAAGAACAGCAAGCGAGATATCCTGAGTCCAACCGAGTTGCGGTAGGACAAGTCGAGACATTCGAAACTCAAAATGCAATACTTCAGGCATGCACAATAAATGCTGATTATTGGAGTCAACTAGTAAGTACTACATTAACATTACATTATAATCAATGCCGGATTTAGAGGTCTGGAATCCTCGGGCAATAAAGGAGTGGAGGCCCCCTGGCCCTAAATAATTTTCCAAATAAAATGGTAAATTTTCCGAAGCTCTATTGTGGGGGCCCCTATTTTGTGAAGGCCCCAGGGCTGTAACCCCGGTTGCCCTCCCCTAAATCCAGCCCTGATTATAATTGTCACAAACACGTAATCTTATGAAAAGTCATACACAACAGGAGCAAATATCTAGGGAATCCATGCAGACTGAAGGAGGCAGTTAGCAAC
Source organism: Cydia pomonella (assembly GCF_033807575.1). Lineage (NCBI taxonomy): Eukaryota > Metazoa > Arthropoda > Insecta > Lepidoptera > Tortricidae > Cydia > Cydia pomonella. Next base: position 13,597,561 of record NC_084725.1, on the reverse strand, counting down.
CTGAAGCCTGCTAGGTTTCGTGGAGGAGCTGGGGTGGTTAGAGTAGCGCTACCTCGTTTCACGCAGAATAGGCACAATGGAAGTCTATTTGCGGAAAATGCTTAGCAAAACTAACTTACTAACACAACGCTAACGGCAGCCATTTGAACTAATTTTACTCCACAAGATTTAACATAGAAAATTCCATAAAAGCTACCTGCTGAGCTGGACCTTTGCTAAGAATCTACAACTATTTTGCCTGTTTTGTATGAAATTTTGCCAGACTATACTCGTGTATTTCTATGAAAAAAAAAGCAAGTGTACCAAAATATACAAATACAAAATACAATACAAAATTTATTTCGTTACCAGGCATAGGTCAAATATAGGATAAAACACGAGTAGGTTTCACTTACAAATATTACAATTTGGATTAGCAGTAGCCCTCACACTAGGTCAAGCCTGTGTCGTGAGGAGGTTTATCAATAAGATGATGTGAACTATACAGATAAAATAAGAGTACAAATATTAATGAGCTTATCTAAATTAAACTACTTTTTAAAACTAACAAACAATCTAACTTATTATTTTAAACTCAAGCTGTGCGAGCATGAGAGTGAATGTGTGTGTGTGTGCATATGTTTGTGTGAAAAAGAGATGTGGTGTTTACTGTAAAGGTTTCAATGTATCTTCTGTTGCCTGATACGAGAGAGAGATTAACCACCTACAAACAATGGTCTGAAATTCTTTGACTGTCATATCTTGCACATTGAAGAGTTTTGATATGTGGTTATAAATATTCTTTTTTTTTACAGGTTCTTTTACGGATTGGTCAATTAAATATTTTAGAAAAAAATGCTAGATACCACTATGATTGCTACAATATATTTTGTCACGCTCTTCAAGCACCTGGACTTGAGCAAGGCCACCATGAGTCAGAAAGCAATGAAGTTGCCATGGATCAAGGTAATGAGAATGACTGTCAATATTCTTTCTTACAAACTAGCTCCTGACCGCAACCTCATCTAAAAGTGCGCTTTATTCTTAAACAGTAGTTATATCTTATGATAACTGTTGAGGATTTGTCCGAGTTTCCTTTGTAGAGTGAGTATTCATATTCTTTGTTGCAACTAGTTGCGCTAGACTGCATGTTTGGCTTGTATTCATGAGTGGCACTGCTGAACTAGCACCATTCTTGTGCCCGTAAGGCCCATCCTCAGACATATGTCAATGTTATCTCCATATTATGTCTCATCTAAATTGATTCAACAATTATGTATGAATGTACACTCAATTTCAATCTATTTTGACCTTACAAAAACTTTTCAACATTTCTGTTGTTTCATTGTTTTTCAAAACAAAACAAAGTCACCCTAATCTACTATACAACAAGGTTCAAATTAAAAACAGGGAAACTATTTATGGTGAGACTTACGAGGTTATTCCCTTTTTTAATTGCTAGTCCTTGTGCCCTGAGTAGAATAACCCCAAAAAAGGTTTTTCGAAAAAAGGAAATGGTACACTTTTTACAAGCTTTTATTTAGTTTCAAATAAGAAATAAAAAATATCTCTGGTCAAAACTGGATGTGAATAGCTCAAGATAGAGATGAGTGGAAAACTCTGGAGGAGGCCGTCACCTGTGAAGGGTTCTTGCTACATATTAAAATTCATTTTGAAATAGTTTTGGAGCTGCCATTGGGAAGCTATAAGTAATTAAGTTTGCTTATAGTTTTTTGATGTTGGTTCTAAAATTATTTTAACTTAACTCTAAACAACAATGTTAAAATGTTAAAATTTCGCAAGAAATAAAAGGCTATTTTATTTTATTTTTATTTATTTATTTATTTAGTTTCACCTGCCCCATTGTTTGTCTGTCTGCAATTAAATATTGCAAGTTAAATTTGACCTACCACCCTCCCACCTCCTGATTTCTAAATTTGCATACATAATGTAAGCTACGTAACTTACATTATTCGTCATTGTCACACGACAATGCAATATTATGGTAACAATCAAGCTGATCTGACGATGGCCACAGGAGGTGGCCATAGGAACTCTGTGATAAAACAACGCAACCTAATTGTGTTTGGAAGTTTTTGAACTGTCTCGATAAGTATTATAGTTGCTCGTGGAAAGAAAAGTGCAGTCAGCAATAAAAGCTGGTATCAAAAATTTATTTCTTGACACTAAACTTACACAGTATTATTGAAAATGCCCACCGAGTTTCTTGCCGGCCCAGATTAGGATACCTTCCTACAATTTAGGAGGGATTTAAATCATCTTGGGTCAGAGGTGTAAGGTTAGAGCCGGCGTAGCTTTATTTGACGTTCATAGGCGCATTGTATTTATTTATTTAATCATTATTGCACAAAAGAAAAACAATCTCATAGTACAAAAGGCGGACTTAATGCCATGAGGCATTCTCTACCAGTAATATACCTACTTGATAAATAAACTATTTTTATCTTTATTCCTTAATCAGACTTGAATATGACGGAGTCATCGGACCACTCCATTAAGATGGAGCCTGATGATCCTGATGAGGTGAACGTAGAGTTGGAGCATCCTGTCAAGCAGGAACCTGATCCGGAGGCCCCGCAGAATACACTCAATGGTATGTTGGAAAATTTTACTAAAAACTTAGTTAAATTCATTTAGCTGAAATTTGGTATACTTTTGGAAAGATAAAGATAAAGATAAAGATATATTTATTTGCATAAATGTAGTGATGAACATAGGTGGACAGTAATTTGAAATGCGTACATTTTACTTGAAGAAGCATGCAAATTTTTCTTATTAGCTAGGTACTATAACTAAATAGGTATATACAAATTTAAGCTGTAGGTAAGTTATACAATAATAATATCATCATAATACACATACATGGTTTCAGCAAGGTCACATACAAGCCAGTAGGCAGTAAAAATTTTACTGGCAAGGAGACCAAAGGCGTTGCCAGGGGCTGGCAATGGCAATACTAGGGGGTTTCTCAAGGAGTCAGCTGCCTCCCCCTAGAGCAGTGGCTCTCAAACTTTTTTGGTGACGGAATCCTTTTTGGAAAGCGAAATATTTGATGGAGCTCCAAATTTAAAAATTAACAATCATGTTACAATGCAACGTCGCGTCAAATGTTGTCTCGCGTTCGTCACTGTAGAACTGTGGACCAGACATACCTATTAGATAAGAGTTGGTTTTTATTTTTTTCTTACTATACAGTGGAGCCCCCACAGAGCCTTTGCGGCCCTAAGGCTCCGCGGAGCACACTTTGAGAATGATTGCCCTAGAGTATAAAATTTGTACCTATTTAAGTACAAAGGGCAGGGGGAGGCGATACATTTGTATGCCCCCCCCCCCTCCCTTCCCCTCTTTGCCTACAGGCACTGAAAGTCATGGAATGTCACCAATGTAGGTAAAGAAGAAGAAATATATTTACAATTGTAAAAAAAAATAGTAGACGCGACTATTGAAAGGAAGCAAAGTTGGAAAAAAAAGTTTATAACAAATTAATTGAACAAAAATAAATAATACTTAAATACCTTACCTAAAATATGGCAAGGTTAATAAAAACATTGCATATGCCTGACCTTAATCAGTTTCATTGTTTTAGTTTCAGACCCTTTAAGAACTTCTGATTCTTCGAAACCAGAACCAGTAACACCATTAAGAAACCAGGTACAAACTATGCATTTGGGTATCGTTGGATAGGTCTTTCAAAACGAGTCAGGTTCTTCAACAATCATTTTTAGGGTTCCGTAGCCAAATGGCATAAAACGGAACCCTTATACTTTCGCCATGTCCGTCTGTCTGTCTGTTTGTCTGTCTGTCTGTCTGTCTGTCCGAGGCTTTGCTCCGTGGTCGTTAGTGCTAGAAAGCTGAAATTTGGCATGGATATATAAATCAATAAAGCCGACAAAGTCGTACAATAAAATCTAAAATTTTTTTTTTTTTGGAGGGTACCTCCCCTACACGTAAAGTGGGGGTGAATTTTTTTTTTCGTTTCAACCCTATAGTGTGGGGTATCGTTAGAAAGGTCTTTCAAAACTAATAGGGGTTTTCAAGAAACATTTTTTGATAAAGTGAATATATTCGGAGATAATCGCTCCGAAAGAAAAAAAAATGTGTCCCCCCCCTCTAACTTTTGAACCATAGGTCCAAAAAATATGAAAAAAATCGTGAAAGTAGAGCTTAAGAAAGACATTAAATGAAAACTATAGCGGACATGATCAGTTTAGCTGTTTTTGAGTTATCGCAAAAAGTTTTCCCTTCATAGTAAAAAGACTTATTTTAATTAGGTACTGATTATGCAAATTTGCCTATTTGTTTAACTCAGGTGAAAGGTACCGTTTCATCCCTTGGTTAACAATTTACTATACTTTAAGCTCCAGTTTAGCTTATTGTGACGGAAGAGTAACTACGGAACCCTACACTGAGCGTGGCCCGACATGCTCTTGGCCGGTTATTTGATAAAATCAAAAATATTATATTTTAATTCACAATTAGGGGTCATCCATTAATTACACACGATTTTCTAGGTTTTTAACCCCCCCCCCCCCCCTCCTTGTCACACATGGTCACATTTAGCAAACCCCTCCCCCCTCGTGTGACGTCACATTTTTGGCAATTTTGTTTTCAACGAAATCGGCAAATAGAATTAATATTTTATCAAAATATTTTTGATTAAAGAAATATTAGAAATTTTATAACCCAAAACTGATTAGGAAAGAAAATTTAAACGAATAAAAACAATATCGTTCCAATAAGTTCTTATTTAACTGTGCAGTGAATAAAAATCTTTAAATAAATCTTCGGTTACTGATGCTTAAATTAAAGTGACGTCACAAAGTTTGTGACTCCTCCCTCCCCTTTGTCACATTTTCTTGACCCCCTTTTTGGACCCGGGTATGTCCTTAAACTACGACCACAAGAGAGGTATGGGCATTGTGAATGTCATCTCGCTCTGGTGGTAGGGCACAGCACAGCGGATGTCATTCCAGATCTAGAGCAGAGCCCAACTGGGGAAGTACCTCCACCTTACAGAAAATCGCAGCCAAATAACACTAGACCCTACTCATAGTGTTGTGTTCCTACCGGTGAGTAAGGTTGCCAGAGCTCAACGAGGGTGGGAGGGGGTTAGGGTCGGCAACGCGCATGTAACTCCTCTGGAGTTGCAGGCGTACATAGGCTGCGGATACTGCTTACCATCAGGCAGGCCGTATGCTTGATTGCCACCGACGTAGTATAAAAAAAAAACCCCTCCCTCCCCCTAAACGTGTGATGTAATTAATGGATGACCCCTTATGCTTATTAAACACTTAAACTACAACTTCAAATAAAATCACGAATACAAAGAATGTAATAAAACGGCTGTTGTGTGCTTCATCTTGTAAGAAATATTTTACGAAATGACCTTATTCCAGGTGTGTCGTATATGCAACTGCGCCCTAACCCAGGACATAACCATAGTCAAATACAAGGGCTACCTGACCCTCCAGCGCTCGAGCGAACTGCGCCAGGACGGCAGGTTCCCTCCGGGCACGGAGCACGAGCTGATCGAAGTGCCACTGCATACTGCGTGCAGGAAGAAGTACAGTCGGGAGGGATCGATTAGGAAGAGCATCTGTATGAGGGTGCAGAGAGAGATGGATGCGAACGCGCCTACGCTTGACGGTAATAAGGTGAGGAGATTAACACAGGCTTAGAGGAATTATCACATTCATGAATGACTCAATTTCTAATTTCCAAAATGACTACTTTACAAATTTTTAGAGCTGACTAGTTTCCCAAAAATATAAATACAAGGTGGCCAAAAACTATGTGCATTCCCGTTGCCAGGGAGGTTTTGGGATTATACTGAGTAACTTTTACTATGGGACCAACTCCGAAATCGCGAATTTTTTTTTTACCCTCCCTTAGAAAATGGACCAGCTAAAATGTATGAAACAGCCAGAAATTTTTTATGCGATTTCGGGGTTGGTCCCATAATAAAAGTTGCTCAGTATAAGCCCAGTAACTTCCCTGGCACCGGGAATGCACATATTTTTTAGGTAACTTCCCTGGCACCGGGAATGCACATATTTTTTAGCCACCTTGTATATAAACTCAAAGAAAAAAATATATACTTTTTTATAATAATAAGTTTCTTTAAGTTACTTCACATATCTCGAAAATGACTTCTTTCTCAAAATGACTACTATTTTCTTAAATGACTACTTTCCATAAATTATATATAATGCTTACCAAAACTTCAAGCGTCATTGACAAGATAGAGAAATACGAAGGATACTCTTTATTCTTTATTCTTTCTTTATTCTTTATTGTATTGCAGTCATGCTCATTATACATTAGGTGTTACAGTTTGAAGATGGTAGGTACATGACACCCTGTAAGGGCACTCAATATTTCTTATGTCTAGGTATTTAATACTTATGGCAACGAGATCTATATTTATAACGTTAAATTTTATCGACGTTTATGCAATATAAGATATAAAATGTCAAGTTCGTTTATGAAATTAATAAATAAATAAATTAATTAATTAATTAAATAATGATGGTAAATACTAAATGTAATGAGTATTTTATTAATATATTAAAATAATAAGCAACATGGTTAATATTAATTAACTACAGCGTGATTTTAGATATTGCATGAATGTCGATGAATACTTACAAAACAATACTATTATAATAAAATTTATTTATTTAATGGCAAGTACATAGCATTATTCCAGTGTTTGGTCATTTAGAAATTCGTCTATTGTATAGTATGCTTTCTCTAAAAGGAGCTTTTTAAGAATATTTTTAAATTTAAGGTCATTCGGTTCTCGTTTTATACTGTCGGGGAGTTTATTTGTAATTTGAATACATTGGTAATAGGGCCCCTTTCTGCACATAGCCAACTTGGTATTTGGTACGGCTAGCTGATTTTTAGACCTACTATTAGTTTTGCATACTTCTCCTTTGGTTTTAAACAATTTCGAATGGTTTCTTACAAAAAGTGCAGATTCCAGTATATATATACATGGTAACGTAAGTAATCTATGTTTTACGAAATGCGGACGACAGCTGTTTGGTATTCGTGTGTTTGTCAGAATACGGACGCATTTCTTTTGCATTATAAACAAATCATTGGCGTCAGTACTAGAGCACCACAAAACCACACCATAGCGGAGCCACGCATACGCATATGCATAATATGCTGTTAGGGCAGTTTCAAAACTTGTGTTTCTTTTTAGAATATTTAGCGCATAGACAAACCGTGATAGTTTAGTTTTTACATTTTGAATATGGCTTTTCCAGTTAACACTAGTATCTACTGTTATCCCTAAGAGTTTGAACTCACTAACTTCTTCAATAGACTGTCCATTTATTTCCAGTTTAATATCCAAGGGTTGTTTCTGAATTGGTTTAAATTGGATGATTTTTGTTTTATTAAGATTTATCTGTAAGTTGTGGTCTGTAAGCCAATTTGTGACATCTTCAAGAGTTTTCTGTAGGCGGTCGGTACATTCCTTGCTACTTGTAGTATTTAACAGCAGTGAGACGTCATCGGCAAACATAATACATGTTGTATCTATTGTTTTCGGCAGGTCATTAATATACGCAATAAATAACAGACAAGAAATTACTGATCCTTGAGGGACAGAACAAGTAGTTGGACGCATTTCTGATTTTATAGCCCTAACTTCGTTCGATTCTCTGTGGTAATGCTCGATCTGCACTTGTTGGTACCGGTTATGCAAGTACGATTTTATCCACTTATAAGCTGTACCCCTGATTCCCATAGCGTATAATTTTTTAAGCAGGATGGGGTGGGACACCCTATCGTATGCCTTGGACATATCCAATAGTAGCCCTACTGCGTATTGTTTTTTATCTATTATATTTAAAGCTGATTGTATAAATGTGTACACAGCCAAGACTGTAGAACGTTTATTTCTGAATCCGTATTGATTGGTGTCTAATAAATTGTATTTTTCAAAAAAAGAATAAATACGATTTGACATTGTTTTTTCATATATTTTCGAGAGGACCGGGAGCAAGGATATAGGTCTGTACTGACTTACTTCATACTTATCGCCACCCGGTTTCAAAACTGGGTTTATTGTAGATATTTTAAGAGCGTCCGGAAAGGTTCCTTCATCATAGGATTGATTTACCAGCCAAGATATCGGAGTGGTTAGTTCTGAAGCGCAAAGTTTAATTAATGCCGGCGGGATTTCGTCTGTGCCGTAGCTTTTTTTATTTTTCATGTTTTTTATAATATGGTATATTTCACGAGCGGTAGTATGTATTATAAATATGGAATTTAGCGCGGAGGTAACAGACGAGCGCTCGAGCAGCGGGTCGGGGCGCGCGGTTGGCATGGCCGATGCGGTCGGCGCGTGCGCTGGCGGTGGCGACAATGACTCACCCACGGCTGCGAAGTGCTCATTGAATGCATCTGCTATTTTCTTGGGCGATTCTAAAATGTTACTCCCGAGTTTTAAAGTTATGTTTTTGTTTAATTCTTTGGTATTTCTGTTTGTAACGCGCTTTATGATAGTCCACATTGACTTTGTTTTGTTCTTTGATTTTTCCATATACTTAACGTATGAATTCTTTTTCGATTGGTGTATACATTTTTTTAAAATTTTCTCGTATTTTCTATAATATTTATTGATAATGTCATTTTTTGATTTATTAACGAAAATTTTTAGGAGCCGTTTATTTTTGCATGATTTTTTTAATCCTTTTGTTACCCACGTGTTTGAATTTTTATAGAATGGTTGTAATTTTATTTTAGTTTTAGGTATATATATATTTAAATATTCTTTTATTTTACCTATGAATGCATTGTAATTTGTATTAGTGTCGTTATTTTCAGTTATTATTTTAGCCCACTCAATGTCATTTAGAGAATTTTTGAATTTCAACATATTAGTTTCACTAAAGATTCTACCCCAAGTAAACCATTGATCTTGTCCGTTTTTTGTTTTTGTCTTTGCACTATTACTTATAATTTCATACAATAGGCCCTTATGATCCGATATGCCTTGGTCTTTTACATCGATATTATAGTTTGTCATGTTGGTAAAGATCAAATCTATACAAGTACTTGTATTATTTACTTCTCGAGTTGGTTTATTTATTATTTGTCTAAGGTTATAGCACATCATAATATCTATAAGTTTTTTTGAATACATGTTATTTAATTTTACATTAATGTTGAAATCACCAGTTATAATTATATTTTTATTTTGTTCAATACATCGAATTTTATTTAATAATTTATCAAGGCAATAGAAAAATGTGTCTATTTCGCGATCGGGTCTATAAATACAAACTAATATAATTTTTTCTTCTGGGATCTCTATTCCACAGCATTCCACAATATATTCTTGAGATAAATCTGCGATATCTGGCCGTTCTTTATACTTGATGTGTTTTTGTAACAGAATCGCCACCCCGCCTCCTTGTCTGTGTTTACGATAGTAAGCTGCCGCGTAGTTGTATCCGCTGATTTGGATTAAATCTTTTTGTGATTCAGAAATCCATGTTTCGGACAGGCAAGCTGCATGAATATTGTTGCTATTTATAAATAAATCTAATATATGACTTTTATTTTTTATGCTTTGCATATTTTGGACATATATTAAAAATTTATTCTCGAAAGGAATGGGGTTCTGCTTGGTTGATTGGGTTTTTTTCCGTCGGTTCAGATGTGTTATGTGAGCTAGCGCGGGCTATTGCGTTTTCTTCCGTCGGTATTGTGTACTCATATCCATTTACAAACACTTTATTATTCTTAATGAATGGATTGAGTCCGCTCTTTCTTGCATGTGCCAAGGTGTCCTTCAAGAGTTTTCTTTGGTTTAATGCTGACGCGTCCATGAATTCTGATACTGCTAACCCAGTGTTTTTGAAAGCATATTTATTATCTAGTATGTATCTTCTCATCCTTTTACTAAGTAATTCTATCTTTAGGGGCCTGCGGTAGCCACGTTTTCCAATGCGGTTTATTTTTTCGATAAATCCGTTTGTGTCTGTGCCTAATATGTCGTAAAAAATGCTACTAACGCGTCCAATGATGTTGTATTCGTTTTCGTCGTGGAATTCGTTTAACCCATAAAGAACGATGCAGTTTTCGTGGCGAGCATCTTCGGTGTTTGGTTGGATTTTTTCTGTAATTCTTTTATTTAGTTGTTCTAGATCTGCACGTAGTTTTGCATTTTCAGCCTCAAGATTTTTTATATTTTTGTTTATGTTTTTTATATTTTGCTCTAGTTTGTTTTTTTCTTGAAACAAGTTTGCCGAATTGCTCGATATACTTTGCTCCAAGCTGGTAATTTTTGCATTAAACTCGAGAACCAACGCTTGTTTGATATTATTCGTAACGGAGTGTATCAATCGCTGTTCCATTGCTACCAACTCAGTTTTTATTAATTGACTGAATTTATTATACGAAATGAGCTCTAAATTTTGCGATGGTGACATTATTTTAGTATCGCCCATCATGTTTGTGATGTTGCTGTCATCATAAGACATATTGGTATCCTCTAGGGCGGCTTGTTCAAGCTGTCTCCTAGCAGCCGGCGATGCCGGGGTGTCGTCGTTTCGCGGGCGGCGCGTGACTAATTCACACGAAGGGCATTTCCAATTTACTTGCAATTCGCTTTGGTGCTCTCTAAAAAATGCAGATGTGTAATTTGCGCATGTATAATGATAGCATCCTTGACAAAGACTACAAAATAGTCGCTCCGTTCTGTCTGTTTCACGTTCACAACCTAAACAAATCATATTGATGCTTTATTCGAATTTAGTTGCACTTTATTGTTGAAGGCGTAAGGTCCAAAATAGAATGCCCAGTGGCAGTGTTAATAATTGCGCCGCGCGGTAGATAAGATTCCTCTGCCTTGGGCACAAGTGTTTTTATTATAACTTACTATTTCGTGATCGGATTTAAACACTATAACACAGCACACGTTCTTAACGTTTTACACACACATATATATATCACGAGCACATAGGTTGTTTCTAGATATTTGGATTTTTAACTCGCAGCGTAAGTAAAACAAGTCTTGTTTATCGCACACATTAAAAAATAAACAGTTACAAAAACACACTATTGACTAAAATAGAGTTATTTTTCATCCAGTTCGACTATTTAACGCAATGCTTTTTCTGCGGCGGCGACGCGTCCGAAACGTTCGCCCGGCAGGTGCTCAAGCAGCCGGCCTCCAAACGGCAGAACTACGTGGCCAGGGTCAGCCACTCGCACGTGGCGGACAATCTGTACTGGACCTCGCTGGATTACCCGGACTCCGAGGTTGGCGAGGTGAGTAAAGTTCGTGCTGTGAGTACCTAGACAACGATATTTATATAAATAAATAAATAATAAATTCAGCCTATACACGTCCCACTGCTGGGCACAGGCCTCCTCTCATGCGTGAGAGGGCTCGGGCTATAGTCCCCACGCTAGCCCAATGCGGATTGGTGACTTCACATACACCTTTAAATTTCTTCACAGATGTATGCAGATTTCCTCACGATGTTTTCCTTCACCGAAAAGCTAGTAGTAAATATCAAATGATATTTCGTACATAAGTCCTGAAAAACTCATTGGTACGAGCCAGGATTTGAACCCGCGACCTCCGGATTGAAAGTCGGACGTCATATCCACACGGCCCCCACCGCTTATATAATAATATTTATATAATATATAAAGCCCTATACGTGAGAATAACAGCGCCCTCATGACAATGATCATATATTTCTGGTTGGGCTTTACAAACGATTAATAATTCATAGCTTTATGATGTGTATGTAATGTATAAAAACATTTTTTTAGTTGGCCCGTTATAGTTGCTGTTATCTGGAGGTACATGCGTACATAGGCTACGGAGACTGCTTACCATCAGGCGGGCCGTATGCTTGTTTGCCACCGACGTAGTATATAAAAAAAAGTGTCCCACTGCTGGGCGAAGATCACTCCCCATGATCTCCACAGCTCCCGTTAGTGTGTTATTTCTGAAATCAGTTACTGATGAAAGTGTCTAAGAAGTATTGCCAATCGCACTCATACTTTGGCCATTGTAAGAGATGTAACCATGCGGTGGAACGAGATAACAATGACTCTTAGATTGGCGAAAGTTTGCTCGTCATGTGCAGTAGAGGAATTTGAAGGTCTGTGACTTTTCGATTCTGTAGTGTGCACCATGTATGATGACACGCACTCTCTCATATGTACAGTCAGCATCAAAAGTAGCGGATGAAACAACGCGCCAAAAGTATCTGATATTCCGGATAACTTTTCCAAATATAGATAAATTGTAAAAATTCGCGCTCAAAAGTATATCTTTTACAGTCTTAGTTGTTCTATATTAAATACATCACTTTTTGTTAAGCTGTTACAGAATGGTAGAAATTTATGAAACGTTATTTGATCCCCTACTTTTGATGCTGACTGTACCCTAGCCTGGCTGACTCGTCCTCCTGGTAGGATCTCCATGTGAAGTTTGGCGTTAATGACACAACCGACAGGTTGTGAGTAAGGATTTATATATATATATATATATAAGGCTACGCTTAGAGAGTGTAAGTGTGTTGTAATTCCGTGACTGTACCACGGCCTTATAACGCATGATCAAATATTATTAGCCCCCTTAGAGTAATGCATAAAAATTATTCCAGTTCCGGAAGAGAATAAAAGACAAGGATTTGGTCGCCCTCCGCGCCCGCTACCACCTGCACTGCTCCACCAGGTTCCGCTTCCCGCGGCGGCCGCGCGGCGCCGGCGCCGGCGCCGGGCGCGGCCGGCCGCCCGACGAGGACCTGCGCGCGGAATTCGAATCCATCTACAACCACATACACGACAATTGGGAAGACTCCCAGTTCGACCTTTCCGACTTCAACTTTACCGGTTCCCTTAGGACTTTTGTCCAAAAAATTGAAGATCGTTACGGTGGCGTTTTGAAGAGCAAGAATAATTTCGTCGTCGTACCGCCCGCTCAAGAAATATTGAAAGAAAAATGGCACGAGGAGAAGCTTGAAGATGAAAGAAGCGAGCGATTGAGAATAGTTAGAACGGCTGCAAATATAATCTTAGAAGATATCAGATCTATCCTCTTTGATACAAATAACTATCCGCCTCCATCTTCGTTCTTGGACGAAGTTAACTCCGTGATACCAGAAACTCTGAAGACTTTTGTAGAAACCGTCGTCACGAAGTATCAAAAGAATCCAGAGCCTTTAAAGAGTACTGTGACGGCTTTAAGTCATTCTATAATGACGGCAGCGAGGCCGAGGACTTTCAAAAGCCCTCTACTTTTAGGGATCGGCAGTTTAATACATCAGAAATATGCCTCGAAGAGTTTAATAGATCTGTTATCGTCTGTAGGGTTTTGTGCTTCGTATAAAGATGTGCGTCAGTTAGAAGTAGCAATGGCTTCCAAAAGTGTCTCACAGTCTCGTCCAGAGTTTACCCAGTTCGTTTTTGATAGTGTTCAAAGTGATAAAGGACCTTTGCTTGTGGGCGTTCAGTGTAACACACCAAAAACCAAAGATACACCTATAAAACTACAAGAGAATATTTCTGATTTCAGCAAGGTTAAATATAAAGCAACATTGAAGAAATACCGCCCCAAGTCTAACCTTATGAATGTTCTAATAGAAGACCATAGAGATGACACGGCGATACTCCCAACTAGAGGTGATGCTCTATGGTTGTTTGGGAAGAGCGAACCGTCTCTCAACATGCCTGGATGGGAAAATTTCATTAGCAAAATGCCAACAGAAAAAGAACACCAAATATCAGAAATTCGTCCTTTACCAGTGATAGAAACCCCGCCGTCAAGAGACGCCATTTATACAGCACTTAAAGAAGCTCAGAAGAAAACTAAAGGAACATGTTTAGTGACGTTCGATCAACCGATGTACCAATTAGCTCAGAAAATAGTTACAAATCCCAGTAGTTTAATGCTCGATGTTGTTTTGAAATTGGGGGGTTTTGATTTGATAAAATCGTTTCTTGGTGTTATAGGGTTTATCATGTCTGGGAGTGGATTGAAAGAGTTGTGGTGCAGTATTTACGCTCCAGAACATATTGAGAAAATGATGACAGGACATGCTTTCCCTCGCGCTGTGAGAGCACATTTTTTGACACGCTCAGCTCTTTTCAATATTATAACTAAAGATTTCGACTTGACAACTGAAGAGAGATTGGAAATTGAAGGGATTTTAGAAGGACACTACATGCCAGAATATGAAAACGAGAAAAATTATCAGGAACCACTGGCGATAACTCTGGAGCTGCTAGAAAAGCGAGGCCCGACTGCCCAACTGTGGGTCCAATACTTCCGTATGACAACCCTCGTCGCTCAGTTCATAGAGGCTGAAAGGGCTGCCAATTGGGATCTTCATCTGTCATCAATAAAAAAGATGCTACCATATTTCCACGCTGCTGGATACTTTGAGTACGCAAAATCGTGTAGCTTGTATATACAAGACATGAAAGGGCTTGAAACAAAGATGAACGAGGAGGAGTTTGAGAAATTTACGAAAAAAGGATATTTTGCTGTCAGATGGACAGGGAATTTTGAATGGCCTGACAGAGCAGTGGAAAAGACTATGACATTGTTGAAGAGGCCTGGAGGAGTTACGAATGGAACAAAAGTCACTGACGATTTTCTAGCAAACTGGCTTTTTGCATCTCCTCCACTGAGCATAGTATCACAAGTAGTCGAAAATTTCTGCAAACCGTCTGAAATTGAGCCAAATACCATGGATAAACAAGACTCAGCAAAATTGCAGAGTTGGTTTGAAGAACACAACCCCTTTGCTGAAACTGGGAATCTCGTTGCTCTCAGCATGGACACAACAGGAAAGGATCTTAACTGTCACGAGGCCGAAATGGTTGGGAAGCAAATAATGAAAGAAACAATTGGTCAAAAGTATAGAGATGTCCGTTATGAAAGAATTCATTGCGTGCGTCCTCTATCCGTCGACAAATCTATTGAAATCGAGGGCTTACACGTACCTATAGAGCCTGATACTATTTTAAAACGTATTTACAAAACTTCCGAAGAAAAGCTTAAATCTTTCTTTGAATATGAGTTGGCGCCGTATCCTATGTCGTTGTTTGATGACCGAGGGATATCGGAATCGAATAAGTCTTCCTTATTCGATCAGTTTCTTCCAGTGGAAATAACAGATGGGGACAACCGCTTTTATGTATTAGATGGCGAATTCCTCTTGCGCAAAGTTACTTGGAAAGAGGGCGCCACTGTATCAAATATCTCCTGCTCGTATGTCGAATACGTGAAAACGTATTTCAAAAATGTCATTGTCATATTTGGTAGCAACAAAGCATCAGACACTGCAAGGCGTAGCAAAGTCAAGAAAAGTCCAATTGTGGAATTCCAGAAAGATACAGTATTAACGGTTGACAAAGATAACTTTTTTGTCAATGAAAAGAATAAAGACAGATTTATACAGTATCTGATAATCGATTTCACACGCTCCGGTATAAAAATCAAGTTGAATACCAATGATTTACATTCTAATATCGTTCAAACAGCCATCGACAATGCTTCCACGTACGATAAAACGTTTATAGTAAGTGACAACGCAGACTTGCTACTTAAAATGTGTATTATTTCAAACAAAGACAATGTATATTTCATGAAACCTTCAAAAAACCCCACGTACTTCCACGTAGATAGCTTCAGCAGCAACAAAATTAAGCTTAGCATGCTCTTTTTACATGCTGTATCCGGCTCCGATTCAACCTCATCAATTTTCCAACAAGGAAAAACACAGATATACTCAGCGCTGTCCAAAATGCATATGAAAGACATTAAAAACCTTATGACCATTTTCGCAAATCCCACTTCTGATAAAAACGCTATAGCGGACGCAGGGATAAATTTCATTCGACGTCTGTACGACGATCAAAATAACGATGATGACTTAAATATTCTCAGGTATAACAGATTCTCTAAGAGTGTCACTAGAAGTAGATATGATCTGGCATGTATACCGCCTTCCAAAGAAGCAATAAGACAGCATATGTATAGAACTTATCATCAGATACAGAAATGGCTTGGAAATGACTTGCCTCCAACGGAATGGGGATGGAAGTTAGTCTGCAATCACTTAGAACCGATAACATTTTTAGCTGAAGTCGCTCCCAAGGGGTTATTGGAGTTAATTAGTTGTCAATGTGATGGTGTGTGCTCTGTTTACTGTCTTTGCAAGCAAGTAGGTTTGGATTGTTGTGTGCTGTGTATTAATTGTAACGGGAAATCTTGCCATGGATTAGACATGGCTTTAGACTCATCAGAAACGGGTTTTAATGTCCTTTTAAAGTGTGATGCGTATGGGAATCCTATAGATTGCTTTGCGGTTAGTAAAGAGGAGGATGATGATAACGAAAAGGAGCCAGCGGAGTCTGAGTCAGCAACGCCGAGACCGAAACGGGTAAAGAGAGAGGCAAACGGTGAAGAAATGAGAGAACAGGAGCTCGAAGAAGTGTATATACTTGAGGAGCAAGATAGCTAGTAGTAATACAATTATAGTAGGTAGGTATTTGATTACACACACAGCTACATAAGTGCTAAAGGTAATGAATTAACGAATGAGTGAATATGATTGAGTGCACGATCTTGAAGAAACTTTGGTCAAGTTGGCTTTTGAACTTGCTGTTGGTACGGTAAAATTAACACTAATTCCAAAATTCCACCATTAGTTACATGAATAGTTTAGAATAAATTGAAAAGTGGAAAGATTACCAAACAACCAGCCACCAAGACCTCATAGCCAGCAAATTTTCCCACCTATGGAAGGTAGAGTTAAGGAACGCAATCTCCATAGGCAGAACTTATGCAAAAGTGTCCAGTGGTCAGCTATAAATAATAGTTCCAAATCTCCCCAGAGTAGCGCTAGAGTAGCTAAAAACCTAGGCGTTATTGACGGAGTGAAGTGCGGGCTATGATTTGATTTTTTTTTCAAGTATTCAAGGTATATGGAGTACTTTTTGGTATATGGAGATTCCATTCCTTATCTCCACCTTCCGTATTTCCCACCAATGTCAGTGAATAGAATAAGTATGACGTGAGTATGACCATTGGCCGAGGTTTTCGACAGAAGGGTAAGCTCTAAAAGGCGACTCCGGTTGGTTAAATGCTCTAAGTTATGTTCAGAACATTAGTATTAGGGAAAAGTATCAATAATTTTGCCCTCTAGAACCCAATGTCTGCTTTATGTTCATTTGATAGTCAATTACAACTACAAAGGTTGGGGCGGGAGCTCGTGACTAATTTACGCATTGTTAATATTCCAGTTATAGTCTATTTTTTTATCCCGTAGACTAAAGTGACGATTTTTTACGTCTGATAAATAGTTATGTGCTACAACCGGTACTAACCGAAAATAAACTATTGGGAGTTACATGCCTATGTAACACCATTTTGAGGCATTTAGAAAGTTTGGATCCAGGTCTAAACACAATATTTTTAATATTTAAAAGCGATTTTATTGTAAGATTAACAGTCACCTCGAAGCTCATAATGCAATTTTTAAATGTTTGAGTGGATTAGTAGTGAGTAGATTTTATTTATTGTTTACTTCCTGTCATGTAGTGAATAGATTTCATTCATTGTTTATTTTCAATCTAAAACGAATTTAATATTTATCGACAAACCGGAATCAAAGATCAGCACTATGTGTTTCAAGCTGGTCACATTATTTCTACGTTTGACATTTGTGGTTGTCATTTTAGTCTACGAAATAAAATAAAAAACATACTGACTTGAGAAGAATGTAATTTCTTTATTTTATTTTTAGAGTATCATTTAATACCTCATAAGCTAATTTAAGCCCCATTTAGACGGTTTAAGAACTTGCACACAATATTTATCATAGGTATGCAAGTTCTTGAGCTTTAGTCGACCATTCTATACCAGGCTGTACTTTTTCTATTGTATCTTAAGTACCCGCAGGTGTTATATAAGATTAAAATAATAGAAACAAATTGATAAAATGTTTGTTTTATTCATTTATCATACCTATCAGAAATGAGCGATAAACCGAGACAGACGTAGGGTTGCTAAACGTTTAGATTTCCCCTGATATGTCAGGCTTTTGGCTCTAGTGGCTAACGAAATGTTTTAGTATAAGGGATTTAATGGGTCCAGGGAATATTTGGATTTTTAGGGTGATTTCCGTGCTTTTGTCCGGATATTCCATTTTTTCGTGTGGCAACCCGAGACAGCGCGCTTCTTAAATTAATTCCTCACAGTTCTCTGTTATATATCGGGATACATTAGGGGACACATTTCCCGCGACAAGTCTCTCACATTGTCAGATCTGACGTCGGATGTCGAAGGACTCTTGGAGAAAGATAACTGCACTTTTATTTGATTTGTTAGACCTGTACCCCAAAAGCATAAAATTGTTGTAGTAATTCACCGAATCGCATTTCACCTCGATCTCATATTTAATTTTCGCATTGTGTCTCAATAGTTTTCTTTTCTAGTGGCTATAAGTTTTAGTCGCATTTCACCTCGACCGTACATTTAAACATCGCGTTGTGACTCAATCGTTTATTACTTTAGTCGCATTTCACCTCGATATTGTATTGGCGACGTGATTCAACGCAACGTCAACGTCACATAGATAAAATTTTAATGAGTTTGATAGCACTTGAGGCTTAATCCTACAAGTACAAAACGTGTTTAAAAAAAACACTTAATTTTAGTGCAAGCATCAAATTAACGTATCAAGTTAAATCTTCGGTAACATACTACACGAAAAATTAAATACTACAAATTAATTATACTAATGTCAAAGGCTACGGGAAAAAGTGCGTCAAGTAAAAAAATCCAGTGATATCTTTTTCATTCAAGGTGAAATGCGATTCGGTGAATTACTACAACAATTTTATGCTTTTGGGGTACAGGTCTAACAAATCTTTTATTTTTCCATTAACGCTTTTAGCTTTCTTTTGAACAACAAACCCACCGTACAGCGGCATCTAGTTCAGCTATCAAACTCAAGGGCACAATTTTTTCTACACGTCTTCAAAAAGCAACAGTATATCATTAATGTCATCATCTATTGTTAGGGTTCAGTACCCAAAGGATAAAAACGGGACCCTATTACTAAGACTCCACTGTCCGTCTGTCTGTTACCAGGCTGTATTTCATGAAGCGTGATAGCTAAACAATTGAAATTTTCACTGCTGCATTTCTGCTGCCGCTATCTATAACAAATACTAAAAATAAAATAAATATTTGAGTGGGGCTTTCATACAACAAACGATATATTTTTTGCCGTTTTTTTGCATAATGGTACGGAATCCTTCGTGAGCGAGTCCGACTCGCACTTGGCTGGCTTTTTTATTAATTTTATGACAATATGTAAATGAAGAGTTGCTACATCGCAGCCCAGCTATAAATTGGGCACAATAATTGCTCAATAGTTGCAGTGGGGTCACATCACGTGGCGACAAGGACACCGATGGTAAGATAGAAGTGTACTTATTCTTGGACAGAACTAAAGGTGTTAGGGATGGCTAAAAATATGACATAAATAAGTGAGAAAGGAAAATAATTCGCATCTGTATAGTTGGCTCGAAAACGCACTGATATTGAAGAGCACTTTTTAAGATTTTTGTGCATGCAGACTTCAAACACTAAAGGTTGTCATTTTTACAAAAAAAAATCCGCCTCGTGTATGGCTATGGCGGCGGTCATTTGGGGTGAGAACATATGGGAAATGGGAATACCTACACCGTATTTTTAGGTCTAGTTGCTTCAGAATTTCAGTTGAACAAAGATGAGAACCTTTTAGCGATACCAGATGATTGGTTGTTGATCGCCGATCTAGCAGACAGGTGCTGCCACTGCTGGCTATGGAAGGTAGAGGTACTGCTGGCTCTTGCGTGAGTGCAAGTAGAACTAGCAGACTGAGAATAGTGCTGCGTGCTAGGTTTCAGGGTATGGAGGGCACATCTCTACGCTAACTATGCAGCAACGCCATTTGTCTATGGTTGCGCAAGTGACAGGTACTATATTCCCATTGCTTGCTTACCTCAGGCTCTCAAAAAAATCTAAAACGGACTAAAAACGTATGTGGATCGGTCTTAGTAATTTCGAGGAGACAAGACGACTGTTGATAAGTACCTAAAGAGCAACTTCAACTTCAACTTCAAAATAATTTATTCAAGTAGGCTTAATAATAAGCACTTTTGACAAGTCATACAAATATAAGTACAATTATAATCATTAATTAAACAAAAAATAATAATAATAAATAAAAAACAATGAAATTGGTAACAATTAACAATAATGTAAAAGACAATGTCAAACACAATAATAGGAATAAGAATAACAGCAGAAATTATACAATAATATTAATATTAAGAGTGCATATGTCAACTCAGTCCCAGGCATTTTTGTCGCTAATATAATCCTTGGTATTATAATAAGCTTTACAAATTAATCTACTCCTAATATGTTTCTTGAATCTATTCAGTGGAAGTTCAATTACGCTACTTGGCAGTTTATTGTAGAACCGTACACAGTTGCCCTTATAAAAGAGTTTTTGATCTTTTGCAGCCGTGTGGTTGGCACTGCAAGTTTGTCCTTGTTTCTGGTATTGATGTTATGTATGTCACAATTTCTTTTGAACTTTTCTCTATATTTATGGACATATACAATATTATCATAAATGTATTGGGAGTATACAGTCAATATATTAATCTCCTTGAACTTATTTCTAAGCGAATCTCTAGCACTCATTTTATATATTGAACGTATGGCGCGCTTTTGCAGTACAAAAATGGCGTTTACATCAGCAGCACTACCCCAAAGCAAGATACCGTATGACATGATACTATGAAAGTAGGCAAAGTATACCAATCTAGCTGTCTTTTCATCTGTTAAGTGACGTATTTTACATACCGCAAACGCCGCAGAACTGAGCTTGTTTGCGAGAATATTTATGTGGGAACCCCATTGCAGCTTGGCATCCAATGTTAAACCTAGGAATACTGTGCTGATAGTTGGTTCTAGTTCCTCATCTTTGATGGTGACCGTCGTTTGTGTAGTTTTGACATTGGTAGTTACGAACCTTATATATTTAGTTTTCTTCCCATTCAACATTAGGTTATTGACGTTGAACCATTGCACTACATTTGATATAGCACTGTTTACATAAACGTCGGCATCTTCCTGTCGTTTGACCTTAAAGATGAGAGAGGTATCGTCAGCAAACAGCACTATATCATGGTGGTCCTTCACTAAATACGGTAAATCATTCATATAAATGAGAAACAGGAAGGGCCCTAATATGGAGCCCTGGGGTACGCCCATCGAAACCAGTGACCCAGGGGATCGTTCTCCATTCACGTCCACTCTTTGGATTCTCCCATCCAAATAAGATTCCAACAAATTCAGCGCTCTTCCTCTAACTCCATAGAAATAAAGTTTCTTAAGGAGTGTTTCGTGACTAACGCAGTCGAACGCCTTAGATAAGTCACAAAAAATGCCAATGGCATCATGTGACTCCTCCCAGGCGCCGAAAATATTTTTAACTAATTCTATTCCAGCGTCAATGGTCGATCGACCCCGAGTAAACCCAAATTGCTTATTGTGCATCAAATTGTTGTTATTGAAATGACTTAGTAACTGTGACAGTATTAATTTCTCAAAAATTTTGCTAAGTGTAGGCAAAACTGAAATGGGCCTGTAGTTAGTGGGATCGGTGGCAATACCCGTCTTAAATATAGGAGTAACTTTACTCTGCTTCATCAGGTCTGGAAACTCGCCACAGTCGACGCAATTGTTGAATATTACTACTAAGTGAGGTACTAATAACTCAATTAAGGACTTCATAACGTGAACAGAAACTCCCCAAAGATCTCTAGCTTTTTTGACATTAATCGATCGAAATGCCTTAAGTACATCTAGGTTAGTAACATGTTCAAACTTAAATTCTATTGAACATTTTGGCAAAAAAATTTCTAACATTTCAGCGGCAGATAAGCTTGATGAATTAAGATGCTTAGTCGTGGTAACTGGTGCATTAGTAAAGAAAGTTTCAAATTCAGCAGCGACATCTGTATTAGATTCTATTAATTTCCCGTTTACCTTTAACCGGTATGTGGTATTTGTCCTTTTTTTGCGCCCAGTCTCCTCATTTATTATTTTCCATGTCGTTTTAATGACGTCGGAACTATTTTTTATCTTATTGCTCAAATAATTACATTTAGCTATACGACAATTTAACTTGAAGCTTTTAGAATACTGCTTTACATATTCTTTAAATTCATCACACGTTCTATAGCGCCGTTCCTCGTAAAGTTCGTACAGTTGTTTCCTTTGATTATGCAAGTCTGCAGTAGCCCACTCACTGAAAAGATTTGCACCGCCAACCACCACTGATTTACAAGTGAATATTTTATTATACTCTTTTATGAACATTGTGAAAAATGTATTGTACATGTCATTAGGGCCTGATTCAGCAAGCAAAAATGGTAACTGAAGAGCAAGGCCATTCCTGATTCTCTCCAAACGTTCCGATGTTACTGGTACAAAGGTAATTCTCTCCTTTAAAAGACTTACACCCCGCATCCGATCAAATGTAATTAATTGACCCAAGTGATCTGATTCCAGTGCACTGATCACATTCTTACTAACAGGACCAATATCAGTAAAAATGTTATCAATACACGTTGCGCTGGTAGCAGTCACCCTTGTAGGCTCCATAAAGACATAGTTTAATCTAAAAGATTTGAAGAGACTTATCAAGCTAACACTTAAGGAAGAGGTTTCCAGAATATTGATATTGAAGTCTCCACATACAATAATTTGCTTTTTAACGTGTGATAGTTTTGATAAAGCTATTTCCATTTTCTTTTGGAACATTTCGAAACTGCCCAAGGGTGGCCTATAAACACAAATAACAATGAATTGCTCTAATTCTACAGCGGCTATTTCAACAATTCTTTCGACAGATAAGGACACAATATCTTTACGTTCTTTGAATTTTAATTCGTTGTTTATAATTATCATAGACCCGCCATGTACGGATTTAACTCTATTAAATATACTACCAAGCTGATGGTTGCTAAAATTAAACATCATTTCATTAGAACTTAGCCAGTGTTCGGTAATACATAATATATCTATGTTATTACAGTTTAAAAATAAATCAATTTGTAAATCTTTACCTCGTATGCTTTGAATGTTTTGATGGACCAAGTTGATTACAGGTTTTTTTTTTGCTATCAATCATTACATTATTAGAATTACTTATTTTATTATTATGGATGTTGCCAGCACTGGAGTCCACTGTTGTCACATGATTTAATTTAAATTAACTGGAATCCGCACCAGGTTTGTGCTTCTCTGCTGGACATTAATAAGCTTACAAGCCATGTTTTTGGTTGTTACATCAATAAAATATGACAGCGACATAGCTATCTGTCTCTTACAAAAATTATTGAGGTAAAATTTACCTCTGTTATTAAGGATGTAAAAATTTCTAACATACTTGTTAGTGTCAATAATATGGATCTTTTTATTATACGCACATAGATTATACATTCGTAAATTTAATTTATACCTACTTGTATTCTCGGTCTGTGACAAATGCTGGCAGTAAGGAAACGAAAACAAGACAATTTTTTTTACTTTAAAACCGTTAATTATATCATGGTATCTAATTAAATCAAGTTTATTCATTGTCCCTATATTCCCTATGAAAATAAGTAATGTTGTATTACTGTGAATGTTATTGTCTTTCGTCATACAATTTAAAATATTCTCGAAGCTATTACAAGGCATGCAATAACTAATAACACTTTGTTCTCCAGAATATCTGCGTAGAAGTGTACCAATGTTTTTACCGATCTCATCACAATATACGATTACATTAGGTTTCCTAGGTACGAGGCCATCCATAGGTAGCGTGCGCTCAGCCGAAGGTGGCGTGCGCTCAGCCGGAGGCGGCGCGGGCTCAGCCGAAGGCGGCTTGCGCTCAGCCGAAGACGTCGTGCGCTCAGCCGGAAGCGACGCGGGCTCAGCCGAAGGCGGCTTGCGTTCAGCCGAAGACGGCGTGCGCTCAGCCGGAGGCGGCGTGGGATCAGATGAATACACCGCGGGCTCAGCCGGAGGCGACGCGGGCTCAGCCGAAGGCGGCTTGCGTTCAGCCGAAGACGGCGTGCGCTCAGCCGGAGGCGGCGTGGGCTCAGATGAATACACCGCGGGCTCAGCCGAAGGCGGCCCGGGCTCGGCTGAAGGTGGCGCGGGCTCAGACGAAGGTGGCGCGGGCTCAACCGAGGGCGGCGCGGGCTCAGGTGCAGGTGGCGCGGGCGAGCTGTTTACGAGCCGCGGTCTGCCAATCTAAGGGTAAAACGCTTCACACATCTTAATTCAGAATCCTAAATCGTAACTAGGCGTAACCGCGTTTAGCAAGAGTCTCTAAAGAGAAACAATTTTTTTAGGATCTTAGTTAGTATACCAGTTAGGGCGCCAGAATTAAGTACGGTGTGTGAACTCTTTAAGTGCACTGCTAATGTGGGTAGGTATCTTATTCAGTTTGCATACCTACTTGTGTTTGCACATTAGAAAGAGCCAAACATTCAATAATTGATAGGTACTTGCAGTAGTCGGAGTGTAGGCGTTACTTGCGGAAAAAATAATTTAAAATTCCTCGCGTTGGTGTGGTGAAAGTGTTTGTGTTTCACTCGGAGGCAAACTTTGTTTAACACTCGTGCCTTGAAACCCTTGCAACTTGAATCTTGAGCGTTGCGAGGGTTTCAAGGCACGAGTGTTAAACAAACATTGCCTCCGAGTGAAACACAAACATTTTCACCACACCAACGCGAGGAAAATACTAACTATGAAATACTTACCACAAAAATCCAATCAAATCAAATCCAAATGAACGTAATAAAAAATATAATCCAAAATCAACGGACGGTTACAGTTTACGGTTCAATTTATAATGGTAAATGGCCAATAATAGTTAATTGCATTAACGTTTCGGCCAACACCGGGTACTCGTACATATATGTGGTATACTGGATTACCTGAAGTGTTATGTTTGTATAACAATCAGAATAACAAGCAAGTCTCTGAGGGGGAGGTCACGTGACGCCTCCCCCACTCGCAGTCACATGACTGCAACACACTTTCAAAAGCTCTGCCAACATTGCCCAACCAAGCCGCAGTAAATTATATACAAATTACATAATGACGCTTGTAATGAGTTTCAGTATTAAAGTCATTATTTGCGATGGTTATTTGTTTTTGCTACGAATCTATGACGGTCTAAATTGTTATCTGAATGCAGAGGGCCTACCGCTGAACCTGCGCCTTGCCGACCCTCGTTGAGCTCTGGCAACCTTACTCACCGGCAGTGAACACAACACAACACTATTACTACGGTCTAGTGTTATTTGGCTGCGGTTTTCTGTAAGTTCGGGGTACTTCCTTAGTTGGGCTCTGTTCTAGATCTGGAATGACATCCGCTGGATGTGCCCTACCACACAAAGCGAGATGACATTCACAATGCACATACCTCTCTTTTGGACGTAGCCGGACATAACCGGGTTTAGTGGATTGCATTACTGCCACAAATATGTCAATCGATGTTACTGCCCGGATTTTTGATATTTGAGGCAGCAATGTAGTTGGTTGTAATGTCGCGTTGCAACGCTGAAGCGAAATCGTGAAAAAAATTGGCTGTTTCATACATTTTGGCTGTTTGACCTTGACATTTCTATGGGAGATTAAAATTTTAGTAAAAGTTGCTCAGTACCTATATATTCACCCCGTAAATTATTGCAGGTGGCTGAATAAACAACCTGTATTGTTGGCGCAGTTTGAATCCCAGTTAAAAACTGGCTCCAATGTAAATGCATTTAGCACGTTGTTAATTAGCCAAAGCAATGGTACTTAATAGATTTGCAAATAAATAAAAAATATAACAGTTGATAACAATTTGTTTCCGCCACGTTTTTACAACGGAAGATGAGAGGTTGATTCTATTAAAAAAACATGTCGTGCTTCATTTAGATACTTATTCGATCATTCAGGGTCACCCTACTCACGAACTCGCAAATCGATCTCATGATGCGTACGCATGTATTTACGTTATTCAAAATTAGAAAGAGTTATTTGACGTCTTCGGTCGTATAAGTCATATTAATCGAAATTATGTTATGGTAAAAAATATATGGATAGGTAACCTACTGCTGGAATTTACTCTTTCTAATCCTGTTTACTGATGCGAGCAAGATACCTTGTAGATACCAAAATAAAATCAAACAAGATCAGGCCGCGTAGCCAACGTGCAAATCGCTTACGCTCCGTACCGATCGAATCGCAATTGTCACTGTCGCACTAATATGGAAGAGTGATAAAGAGCCACCAAGCGATTCGTTGTCGAAGCGATAGCGATTGTCACCTTGGCTAGGCCGGCAGGTTAGACCTAAATATGAATGGCGTTCACCACACAGTACACGGATTGTAATCGCGAGACATCTTTCTCAGGGGTATGGTTTTGTTTAAGAAATTGCGATTTTAAGCTAACTAGCTAAGATGTTAACGCATAACACATAAAATATAAAAGGTTTTATTTTAACACTGTACCTACACATTTTTAAGCTATTGCATAGCTTCTATCGCGGGCCTTGAGCGCGGGGACCGAATCCAGAAATTCCGTAACGAAAAAACCTCACGCTCCCCACTTCGTCTAACGTCGTTTCAGTTCGGCAGTCTTCGACACGGCGTTGTGTGCGTGCGATTAGACGTATTGTACGACTCTACGAAACTCGCACGAATCGAGACGAGCTGCTCCGAAATCGGACAAATACATAAGCAGCTGTTTATAGTAATCTGTATGTATCATTGATGTACGTAATAGGGGTAGATGAGGTACCAGGCGCTCGATCGTGAGCCACAAAATATAGGTTCCGGGACCTATATTGAATTAGTCCTACGGGTGACGCTGAAGTGTCAACATTGTCATCAAATTCGATAAAATATTACCAAAGAATGCCGTGTTGCGCCTTTTTCCAGTGCTTCAATAGCTCCAAGCACAAAAACAAAGCTCACGGTATCACTTTTCATTCGTAAGTACTGTTATAACATTTGAAAACATATTTTTTCTAAATAAAATTAAAAATTTCCTTGTTATTGAGTGAGCGCGACAGCTAAATAATGCATTACCCATGTGAGAAACACGTTTATCCGAGTGTCAAGTAGGCATGCCCGCTTCATGCAGTGCATGCATGCCCGAGTCAGCAATTTTTTAAGCTATTGCATAGCTTCTATCGCGGGCCTTGAGCGCGGGGACCGAATCCAGAAATTCCGTAACGAAAAAACCTCACGCTCCCCACTTCGTCTAACGTCGTTTCAGTTCGGCAGTCTTCGACACGGCGTTGTGTGCGTGCGATTAGACGTATTGTACGACTCTACGAAACTCGCACGAATCGAGACGAGCTGCTCCGAAATCGGACAAATACATAAGCAGCTGTTTATAGTAATCTGTATGTATCATTGATGTACGTAATAGGGGTAGATGAGGTACCAGGCGCTCGATCGTGAGCCACAAAATATAGGTTCCGGGACCTATATTGAATTAGTCCTACGGGTGACGCTGAAGTGTCAACATTGTCATCAAATTCGATAAAATATTACCAAAGAATGCCGTGTTGCGCCTTTTTCCAGTGCTTCAATAGCTCCAAGCACAAAAACAAAGCTCACGGTATCACTTTTCATTCGTAAGTACTGTTATAACATTTGAAAACATATTTTTTCTAAATAAAATTAAAAATTTCCTTGTTATTGAGTGAGCGCGACAGCTAAATAATGCATTACCCATGTGAGAAACACGTTTATCCGAGTGTCAAGTAGGCATGCCCGCTTCATGCAGTGCATGCATGCCCGAGTCAGCAATTTTTTTTTATAAATAATGCAACTTTTTAAATCATGTGCTCCTATTCCTTGAAACTATAGAATGTAACCGGTTTTTATTTTAATATACGAATAACCGGTTGTTAACCAAAAATCCAGTTTTTCTGATAGTATTGTTAAAACAATATCTTGCATTAACTTGAAACCCAAATATCGGGAATAGTCCATCAAAAATTACTAAATAGTACTTGTACAACAATAGGAAAACTATGGACAACATTTTTAACGAGAGCTCGGATTTACAATTTTAATATGCGAGTTATAGTGTAGTTTTAAGATGTATTTATGTATGTTGAAAACTGTGTAAAAAATATTTAGAACAGATATTAGATCAATCAAATTTAACCTTTTATCATAAACAAAAGAAATAAATAATAATCATCTCTATTTGTCAAGTAAAATGTATGATGACTGGTCTGGCCTAGTGGGCAGTGACCCTGCTTATAAAGCCGATGGTCCCGTCCCGGGTTCAAAGTTCTAATGATGGAATCCATGAAGAATTGAGGGAACACTTAAAATCTTATAGGTACACATATAGTGATTTTTGTATTGTTTGTCTACAAATTAAGCATTTTCATCCAAAAACTGGCAATTAGTGTAGTGGAACTGCTGATGATAAACAGAACGAAACTCCCTAACTACAATAAACAACACAGTAAATTTGCTATTACTATTGGCTATTGAAGCACTGTTAACTATATTTGGTTATCCCTGTTGCTCGTTGTGCACATGTACATTATAATGGTGTGTAGTATTTGCAAATGAGTGGGTGCTGGACCAGATTTTAGTTTTGTCAACTATTAACGTCACATATCTACCCCTTTTACTTATATGTATCCATTATGTATATTGTTATTGTAAATAAATAAATAAAATATACAAAAAAATGGCTCCCTTAAACAAATAACTATGTACTATTTCTATTTTTTATTTGAAAAATTAATTATAAAAAATACAAATAAAAATGTATTTCTACTTCAAAACTCATAAATCACATGTTTAAATAGTGTGAAAAAAGATACTTAAATAAAAATCTAACAAAATAAATAATTATTTATTTGGATTTCATACAATACTAACTTACCAGTAGCGGCGCGTGAAAATTCTGGCTAGGCAACTCGGAACAAAAAAACACCTTAACATTATGCGCTAGGTGTGTCCTTGGGCGCGACCTTTTGCAGTTAGTGTATAACCACCTTTGCCATACTATTATACACACAACATACAAAATATCACTGGTTTAGTAACTTTATATATAAATTTGTGCACACAAGTAAATAAAATCACATAAAAACATTTAAAACTCTAATAATAACAACAAGCCTTGGTAACAACCGGGACGGGAGTGTTCACAAACACGCAAATTCTAAAACCTATTACTACAAACCTACAAACAGTACTTTCTTTGAAGAAACGTTCTTTATCAAATTATTAAACTTGAGACTACATAAGATTCTTGGATTTTTCTATTAAAATTCATCATTTTTTCAAAGGTTTTTACAAAAATTGTTATCAATGCTAGCAAAATACTGTACAATTTTACCCATTTATTCAATTCAATGTTTTTGTATGGCAATATTAAGCATTTGCGCGGCAAACGCCACTCGATTTAAAATTGTGAACCACTACACTCCAATATAAATCTTACCTGTTTGTATTTAAGGTTTAAATTCAAATGAAGCAGCATGTTAATAATAACTGACGTTATCGCGGTCGTGTACAGAGGGCCTACCGCGTACCCCGAAGTTCGCAAATTACGAGCATCTTTCTCTGTCACCCTAATTACGCCATTGGAGTAAAAGAGAAAGTAGCCCGCAATTTGCGTACTACGGTGTTCGCGGTAGGCCCCTCAGTGCTCGCGGACTTTATGAATATGTGTGGGCATTTTTCCAATATAAACCTTATGCTATTACGTTTAAGGTTTTTATTCAAATGAATAACCCGATACAAGACCGAGTTGCTTTGAAGCTCATTCGCGTGGACTCTCTATAGCAAACTTTATGAGCATGTGCGTGAGTTTTCGTATCTGTGTAGTGGCGCATGAATGAATAGTCAAGCTTAGCTTCACTTCGCGCGCCTGCTATGATTAGTGCTTTAGTAAATCGTGTTATCAATTCCAAGGTAATGTAATACGTAGTGTTTTCATTATGGATATATTTTTAATTTTAATGATGATATATAAGTTTGGTTTATGTAGCAATAAGTTTTAGGCAAGCCGGTGGGAATCGAGTTGTATGGACCCGCCGCCCCTGTAACTTACTAACATTTTATAGCTCAATGCCACTTATAAATCATTAGTTTATAAATCCTAGTGGGAATTGTCTCAGGATGTAGGTTGCACTTATAATGTAAAAACCAATATCCTCTTTTCTGTATCATCTGCCTATGTCTGTTTTTTTTCCCAATAAAGAAAAAAAAAAAAAAAAACGAAATGGTCTGAGTTTAATATAGGTGTATAGGTATTTATGTACAACAGTGAATAGCTGTACTTGTAAAATTTGTGTATAAAGTGTTTTGAATATGAATGAACAAAGTGCATTTATTATTAATGAAGAAAGTCACGAAAAAATAGTGAAAGAAAATGAGTGAGTACTCTATATACATACATTTTATTATTATCACAAATGCAGTATTAATTTTGAATTGAAAATATAATACTGCTATAAAGATAACCTAAATTTTTGATATTAAAATGAGCGATATTAAAAGTAGCCCTCTTTTATACACACAAACACACACACGCGTATAGTTTAAATTCTCAATTTAGATTCTCAATATAATTGATAAAAGGTTAAATTTTGAGGGATTGATTGATAATATATATATATAAATAAATTCATTCTTCATTATGTATATAACAGAAACCATCTTGTTGGAGATATTTGTGCGTGCTTATGCAAACTTAGAAATGGCCTACAAATAGTTATGGTAGCAATTTACATTTCTCCGAATCCAAAATTGGACGAGGTGGAGCATTTTATTCATCGCACTTTACTGGAGTACACTGAAGAAGGGTCGAAAATACTTGGTACAAATGGTAATAAATTTCCACTTATCTTGGCTGGCGATTTCAACATTAACTTCGCTGATAAAAAATCAGAGCGGTTGACAACTTTTCTATCAAAGACATTGAATTTGAAAATGAATAATGATCCACAAGAGTCCACAACAAAATATGGGACCACCATTGACGCGGTATTTTCTAGGTATTTAGAGGATATTAAGTCGCAAACTTATGTTTCTTATTTCAGTTATCATAAACCTATAGTTTCAATGAATATATTTCTGACCCACATGTATTGTAAAATAATAAAAATATTTTAAACAATATTAACTTTTTATTTATTTAATAAAAGAAAAAATTGTTTTCTTATCGGTCACCACGCTCAAAAAGTGTAACTTGAATTAATATCAAAGAAAAAGAAATACTGCATAAATAAAATAAATAAATAATTATAATTGCATAAGTTGATACAAAATGCTATGCAATAGCTTTACCGCGGCAGTCCCCGAGTGCCACACGTCTTTTTTGAGAAGTTTGGATGTAAATATATACAACAACGATTTATTTGAGAGCCTACATATACTTACTTAAGGTAGGTTCTAGGTAAGTATCTAAATTCATTATAATTAGGTATCAAGACCTAATAATAATAATTTTATTTTTTGTAATTTATATGGAAATATTTTGATTGTTTGTTGTTTTGTGTTTTTGTATTATGGATCTTGTTCGATATAAATGCTTTTTATTTATTTATTCAATAATCTAGACTCTAGTTACTTATTTTAAACAATCTTTAATGTAATTAGGTGTCAGAAAGTAGTACCTATACCTATTCTATTTACTAATAAATATTTATACGGCCTATAAATGTATTAACTCATAGTTTTAGCACTCGCAAGGTAGCAACATTTTACATATTATTATTTATGTTTAACAAATAAATAATAATATGTAAAATGTTGCTACCTTGCGAGTGCTAAAGTAACACACAAGTAACATCTTTTGTCAAATTACTATGATAAAAAACCGCAAAAAAAACTCATACAGAGGGACCTAGCGATCTTATCTCGCCAGACGAACACGCTAATTTGGTACTTATGTCGCAGGATATACCGAATATTAATGTATGCGACATATTGTACATTTTTTGCGACCGTTGACTGATTTGTGTCGCTGCTAGGCATCGAATTAGGTTGTTGGTGAACTTTCAACCTATGACGTCACTACGATTGAAATGGTAATGTTGTTCGTGTTTGCGTAGCTACTGGTATAGATTACTTTTTAGGGTTTCGTACCGAAAAGGTATAAAAGGAAACCTTATGGTGCTACTCTGTCCACCCCCCGTCTGTCGGTCCGTCTCGTATAATTTTTCTTTTCTTAAATCTTTTTACGTTTAAGGATCTGGGGGCCTACCGCGAAAACCGAAATTCGCAAATTGCGGGGATCTTTCTCTTTTACTCTCACTAAGACGTAATTAGAGTGACAGAGAAAAATGCCCGCAATTGACGAATTACGATTTTCCCGGTAGCCGCCCTGTATCTATTCCCCTACGAATTTCGTTTCCCTGATCTGCATCTGCCTATGACATTATAATTACCTCAGTTAAAACTTCTCGTAACAGGAAAATAAGTTTATTCACTCGATAACATGGCTCGATATTCCCGTTTTAAATAATACCTAAAATTAAACGGGAAAATAAATGCCATGCACATTGTGCTATATTTAAAAACATGCTATAATAAGAGCCGCTAATAATCATTTGTCCCTTTCCATCATGCCCATATGTCGCGTTGGAAAGCGGCAAACGATTATTAGCGGCTTGTCAACTTTAGTAGACGTTTATGAATAAGGAGGGGTGAGGGGGGGGGGGGTTTAATGTCAAATTGAGAATTTTGAATATTTTTTACTACCATGGGCATATATGTAAAACACCACTGAACATGGTTGAACTATCTCTGTCACTCTAATTACGCCTTATGGAGTAAAAGAGAAAGATGCCCGAAATTTACGAACTCCGGTGTTAACGGTAGGCCCCCTGGGGCCTAGCCAAGGGACAATCGTTCATAGAAAAGAGTAAGAAATAAAATAAGCATCGCTAAAAATAATTTAAGAAAACTTGTACTATTTTATTTGACGCAGGAGTTAGACCCATAGTTCGATAAATTCTTAAATGTATCTAGTTACTTATAATTTATATGAAAACTACTAAATACACCACATGTCTACCATACAATTTTTTTTAACCCTTTTCCAGGCCGCACCAATCTACAAGGTTTCCCAAAAAAAACAACCAAATAAGTATATTAATGATTTGATGATTAATTTGAAGACTTAATCACATTTCTCGAAAGTGCGATCTAATTTGAACCTAAATAAAAAGTAAAGTTTTAAAAGTAAGTACATATAAATTCCTTAATGAGAAAGATATTAAAAATCTGCTTTATATATTTTCGTTCATATAATTAAAGCATATACCTCAAAGAAAAACTGACTATATACCTCAAAAATTTGAACCTTAAATCGGAAGACGGAATGTTAAATTTGTATTCTAATGGTATTTGTATGTGGTCGATAAATCATACTATGCTTGGAAAAGGGTTAGTGCCTCGCCATGTTTACAAAAAAGAAAGAAGGAATGCTGTAATTGTCAAATCCGAGTAAATATTATTGCAATTTCGCGAATGGGACTTTCTTCAAAAACCTGATTTTCGAGTTTGCGACCGCTCGTGACGTATAACTACACAGTGGGGTATTCACGAAGGTTTTATAACGCATCGTTTTAAATCAAGTTAGTAAGTTTTCTGTTACATTATGTGTAAAGCCTGACCAGTAATATATGATCACGCGCCATATTGCGGAATTTCATTGGAACTAAATTTTTAATACTAAACTGAACTGTCACTCTATACATGTGAATAACAGCGCCCTCTTGACAATGATCATATATTTCTGGTCGGGCTTTATAAATCTTGTAATGTATGTTTTTCTACCCGTCGACTGTAATGGTTGATTTAAGATTTCGTATACCAAACTATAATTGCGTACTTTTCATGTATGGGCTCTCACTCAACTATATTCGATACGCTGTAGTCAACTATAAAAAAATTACCAATCACGTGCCGCTGCGCTCCCATACAAAAGACTACATTTCTACATTTGTCTGCATTTTTGTCTACTAAGATACTTACCAATTTTCATTAATTATATAGGTTTAAAAGTAAAAAAAGTATTATTTTAGATGACTCGTAGAAAAAGTATTGTATAAAATAGTGATTAAATCAAGCTTTTCAATCTCGTACCTTATGCAACGAAGCTTTATTTACGCATACTTAAACCACTATTACATACTTATTGCAAAATAGCACTATAAAAATTGCAATTAGCATGTTTAAGATAATTATTTTTTATAAATCAAGCTCAAGTTATAGAAGTAATCACTTGAAGCTGGCATAAAATGTTTTATGAACACGTAACCGCATCAGTAGGTATACAACCGTCGCCGCAGCCAGGCCAGTGCACGCTGATCTTTCGTGTGGGGTTACAGTCCGATCGTGTGTGTGTGTTGTGAAGTCATTAAGTAAGTTTTACTGTTGTTATAAGTGTATAAGTTCGTCGTTTTAGCTTTGATTACATGTTCTATGTAAGTGTACAGATAAGTGTGCGGTTTAGCTGAAATTTGAGGAGGATTTTAATTCAAAAAATCTGTTATTAAAAAGTTCGTATTCTAAGTTGTGCGTATTTCGATGCGTGAGGTGTTGTTATTTGCGAAAAAAACAACAAAATTGTAGAGTATTTTAAGTTTTATAGAAGTTTATGAGGAGGTTAAAAGTAGGTCCTCTTGTGTACCGGTGCCAATTTAAAGGATAACATGGTAAACAACGAATTTAACTCTTTGTAATTACAAGTTTTTATTTAACTTACTTGCCTTGTTACTTGTTAGATTGTTAGTTAGTTAGTTAGTGTGTTTGTGTGGGTCAAATTTTGGAAACTAAATTTGACTCACTTCCCGATTTCCAATTGAGCTGAAAAATTGCATACATATGTAAGTCAGGTGACAATGCAATACTATGTTATGGTACTATCGAGTTGATCTGATGATGGTGACAGGAGGTAGGCATAGGAGCTCTGTGATGAAACAACGCATCCTAATTGTGTTTGGGGTTAGAATTGCCTCGATGCGTATTAGTTGCCTGTGGTACAGTCAGCGAGAACAGCTTGTACCAAAAATGAAATTTTTACCAAAAACTTTTTACTTTATCTATTGACGGATTTAATACAATATGTTACATTTTTTTGCTTATATCTGTGCTAATCACACAAATAAATGCCCTTACCGGGATTCGAACCCAGGACCATCGGCTACATAGGTAGGTCACTACCCAGTACCCACTAGGCCAGACCGGTCGTCAAAATATATCTTCTGACTCCTGACTATTGTGTATCTATGCTGGCCTATGATTTTTACTAATAACCATACTTAGATCACCGGAAAGCTAATAATATTTATGTTACAAATGCTCACAATTTGATATTCCCGAAAACTACATCGGGACTGGTTTTGGGCGACGTTAGTCATAATCAGAATTTCGGTTACAGGACGGATATTTTACTGGTTTTCTGTCTGTATATCTATCTATTATGTCGGATAACTTCGAAAAGCGCATTATGGTTGGCAAGGTGGACATTGTAAAGAAGGCATGCCAGGGATCTACACAGGCGCCTATTATTAGGAAGGCAGAAAATCGTGCAGAATGGAAAGCCGTGGTGCATAAAATAACGTTCTCATGTGGTCGCGACCCTCAGTCATGAGGAAACGAGGAAGAAGACCTATTATGTAGGTACTTATGTCTCTTTTTTGTTTTGATCGCAAAGTTGAGAAAAAAGATGACGTTTTTAAATTAAAGACATCATTAACCATGTTTCAAATGTACCGAAAATTAACTTACAGGGCCTATTGTTTTATACTTCAAGGTTACGTCCAAACGAGTTATAAGTTAATATCAGTAAAATTACATGTGATTTTTTTATCGCTGTACGGTTAGCTTGGTTACGCAACGTATCATTATATTGGCATATCGAATTTTTCATTCGTATGCGATTTTAATTAATTTTAGATAGGTAAATATAAATAGGCACGTATACGGAACACAATGATTTACGTAATATATATTAGTTGTGCAAGCAAGCTCAAGTAGGACTGGGCTGGACATGTCTGCCGCATGCACCCGGAAAGGTGGGCCAAAATGGTTACTGAGTGGGATCCATGGAACACCATAGACAGTGCAGGACGGGGTGCAGGCAGACCGAAAAAGAGATGGCGGGATGACTTGGTCGCATTCTACCCAAAATGGTGGGAAAATGCCGATGACAGCGTCGAGTGGAGAAAAACACGGGAGGCTCTGTGGGTCATTGTTGTTCTAAAACGTATGCAGAAAATGATACGTTTCTGCTCTAGGGCACTGTACTTTCTAAGTACTTACCTACTTACTTTTTTACGATAAGCAATTAAAATTTTGGTTTCAAATGGATTTTTTGTACAATTTTCATTCTGATATTTAACTCCTCTTTCCATAAATAATGATATTTTTACCTAAATTGTTAATTGAAAGTATCCTCAAGAAATACTACTGATGTTTATACTTAGCCGTGTTTTTTTAAATGCACAAGTATTTTACTTTCCTCGTATTCAAAATGAAAAGTAGAGTGTTTAACTCGGGTGAAAGGCATCATTTCAGTCCCGGACTATTGACGCTCTCACTGCGTTCAAGCGCCAAACTACGTCGGCAGAATGTCTTTCATCCCTTGGTTAACAGTCTACTATTTTTATGATATACATAGGATGAGGCAAACGAGCAGATTAATTGCCTGATGGTAAGCGATTACCGTTGCACATGTTGTGTTGCCGGCTCTCAAGATGCGAGTAGGTACTTGAAGGTTTAGAAGGTAAAGATCGTATCGGTCTGGAAATACCGCAGGCGACAGTTCACTCCTCAGTTTAGCTGTGCGAGGGAGCTTAGGAAGTTTCTGGAGAAACGCATAGTTGAGGACTACCAGCCATCTAAGTGGTGAGGATGGAAACGTTGTCGCGTACTAACATGTACATGTTAAGTAATATATACTATTACTTATTTTGTGCTATTGTCAGGTATGTACAACATTGACGCTCGATAACAGTTGACATTACTTACCAGCAGGTCACAGCATGATTTTATCTCAACTGATTTCGCTTTAGGTCGAACAGAACACAAAACACAATGTATGACTATCTAGGCCATATCTTTATTTGTAAATAGCATGTGAAAACACCATACCATTTTAGAAATAGTATTAGATAAACTATTTTTTTTTTAAATGGTCACACTGCTCTCCATACTTTTTATTCACCACCAGCGATTAAAGAACGATATTTTCTTTGACTTTAATGACCGATTACAGGCCACAAATTAAGAGATTTCTCGTCCTCTTTTTGGTCAATTGATTGAATTTTATGGGCTTTATCTATTAAGAGGGAAGAGCGTACTAACGCAAATTTGAAGTTTTTATATTCAAGTTTTATACGTTTATTTAATCAAGGGCAGATGCCATTAAACTGTTAATTCACACGGAAACTGGACTATACCTTTTTAAAGCAGACTTCGACTATAATAATCCGTATTAGACGAATGAAACTCGTTTACCTTGAGAATATGATTACAGTAATAGTTCCTAGTTATTTATATGCAATGTCAAATCATATATGGTTGTCGTGGAATAGATTACCTGCACATAAAGTCGGTAGCAACGAACCGAACCTATTGAATGATCGCTTTTTAATTCCCGACGCAAAAAGAGGCGTGTTATATGTTAGATGCCATGTCTGTCTGTGGCATCGTAGCTCTCCAACGGATGGACCGATTTCGATGCATTTTTTTTTACGTGAAAGCGAGTTTCCTTGCGGTTCTTCTTACCTATGTTTGATAGAAATCGATCCAGCAGTTTCAAGGGTATCCGCTCATTTCCAAAATAATTTAAAGCATTGGTGGCTCTTTTTGTGTACGGACGAGTCACAACACGCACGTATGCCCAGTTAGGCATGTGCTTCGGCAGAGGGGAAATAGTGCGAATGCCGACTAACTTCCTGGTGTTGCTCGAATCTTGTAGATCTGTAGGAGTTCATGAGGCTATAAGGTAAGTAACAAAGGTATTTAGCTCGCATTGTTTTAGGTTCACAGTCTCACGGTTATTATAGCAGCGTGTCAAGTTGAAGGCTGATTGTCTTTATTAAGAAAAGCATGCTATAATACGAGAACTTCTTGTAGGATTGCAATAACTTTAC
Organism: Cydia pomonella; assembly: GCF_033807575.1. Taxonomy (NCBI): domain Eukaryota; kingdom Metazoa; phylum Arthropoda; class Insecta; order Lepidoptera; family Tortricidae; genus Cydia; species Cydia pomonella. The sequence goes on along the minus strand of NC_084725.1, from coordinate 13,559,299 downwards.
CTTTGCCCGAAGAAATAGTTTATCGGAAACGTTTTCGGGAAAATGAAAATTACGCAAAAAATCGGCGGAAGTTTGATCACGCGTGCTGTTTTTTAGGGTTCCGTAGCCAAATGGCAAAAAACGGAACCCTTATAGATTCGTCATGTCCGTCTGTCTGTCCGATTATGTCACAGCCACTTTTTTCCAAAACTATAAGAGCTATACTGTTCAAACTTGGTAAGATATATTGTAAGAACCGCATTAAGATTTTTACACAAAAATAGAAAAAAAGACGATAAATTTTTGGGGGTTCCCCATACTTAGAACTGAAACTTAAAAAATCTTTTTTCATCAAACCCATACGTGTGGGGTATCTATGGATAGGTCTTCAAAAATGATATTGAGGTTTCTAATATCATTTTTTTCTAAACTGAATAGTTTGCGCGAGAGATACTACCAAAGTGGTAAAATGTGTGTCCCCCCCCCTGTAACTTCTAAAATAACAGAATGAAAAATCTACAAAAAATATATGATATACATTACCATGCAAACTTCCACCGAAAATTGGATTGAACGAGATCTAGTAAGTAGTTTTTTTTAAATACGTCATAAACATAAAAAATAAAAACCGAGCCGAAAGCGCCCGAAAGGTCCAGTGTCACCCCTAGGGTTGCAAAAAAAACGGCTTTTTTTCTGTCTTGAAAAAAAACCTGAACAAATACCGTGAAAAAAAACAGTTTTTTTTCCTAGAATATGTTTTTTTTTCAAAAGTACGAAATCTCAAAATTTGCAAGGCAGTGAATACTTTTATACGGTTGTTTTAGACTTTATGTTAACTATTAAACTAATTTCATGAAAAAAAATTCTGGTTTTTTAAAACTAACATTAATGAAATCTGTAGTGGTAGTTATCGCTATTTACTGTTGGCAACACCACCGCCTCTCCTCTCCACGTCGGGATTCCCCAATAAATGTTAATATACTGAATATTTATCGAATTAAAATGTACGTTATTGCTATTGCTACAGAGCCTACTTTCTTTTGTATGTTTTTTTTTTTAATTTACTGAGAATAGATTAGTTTTAGTTACATAACATATACTTACTTTAATGTACTTAGTTTTAAGTTGCTTATATAAATAAATCACGAAAAACCGTTATTATCGTATTATTTGCTCATCTTAAAAATAACCTTATTTAGAAAAACAAAGCAATGATTCCAGGTTTTTTTTCATGTTTTTTTTTTCTATTTGCGACCCTAGTCACCCCCCATATGGTTCGGTTTGCATATGTCTCATAGACCATAGGTGACATAATTATATTGTCTGTGGTAAGTCTAATATTTATGTATAGCCTGTATACAGGCAAACTTTTACTGTTACCTAAGCTTTAGTTGCAACAGCCTTAAGTCTGCCTGTCAAATTTCATAACCCACATCCTATGCTATATATTAACAAAGACATATATGCAATAAAGACTGTTAGCCTCCATCATAGATTAATTGATATTAAATAATATACAACTGTAAAGTTGAAAATACATTCTATTAATTGAATTGAAATATTTATTTCGAACTTGACGTCCATAGGGTTAGGTAACAATGACTTATGTATCTAGAGTTAGTATTACAGTTAATTAGACAAAACAAACAATTGGACAAAACAAACAAAACAAAACATTACATAATATTTATAAGTTTCGCGGCAGCACAGCAACAGGTGAGTGTAGCTGCACGTACCGCTTGACTAGGGGCGAGTCCCAACGCTGCGCCAGCGTCCTTAGGATGCTGTTCGTGCTGCTTCGGCTGCGAGTGAGGAGTGACGCGCATCGCTTCCTCATGATGGCGAAAAAACAGTCTGTTCGTGCCTCAGCAAACATCGCTGAGGCACTACAATACCGCGGCAACCTGAACAGCATCCTAAATGCATCATTATATTGGACACGCAGAGCGCTATACGCCCGCTGCGTAAAGTTGGCCCACAGACCGCACGTGTAGAAAGTTTGACAAAAAGCTTTGAACAATATTAACTTTACTTCTTTACTAACACGTGCAAACCTGCGGGACAACAAATGCTTCAAATGTGATAGCAAATGTAGATGGCGCTGTACACTATGCAGTAGGTAGCTCTGGTTGTCAAAAGTTGATGTTTGACTATTCAGTAGTTACCACAAAAAGGCGCCGTACAGCGCTATTTCACTCAGCTGTCAAACTCGGGAACATGATTTTTTCTTATCCCCTTATTCATAAGCGCACAATAAGCCTCAATTAGTTCATTTATGTCTTGTTACTTTCTTACAAACAAATAATAGATTAAGACAAACGACTATTACGTAGGTCATATTCTCTGAGAATTCTGCGGTTATGTCTAATTGCCTCTGATATTAATTTTATTGTCTCCGATACCCAAAGGTTGCCTGGAAGAGATCGCTCTTAAGCGATAAGACCGCCTGTTGTTACCTCTATTAAATTGTCTTTGTTTGTTTCTGTACATTTATTGTCAACTATGTGAGGTGTTCAATAAAGAGTATTGTATTGTATAGCCTCGACTCTTCATACATTTTGTATGGGTCGCGGCAATAGACCGCAGTCATATTTTTTGCGAATGACCGAGGTAATTTAGGTTTGTAGCATTTTTATGAATAAGGGGGTTAGGTTAAGTCAGTGAGAGTAAAGGTAAGGGGATAAATAGGTTACATTTTATCTCTAAAATTTATTATTTTATTGTCTCCATAAGAGTTAAGTTCACCTTTGTTGTATATGGCGTCACTTTTCTTTGCCGGCAATTACGAGTATATGACTAATTTCGTGTAATTTATTTAGTATTTTCTATTCCCGAAACTTTGATAATTCGGATTTGATATACATGATACCATTGTGATACAGGCTAAAACTTGGTCGATTGTCGATATAAGTTACAAGAAATTAATAGAAGAAATATCAATTTTATTTTTCTACGTGTTTAATAAACCGTATGGCAAGAAGCTTTTATGGTACCATCTACTTTAGTGAGACTTTATAGTTCGACTTTTAAACTTTTCCACTTCACCAACCCAAGCCGGTAAAAACTCATCTGATGTTAGCTATACTATAAGATATACAGTCCGCAATTAACTGGTCTCTGTATACATTGAAGCCTGTGCTTAGCACCTAGCGGGGGAAAGTAGTGAGATGTGTTAGAATAATTTAGTAGAGCGCTAGTGGGCGATCGGCTGCGCGTGCGCCTTGAGAACGGCTACCTAAAACGACGTAAGCGACAAGGATTTGCAAGTGACTTAAGGTGCAGGTTTACTGTTTATGTAAGTTAGCCTTACTAATAATTTTAGAGGGGAAATTATGTAGACCGAAACTTTGCACGCGAAGCTGTAGGCACAGATAAGTTACATACAAAACCTGTTTAATAGCGATTACATCCGGTAACTTCTGAGACGCCTTCAAACTTGAAATACTTACCTATAGGTATAATATTATAGATCATCAAATCAAATCAAACATTTATTCAGTAAATAGGCCACAGCGGCAATTTTAGATGTCAATTTTTTACAAGAAATTAAAATAACAAAATACAATTACAAAGATGGAATCAATGAATTATGATATGAGATACTTTATTAGAGATGTATACAGTCTCTAAATGTCGAATTATACAAAAAATTATTACAAAATACAAACAACAAATACTATAATTCTTTAGAGATGTAAAATTCTCAAAGTGTGAAAGTTAAAATATAATTATTAAAAAAAGATCATTAAATTATCCTTAATTATAAATAAAAATAATTAAAACACAAGAAATTAAATAAGAAAGAATCAAGAACCGAATGAAGTGGCTCACAAAAGTAAAGTTACATACTTATAACACAATATGTTAACGGCACCAATCATGGGACATTTAAGAGAAAATTACTACCGCTTTATGCTTTAAAAGTTGAATGTGCATGCTCATTTATGTTTTTTTTTTATGTATTGAATGAAACCTAGGTACTGCAATTGGTTTCAATATTATCAACCAATTAAAACTATGGCATTTGCTCCAGTCATAGTCATGGGATGTATGGGGTCATTAAGTTTCAAACTAACAAATATCAATTAAAAATTAAACTTAAGCAGCTCTTTGGCTCTTGTTTATGGTAAAATGTTGTCAGCGATTAAAACCTAATGGTAAATAGTTACAGGATTTTTCTATACCATCCTATTACTGGTGCCTGTTCCATTATAGGGGTGTTTACTATATGTAGCCCCTGTAAGCTTACACAGACCGGTCTCCACAAACAGTACACCACCACATCTTAGTACCTACATCCCAACCGCCCCACTGAACAAGTGCCAGGGAAATACATCGAAATTAATATCAAATTGTCTTTTGATTGCGTCTCGTCAAACAAACGCTTACGATCACATTCATAGACTAAATAATACAATTCTATTTAGTCGTCCTTATAGCACATATACTTATTTTTTGATAGGACAGTATTAAATTGAGATTAAATTATATCAAATTAATACTAATGAGTACCTATTTATTGACAGTGCCTATTAAAAATATTTATAGAAAGGCACGCCTTTCTATAAATTATATTATGTATAAACCTATGATCATTTAGAACTAGTTTTCTAATCTAAGAACTTTGATTTGACTTTATTTATAAGTATTTCAATTTTTTTTTAATGCGTTATATAAATTGTTCACAACATAGGTACATGCAAGAGGATCTATCTAAGTTGTTTACCTATAGTTAGTGTGTCTAGTCCAGATCGTCTACTTGTCTAGTCTAGTATTTATTTTTATATCATACTTAACATATATCTATTTAACTAGGTAATGCTGCTAAAGACCACTTATACAAAAAAAACTAGGAAGTGTTTGCTATGGTTATAAGGCTATAGCAAACACTTCATAGTTTTTTTTTTCTCATCCTAGTCATTTATTATATAGAATTAGAATGAACAGGTTTAATACCCAAGCATACCGGTTGCGTGCACGCTGAAATGCTGGAGCCGTGCCAGTGAGAATTAGACATATAAGTTTTTGTGGCAAAAACGAGTGCTTGAGAAAATGAAACGGCGACAAATAATAACCTCGATAAGTCAGTCATAGATTATTAGATTAATAATTAAGAGATGTAAATTCTAGTTGCTGTAATTTACCAGGAAATTTCAAGAATACAAATCCGACCATAATTTCTTAATTACATATGTTAAAGTATTTAAAAATAAAAACGTAAACTGTAGAATACAGTGTCAAAAAATAAGGAACTACCAATGTGTGTATCAAAGAAGATATCGAACGTAAGTAAAGTAAGTAAGTAAATATTCTTTATTGCAAACTGGATGCAAATAGCCCAGAACAGAGCGAAATGGGCATCTTTGGAGGAGGCCTTCACCTGCGGAGGGGTTCTTGCACTTTAAATACTATTAGTCTAAAAAAAAAAAAAAAGGAAAAGTTTGTGTTATTCATAAATCTAGATTTAATGTTTTTTTAGCTATGGCAAAATGTATAGTCTTAGTTTGCAGGAAATAAAAGGCTTTTTTATTTTATTTTTATTTTATTTTATTTATTATTGCACCAAGAATTATACATTTTACATACATGTAAAACTACAAATGAATTTTAAAGGAAAATAGAACCAGGTAACAACAGGCGGTCTTATCGCTAAAAAGCGATCTCTTCCAGACAAGCTTTAGGTAGCAGGAAATTTCGAACTCATATAAAAGTCAACAGGTAGTGCAAGGAGCTAAATATGGAGACTATTAAATACAAACACACATACTACTTATATAAGTATTAAAACAATACCTAATATACTAATAAATATACAATATAATATAATACAATATATATATATATATATATATATATATATTTATGTACAAGGCATGTTTTGGGCCATGGGTATTTGGGGTGGTAAATTTAAAGCCTGCAACCCCCTAAGTGAGGGTATCCGGGACATTCCATTTATAAGGTCCATTTTCCGAAGTTACAGCAGTTCTTGTATACAAAGTATGTTTCGAGACTTCATGGATACAACGTGTCATTTGAGGACAATGTCCTCAAACTAATTGTTGCACATAATACTCACACACACATGTGCATTTATTGGTATGTAAGGATTAGTATGAGGACAAGTCCTCGAAGTATTCGATGTATACGAAGACTTCGAAGTATACGTTGTAACTATGAAGTCTACTTCAGTCGGTATTGTTTTTTGTACATTCATTTTAAAGAAAAACCGGCCAAAAGCAGGTCGGGCCATGCTCAGTGTAGGGTTCCGTAGTTGTCGGCCGTCACAATACACCCACTTCAAAACGGCATTTTAGGATATTTTTTATTACCTATAGGAGGATATTTGGCACTTACGTCCTTTTACTATGAAATGACAACTTTTTGCGATAGCTGAAAAACGTCTGAATCGATTTTATTCAATATAGTTTTCGTTAAAAATACTTATTAGGCCTCACTTTTCTAAATTTTTCCATATTTTTTGGACTCACGGTTCAAGTGTTAGAGGAGTGTGAACCTTGTCCTTGACTTGATTGACTTTATCAAAAAATGGTTTTAAAGGCCCCTATTGGTTTTGAAAGACCTCATATCAACATATTCAAGACCTACCCAAGTATTTAAGAATTCAATTTGCAATACCTTTATACGGTATCATGTTGAACTGTGAAATATTGTAAGACAAGAACCTCTAGTGTATTTTTTTTTTCGAAAGCGTGACGTGACGTACGCGTTTGCGTTAAGTCTCATTTTGTATAGGATTTAGAAACAGCGCGCCATGTGCGACGTTTTGGAAACTCAAAATCCCATACAAAATGAGACAACGCAAACGCGTACGTCACGTTTCGCTATCGAATAAATTTACACTAGGGGTACTGTACACTAGCATGAAGACAATAAAGTTCTATTCTATTCAACGACACCACACAATAGGGTAGAAGCGAAAAAAAATCACCCCACTTCATGTAAGTACCTACGTGATACCCAAAAAAACCTTTTTTTCTTTACATTTTACCGTTTTATAGGCGTCAGCTAAGCCGCGGACGGACATGGCGAAATTATAAGAGTTTCTAGTTCTAGAACCCTAAAAATGGGGTTGCGTTTGATGCTGAAATGAAAAAAAAAATATTTCTTTCAACATGAACAGTATTCTGATAACAGGGCCCTTATTCGACATGCTAAAAGTGACGTTTCGTGTTGATTTCCATTTGATGTGAGAAATATTGTGACTTGTCGAATTGCTATTATCACCACCTGTCAGTGAACAATATCCACACTAGAGGCGGGGCGTTGTACCGAAATAGTTTTTGGAACAGGTTATTTGTAATAGACTACTATTAGCTTGTCGAGTATTTAAAAGTACGGACTCTGATTTCTGAAATAAAACAAATATGAAACTTTCATCACCTCGTACCTCCATTCTTACCGTTACTTTAGGTAAAATAAAATTTTGTTAACAGATGGTCGTCTGGGTGTCTGTTGTATCTAAAAATAATGTAATAATATATAACAAAAATATGACAATAGATTCATAGCCTTCACTCAAAACGTCACCATATTTCCGACCCTTACCGAAATAATAAGTCGATATTTGTATAAATAATCCTTATTTGTAAGACGCCTAAGCACGGCAAATACGTAAACTGCCTATTGGGGGTCATACTCGTAAAACTGGTATTTTAGACGTACTTTTGGTACGAGTAACAGAGACGTACTTTTGGTACGCAGTCCCAGCTCTAGTCAGGATTCTAGTTGTCAAATATAAGCGTGTCGAATACGTATTAGTTAACTGTCAAATGAAATTAGATCAACGGTAGACTTTTTTGTCGATGGATATGGCTGCCATGTTTGGATTTATGACATTTAAAAGGGGATCCTAAGGCAGAGAGCAGTTTTTTTCTGTACGATTTTGATTCTTCTACTGGACGCAAGATGGAGTTAGCTGCCAAATTCCGATCAGGCTGACGCAACTAGGAAGAAAAAAGTTTTGTATGGAATTTGTTTCGCAAATCATTGCCAACGAAGAAAAAGAAAACGTCAGTGCTATTTATTCTGTCAAGTTTACATCAAGTCTACTGTCAGCCTAATTGCTTTGTTTGTTTTGAAGGCTTCAATGTTTTGTTCGGGTATTTCGTGTAATTTCTTTATTATTTAGTGAAAAAATCGAAAATAGTTAACCGTGATCAGAGTAAAGAGCGAGTTTGTTACAATGCCAGCGAGAAAACGGTTTACTAAGTGTGAAATATGTGGCAAGCGAGCCACTCGAGAAAATCACGAAAAAAGGGATTTTATGGCGGAATTTCCCTTGGATGAAGACTGGTAAGTATTGCTTTAGATACTTTTGACCTTATTTTGGGTCAGCAGGCTATAAACACATCGAAACTAAGATATTGTACATTATTTTTCATTGTGAACTAGGGATGTACTATAACTATCGATAACTGTAGTTTTATTTGTATATCAGTGTAAATAATTAAATTAAATATGTGAAATTTCCTTAGAACTAGCATGCAATATGACCATAATTAATTCGTCGAAGATTAATAATGCATAAATTATCTATTACTTATGCATTAATGGTCATTAGTTAACATATTTTTTTATCTAGTGATTATTTAATATATTAACCTAAAATGTAAGAAAATTAATATCTGTTTTTATGATAAATAAAGAAATATTATAGGACATTATTACACAAACTGACTTAGTACTAAAGTATGAATGGCATGTGTTGTGGGTACTTAGACAACAATATATATATATACCCACAACACATGCCATTCATACTTTAGTACTAAGTCAGTTTGTGTAATAATGTATATATATATATATATGTACATAGACCTAATTTATAAATATTTATAAATACATAGAAAATACCCATGTCTCAGGAACAAATATTCATGCTCATCACACTAATAAATGCCCGTTCCAGGATTTGAACCTGGGACCATCGGCTTCATAGGCAGGGTCGCTGCCAACAAGGCCAGACCCATTCTCATGATTAACAGACATATAAATACATAAAAAGTTAAAGCATTGATAAAGGGTTGTTGATAACTGGATGCCGAAAAACATGATTTATAGATGCATATTAGCGCGAAATAATCAGTTGATCATCTCATTAACAAACACATGGAATATAAACTGTGGATAAAGTCATGTTTTTCCAAGGCTGTATATTTTCAGATGCAGGCAGTGGGCCAAATTTTGTTGGGAACGAAGACCTGATACATCTTCCCATAGAAAAGTTACATTTATTCAAACATGTATGTGCACATCATTATGAAAATCAAGCATTTAATAAAATAAAAAAACACGACTTAAAAACTATTTAAATAATTTGAGTCCACATTAAGCCCGACCAGATAGTAGTCCAATTAAGAACTATCCACTATATAACATACAACTTAAATGTGAACTCGATGCTAACCTTATTTCGAGTACAAAATTTGTAGACAGGAGCCTATGTTTCAACCCTCCCCATTTTATCGATATCGATAAGAATCGTAAGCGTGTAGCGTACTACACTATTTAAATCGCTTATGTTGGTACTATGGTTCTTTGACAGTTCTTTGTCGTACATTTTGGTAATGATTTGCGAAACAAACTGATTCCACTCGCTAGTATGGAAATCCCGTCTCTTAAAACGTAGTGATTATAATGCTCTTTGACAATGACATGCAGTTGCGTCGATGTAGATCTATCATAAAAACGTACATGTGACGCATGTGACAATTGTCCAGGATGAAAAAAATATCTTGACAATTAACATAAAGCAATACAATACCACAAAATGTCAACAAGAAAACAGATTTATTATAAAAATACAAATTATATACAAAGCTTCATTTTAAAACCAATGGTCGTGGGTTCTAACCCCGGCTCTTAACAATGTGCATCTTGTAACATGTACCGATTGCTTTTCAGTAAAGTAAAATATATTATCATGAGGAAGATGGAGTATCCCCAATAAGGTATATTTTCCCCTCTGGGTTACAAGGTCAGATAGTAGTGAGACAGGGAGATATAGTGAAGAATGCGGAAAAACAAGCATTTATTGTGTTGTTAGGCTAGTTTTTTTTTTCAAAATTTGAAAACGAACGCAACAGAATGCTCAAAGCCGCCTGTGAGTCAAAATCTGTTAAATTTAGGCTTAAGACGAAACAGGAGCTGAGCCCGTACACAAATTTGAGATTTTTAGGTAAAAGGTAAAAAATATCGCCGTCGCGCTGACAAGTGTGGCACCCCGTACCTAGAGACTATCCCTTGTGTGTGTACCAACAAACCAAATTTTAGACAAATATGATACGTCTTCTTCTTCTTTGTCGTTGTACTCTTTGCAGAGCGTCGTGGTAAACTGCTGATATCAGGCGCAGATGTTGCTTGCCGTACGATTTCTCGCAATTTTTCGCGGTTGGGGGCCATTCTGGCAAATGCGTTCAGGGGACCCTTCATGGCAGATTTGATTTGGTCAGTCCACCACATAGGTGGCCTTTTGCGCGGTCTTTTTCCGTTTGCCCTACCCTGCACCACTAGACGCTCTATGGAGTCGTTGTTCCTCCTCGAGACGTGACCGAAAAAACTGAGTATGCGGGTCTTTACAAGAGTCGGAAGGCGCTGCTTGATACGGAGTTCTTTAAGGATGGAGACATTAGTCCGAAACTCGGTCCAGGATATCCCCAGCATTTTCCTCCAGCACCATATTTCTAGGGCGTCTATCGTCTTCTCCTCTGTCTTTCGGATAGTCCAGGTCTCCGCAGCGTATAAGAATATAGGAAAAACGAGGGCCCGTACAAGCCGAACCTTCGTGGTGTTTGTGACGTTTCGGTGATAGGCTACGCTATACGTAAAAACTAGCCAAGACAAATCCTTTATAATTTCAGGATTTTCTACACAGCACAGAACATGGCACCCATATAGATCTCAATTCCGTTGTCGGCGAGTCAACAACGACACATATTCTTAATATTGAACTTAATTGGCTCTTATTTCACATTTATGTTTTAAATTAATTATAGGCATAGACATACCATATCCTATTGTAAGTACAAAGTTTCAGAGCAATCTAGCTAGCCGATTTAAAATGAGAGCGAAACTACATTTGTATGGAGAACCGAATTTGCTGCGGACGCACAATGTAGCATAATAGGATTAGGACCAACCTCGAAATCTCTGTAACAGTCATGAAATTTATTATGTATATAAATTAAAGGCCCATTTTTCATGCCCAAACCATTTAACATTTGGGGACCTCGAGGAATCCGAGCCATCTTGGAAAATGTGTACCATTAACACAACAGTCAACATTAAAACTTATTAAATTCTACACAAAAAAGTCCTCGATATCTTTGCAGAACAATACATCTTATTATAGAGAATACTTGCTGAATCTAAGTTTAACGCTTATACACTTCCAGGGGACATTCTCTTAAAAGGAAACTCGGAGGAATATGAATTCTATTTTTAACTATACATTTGTACGTGGTCTACCCCAATATTAACATTTTACTCTACTGCGACTAAACCAGAAAGAAGGGTTATGGGGTGTAAGTACTGATGTTTCAGTACACCCAGTAGCTAGGTATTAGGATACTGGACGGATTTTTTAAAATGACATATCGTTAGATTCCTCTTGCCATTCACAACCTACTTTTACTTGTTCTATTAAAGAAAAATCAATACAGCCGCCTTGAGAGGACTCCGAATATTAAATCATATTTTTTCTTCTAGCGCCTAAACTATTGAGCGGAGTACAGTAAAACAGACATCAGTAGATCCACAGTTAGTATACAAGTGCTATGCAATACAAAGTTACTAAAATTAACGGAAGAAAAAAGTTTAGGGCTAAATAATACGTCATTTAAAAAATCCGTCCAGTATCCTAAGCTACAGGCTGTCCTGAATCCTTCAGTACTTATACCCATAACCCTACTTTCTGGTTAAGTTGCAGTCAAGTAAAATATTGATATTGGGGTAGATTATGTACAAATGTATAGTTAAAAGTGGAATTTTTATTCTTCCAAGTTTCCTATTAAGAGAATATCCCATGAAAGGGTATAAGGGCTAAATCTGGGTTTGGCAAGTATTTTTTAAAGCAAGATCATTTTTTTTCGCAAAGATGTCTAAAACTATTTTATGTAGAATTTTATAAGCTTGAATGTTGCCTTACACGATTATTGAATAAAGAACGTAGATTTAGAGTAAAACGCGAATTTCTCCTGGATGGTCCACATTTTCCAAGATGGCTGCGGTTCCTCGAGGTCCCCAAATGTCAAATGGTGTGGGCATGAAAAAGGGGCCTTTAACGTATATACATACCAAATTTCATGACTGTTCAGACATTTCGAGTTTGGGCCTAATCCGACTGTGCTAATGCCACTATGTACGTAAACTGTAACTGTACTGCGGACTCAACCTTCACGTTATAATTTTTTAAGTATTAACGTTGACATAGTAACGAAAATAATAAACACGTCAATTGAAGTAAACAATATTATTATATGCAAGAAAATTTTGCAAAATAGGTACATTAATGATTAATATGTAAAACACCATTAATTATTGAATTAAAATTATGATTTTGTGTTAAAAAATATGAGACCAATGATACAGCCCGATTACACGGGCTACATATTAAAAATGATTATCATGGAAACAGTAAATATACACAGGTGAACAAAGTTATAGTAAAATAGGTGCATAATTTCAGAGCTTGCCTGGCCCACCTGTACCACCTACCATGACCACGGCCGTCTCCTACTATTATTTTTTTCTAATACCTATGGCCTTACTAGCGAACAGTATTCCATGTTCTTGATCCAGAATTTAAACCCTCAACTACATATTTGTGGCACTTGGGGTTGAATTTGAAACTCTAGGGCACTAGCGTGGCTCTATGAGAGCGCCTTATATAGGCTTCTGGTGACCAGAGGATCAGCATTGTTAACCAGCGCGGAAATGCACCCAGCCTTCTGAGCACCCTACCGAGCGACCAGAATATAGGGCAAATATTTTATGTATACGTTTTTGACTTAAGTGTTTTTATCATGTTTTATATTTAAACTTACAGATGTCGAACTACCAGCAAAGTTTTTGAAGAGGTGTAGTTTTTATATTTCCTGGTACCAAACTGATACAGGAAATTGGAACATCAGTAAATAATCTACACCGAAGACAATGAAATATAGTCACATAATACTTTAATGCTTTATTTTATTAAAGAAATCGGTAAAAAAATGTGTTAACTGAAAAAGATAAATTTTATTTTATTTGTAGTTGAATAACAAAATATGTATTTAATCTCCTTTTAACTGGTGGCTTTTAATAGGAATTCTCTTTGTGTAGGTACATATAAATAATAAGTACTTAGGTCTTGGTAAGTAATATAGACAGTACAGTAGGTCTTATCTTAATAATTTGAGATCTCATACATGCGTTCCGATATATCTGATGGCGACTGTACATACAATGGGGTCGCGTATACGAGTACAAAGAACATTAAAATAGTTGTTGATAGACCAAGTGAGCGAGCTACTATGGTACCTATCTTTATATCAATTTTATGCATTATGTAATAGCGCAATACAGAAAAAAAAATTGACAAATGTAGTATTATTTTTATAGTAATAAAGGTTATTCATGAACCATCTCGTAATTTAAAAAAAAACGGACTTTATCTCTAAATCATATGCCTTATATTTACAGATGTGTTAGGTTACAACTTGGTTCGTGAACGTGGTTTAGAAGCAACTTGAGACTGGGTGCGGAGTAAATTGCATCAATTTTTTTTACAATTTTGAGCGTTTATAGGAGAATATGTGGAGCGAGCATTATTCGACGTGTAGGTGTGGGTTGAACAAAAAGATCGCATGTCAATAGTTCTTTATTGTCGTTAAAATTCAATTAATAATCGCCTTTATCGACCATCAACTGTGTGGTCACTTTTTAATTGATTGACGTTGTCAGGTACAGTTTCACTACTCGCCGCCGCATTGTTCATAGCGCATTACTTATCCTATCGAATACAAGATGTCGCTGATTCCTGTAAACTTATGTTTAAAAAAAAAGACGCTTTACTCTATGCCATATATTGTAGGAAAGGAAGGGTATTCCCTGTCGTACGTCAAAAAATCCAAGATGGTGCCCAAGCCCATGGACAAAAAAGTCTAGCAATAAAATCAACACTTGTCAAAATTTGACATTAGCAATCCACAGTCAGGTGACAATCAAATCAAACCGAACCACTTCGAGTTCAGAGCCATTTCAAACTATATAGTAGTAATAAACAGAGTTGATTTTTGTTTGATTATTTTTTCTATGAATGAGTTTTGATTGTTCCAAATGATAATATCCACAGTTGATAGAATCAACACTTGATACAATCAACATGCGATAGAATCAAGTGTTGATTTGATGTGGACGCGAAATTTGACAGTTGTGCATCTCGAATAAGGCCCCAGGGGGACTTATTCCTATTTAGTATGTAATACCTGTGTCAAGCCACTCTTCCAGTAGAGTAGCTACAAATAATAACAGAAATACTACATACTTGTTTAAATCATGTATGTACAATATTAAAATGAGAATGGAATGTGTGTGTGTGTGTGTGTGTGTAGACGTGAGTGACTGAGTGAAGGAGCGAGCAAGCGTGCGTGCGTGCGTGCGTGTGTGTGCGTGCGTGCGTGCGTGCGTGCGTGCGTGTGTGTGTGTCATGTCATGTCATCTACCTCTTGCCCCAGCTCCAACATAGGGAGTAAACAACAATAATGTTTAATGTTACCAAATATACATATTATTTACTTATATTGGTGGTTTCATTAGTTTGCTTCAAACAAAAAATATTGTACCAGTTACCTACATTTACAACTTTGAAACTATTTTCCAAGTTACTCAAATAGGATACCTACCTTACAGACGCTTACATTTAGTTTTTCATATTGACTGTTTAATTATTTCAGTTATAGACTACAGTAGTTCACATTATATTGACTATTCAATAATTTTAGTTAACTCGTCATAGAAAAAGTAGGTATTTTATACAATAGTTGCATAACTGGTAGAGAATGCCTTACGGCATTAAGTCCGAATTTTGTACGATAAGTTTTTCTTTTGTGCAATAAAGTTTAAGTAATAAAATAATTATTTGTATTATATAGGGTGGAAAAAAATCTACTACTAAAAAGTCCCCATACTACAGGTATGCATTCGTCCATGCTCCACATATGGGTCACTAAGAAAAATCAAGCATGCACGCGAATTAGAACAATAACTATCTGTAATATCTGTATGTTGTTATCCAACTAGCCAAAAACATTACTATACAACAAATTACACCTACATTATCATGCAGTATGACGTTATAATAATCTAAGTGCGTACCTGGTATCTTCGTGACCCATATGCGTGGCACGGACGTGTGGAGATACTTCAGCGTGACACATATATGGGGCACTGGACTGTGAACGTGTTAAAGGAACCATCCTTTTATTTTTAAGTTGAAACAAAACTGCACTCAGAGATTTCTCGAAGAACTTAACCAAACTGGGAATCGAACCAGCTAAAAACAAACCTCGCTATTATATTGCACGGATCGATGCAGTTAATTTTAAAGCTAAAATTTCTTAAATAAACATTTGAGTCTTACACTCTTTATTTCAAACGTTATATTATTTCTAAATAGTACGTTCAAGGACTTGGAATTTTTCTCTTTCAACATGCAAATTTAAAAAAATCTGTGAATGTAGTTTTGTTTCTTTTAAAAATAATAGTTCCTTTAAGTAAAATAAGCTATTTCAAAGATTTAAGGTATTTCCACTCCAGGGACCATAGATTTTTTCCACCCTGTGTATGTAGCTAAAATGGGGCAACTCAATGCCTATTCGCACGGTTTGCCCTGGCGGATGCCCGGCGAGGGACGCACCTATTTGTTAGATATGAGATAGTCATACACACTGTGTGTGTAATATGACCAGGGAGTATGTAATAAATAGAGGCACAGCTAACAAATAGCTGCGGTATCCGCCAGAGTAGACGGTGCGTAGAGAGGCCATCAGAGGCGAGTCAGAGGCCCTACCGCGAACCACGTTCGACGTGTTGCCTCCCTGTCACACTTACGTACGAATTTACAAGTGCAACAGGGAGGCAACATGTCGAACGTGGTTCGCGGTAGGCCCTCAGAGGCTTACTCAATAAAGGGTCTAAAATGCTAGGCTAGGCTATGCATTACGGGTATCCCTGCACAAGCATACCTGGCAGGCAAAATTCTACGAGTAGTCGAGTACAGTTTCTCCACTGCCATTAAGTTTTCCCGACAGCAGTGGCAGCATGGTTCCATTTTTATCACTTGTCGCTATGCCCGTCACTTTCGCACTTACATACTTGTTAGAACGTGACAGGCATGGTGACAAATGATAAAGATTATTTACCTATAGGGCTAAGATGGTCGGGATCTTAGCCCTATAGGTAAATAATGCCGGTGCAGACACAACCATCATGCAAAGTGTAGCGTATGTGGCTACCTTAAGAGCTATGGTAGCATGAAACAAACAGGCATTCTAACACCCCCGTTGATGTAGGTACATAAGCAGCACAATAAGATTTAGTATGAAATAAAAACTCTTTCTTAAAATATCAATTTTTATTTAATAATGTAATTAAAAAGATACACACCTTAGTGGATTGAATGTCTCTTGATTAAAGCATACATTTGCGTTATCTGTCGGTACAACCACAACGAGATGTTTGAACTGCAAGAGATATTTGATATTGGTTCTTTTGAGGATGTAATGGGCTGAGATGCCCATTCTACATTGAGTGGCTGTGTCAACAGTATCCTAGCAAAGTACTTGATAATATGTCTGACTGTGGTGGCTGAGCACGTGTCTTGCTGGCGGCAATTTTCCAGTTATTTTACATGTTCAAAGAGATCAACGACTTACGGGCAGTCATGTTCCAACATGTAAAGTAACTTAACAAATTGCCGCCAACAAAACTCGTACTTGGCCACCACCTACGTAGGGCAAATTATCAAGCCCTTTGCTGATATTGGCATTCAGCTATTTAAAGATTACCTCCACTTGTCGAATGTGGGTGGAAGATGCCGAATGGGGATCTCAGTCCTCCTCATTACATCCTCAAAATAACTGATAGTAATCAAAGATATGGAGTTAGTCTCTTGCTGTTGAAAGAAAAGTTGCAGAACATCTCGTTGTGGTTCTGTTGACAGAAAACACAAATGTATGAAATATGTTACCCACAGCGGTATGGAATGTTTAAAACAATAGGTAGAAAAGTAATGACACCCGTTTTTCTATGGCTAGCCATAAAACATCGTGATAGTTACTGGAACACAAGGCAAGAACAAACGAAAATATATTAGCGTTGTTAACAACTGTACAAGCATATTGAAAACAAAAAAAATTGGGATAGCCCAAATTTCCGGAAAACTGAGACCAACCGTAATATCACCAATGACTTAACTAATGTATCAATTTTAATTGCTAAAAATATATACATTATAATTATATTAACTAGAAAATGTATTTCTAGGCCTATCAATATTACCAAATTTTGCATAACATACAGTATTCACATTATACTATTTTTGACCTATGCCAATTACAACAAGAACCAACTTGCTACTTAGTTAGCTTATTCATCTTACTTAGCTTACATCATAACTAACTACTTTCCATACCCAATGAAAATGGTAATTAGTGCTGAAATCCCGCTGACTTAAAGAACTTTGTACTATACATATTGCAACAAAAATGTAACCAACGGTGTTACAATGCTTGTAACTAATGTAATGTGTTATGTATACTATGAACAGTAGCTATGTACATATCTATAATATTAACAGGAATAGAAGCTGTTTACAAGTGTGCGGAACCAAATTAGGTCCGTCTTGATGCAACTGTAAACTGGGAAGAAATTGCTCCCTGGCGATTCCAGGTTCTACCGCCTTTTGGGGTAGAGCTTGACAAAGCTTTCTCACCTTACTTAGGTATTAGAGGTGTCAATACTCTACACCATGGTGTGGAAGGTATAGACAGGAGTCTATATGTAGAAAAAAATAGCAGCTAACGGTACCACCCGACCCCAATACCGATGATTGGTGCCTTGGTAAAAAAGATAAGTTATTTTACAGTACATATGGGGCTACTTTATAGCACTAGTGCGAGAAGTAGCATATTACGTTACTGTGTCGAACATTTAAAGGGCCATATGTACTGTAAAACGTTGTACGATACATGTGCGAATAGGTAATTCGCAACTCGTGTCGATTTAAAACACTCCCTTCGGTCGTGTTTTAATTTATCGCCACTCGTTTCGAATTTCCTATTTTTCGCACTTGTATCGTAATGTACTATTATAGGTGTGTCTACTTGAGGGCAACTCAATTTCCATGAGTAGGGTGAGTACATGTAGCGTAGGCGACAGACGAGGTCGCGTGTGTGTTGTGTGCTTGTAAGTGTATGTGAGTGATGATGCTCCTCTATTAGTCACTAGGCGGGTCCACACAGAGCGAGCATACGCGCGAGGCAATTTCCTCGCGCACAAAACTGCCAGTGTAATCGTGCCTCGGCCGAGGCAGCGCGCTCGGGCGAGGAAAACGCGCGGAAATTGCTTCGCGCGTATGTTCGCTCTGTGTGGACCTGCCTATTAACATATTCACTGTCATTAATATATTTAAACATTATTACAGTAATATTAATATTTTCTTGATTTAAGCTTATATACTTCCAAGCGAGTTTTAGCTTTTCTTTGGTTGTCAATCCAGGTCTTAATTTGCTGCGGGGTTCGACTTTTCAAAGCTGTGTACTTTTTGGTGGCTTCAAAACATGCGTTCAATGAAGGCAATTTGGAACATTTGGTGGGATCACCAAAACAATCGGCAATTGCAAATTTTTCATCACTGTTCCATCTTACCCGTTTGGTTTTACCAAATGGAGAAGCTGAAAATAATAAAAGACATAAGACTTGTACCCCACATACCAAGAAACTACTACTATTACTATTATGAGCCCATACTGTCCCACTGCTGGGCAAAGGCCTCCCTCTTATTCTTCCACGTGTCCCTATCCTCGGAAGTCTCCCACCAGTCTCTGTCGAAGGCATCAAGTTCGTCCCGCCATCTCCGACGAGGTCTACCGTGACGCCTTACAACTAGTGGGACCCAACAGGTGGCTGTTTTGGCCCACAGGTCATCCGGCATACGGCAGACGTGCCCTGCCCAGTCCCATTTTAGCTTAGCGGCAGTTTCAGCTATGGATATTAGTTATTCCAGTTTTGGAGCGTGGTATTGTACCAAGAAACAAATTAGAAAAATGTATAACATATCAAAATTCCAGGACATTTAACTGAAATCACATTTTCCAAACTTTAGGCCCGGGGTCCTATGGTATGTATGTTAATTACAGTCAAAATGTTTAGTACAAAAATGCACAGTTGCAGAGTGAATAGAGATAAACGGTTATGACGCGGAGTAGCGGTACTAAGTATAAAATTAATTTAAACACTTACTACTACGACGATTTGTACCATCTGTAAAGCTATCAGGTTCAGGATCATTTGGCTCAATTGGTTCTCTTTGTTGTTCTGAACCTGAAAGTGAATCATCAGAAACAATGCGTCGTCTGCGCTTTAGCAACTTCTTTATAGGCTTATCCTCACTTTCGTTAGTTTTGTGGCTAAGTTCGTTGGACTCACTGGAAACTGAATCGTCGGTGATAACAAGTTTACTGCGATTGAGAGATGTTATGGATTTGTCTATACGATTGTTTTCTGTGGGTGTGCTTGTAGATTTATCGAAAATGTTGCTGCATTTATCGTCATCATTGGTTTCGCAATTACCCATAGCATTTTCTAATATTTTTGACACATTGGCCAAATCTCTCAGTGGTACTGGCACTCGATAAACACTTTTATGGATATCTTTGTGATGTCCCATAAAATTTGCAAGATCAGTTACTTCACGCTCTTCAATACCTTGTATAGCTGAATAAGTTGCTACATGCTTTCTTAGAGTCGTTCCTCGAAGTGTAGTAGGCATCTTGGCTCCACACTCCTCTGAAAACTTGCGCATAAGAGGACAAGCCCGTAAATAGTTCTTTTTGTTACCATCTTTTGATGCAGCTGCAAAGATATATTCGTTTTCAGAACTTATCCAGCTTTATGTCGTAATTTCATCAGTTTTTCTATACATTTTACAATGAATGCATCTAACAAAACTGGCACAACCCTACCAAGTTTACCACGTATGGTAATCCTTACAAATTTTTGTGCGTATTTTCGTGACTCTGGAGATATGTTATCATATACATCGGAATTCACATTCTTGTCAACCGTTTCTTGTTTATTGTAATCTGATATTAAAAGCCTTTCTATTTCTCCTGCTCGGCGTCTATTGAAAGTTTGAAGCAAAACTAATGTACTCTCAGCTAAAGTATTATATGATTCTAGGGTAAATTGTTTTTCGAGGGCATCATAGGCTTCTGACATCTTTGTTTTCAAGAAGGAGTATAAAGAAGAAATATCACTTATTGTTGGTAGCTGAACAACTTTTTCTCTTTTCTTTTTTAATTGATCTTCGAAGACTTTTTTATTAATGGTGGTTGGTATGTCTTCTTCAAATAAAATAAGAAAATCTTCTGCAGCTTTTTTCGCAGTTTCATTTTGGGTCTTAATACACTCAGACATATGCATTTTTAGGCATTTCTTTATTAATGTTCCGATTGTAGTTGCTACCGATGGTGCTGCATACATCATCTTGTCCGGGTCATAGCTAGCGCATATCTTTATACCCTCTAATACAGTGTCGAAAAATTTGGGCTGGAACACTGAAGATAAATCGGCAATGTTTTTATCCTTTTCCTTGACAGCCGTTAAAAAACGCCCTAAGAGTCTAAGATGACTTCTGATCATGTCATGTTGATGCTCCAAAGTGTATTTTTCACACAATTTATTTCCAAAGATTATTATTAATTCGTCATATTTTATTAGTCTTGTTATTGAATCATCCCGTAACACTGGAAATACTTTCCTTCGAAGACATATATTTGCTCGAGGATGAATGTATCCTGTAATTCGTCGTCCCATTATCATCGTCTGCTTAGCACCTTTCTTGTAGTTTTTTTCGCCACAATTACGATAATGTAGTCTCAAAGTTCTTTTTGAAAAGAAACCCTTACAGGTATTACAGCATACATAGTCTTCTGCAGAATTTTCATTATGCACTTGCTGTCTACATGTAATGAGTATTCCTGTATTATGTTGGGGTTGAGTATTATGAATATAATTACCGTTTTTGCGTATGGTCTCTATGATTTTTTGTCTTTCAGGATTTTTTTTCGGTAGCTTTATAACTTTTTTACTTCAGGTTAAGAATAATGAAGAAGTTCTAGGTGTCTAGCAAATTTTGTTTGAAGTTTATTGCAAAATGGACAAAAATATTTTTTTGTTCTTCTTGTGTCTGACGTTTTTGACTGTGGAACAGTAACTTTTCTGACATCTACAGGTAAACATTTGTTAAAAGTTTCAGATTTTTGTGAAATTTGGGAAATATCTTTTACAGATGTCGTCTGATCTGGTACATAAGTAGAATCACTCGCATTGGTAAGTGTTTTACTAACATTAATAGGTGCTAATTCATCATGTCCAGTGCTAATTTCAAATTCTATTTCAGGATCAACAGGAGACAAGTGACAGTAAGAGATCTCAGCTCCCATTTCCTGGTCAACAGTCTCTATATTAGAATCGAAATCATATTTTTTTATCAACTGTTCTAAAGGCAAATCGGCAACGTTTTCACACGATTCACAGTTTTCAGGCAATAAAATTGTGTCAATAAATGTATCATCCTCATTTTTATTATGGACAGGCTGTCCTCCTGTAATTACTGTATCGCATATTATTCTTAACGAACTATTTCGAGCCTTGTCGATATCAAGAGTATCTGTAAGTTTCACTCTCAACAGATTTCTTTTCTTTTGTTTTGCCTTCTTGGTCTTCAAATTATCATTCTTAATTTCGTTTTCCAATATCTCTTTCGAAACGTTTTCAGACGATTCACAGTCAACAGGCAATAAAATTGTATTGTCCTTATTTTTATTGGGTACAGCCATCTCTTTCGAAACGTTTTCAGACGATTCACAGTCAGCAGGCAATAAAATAGTCTTGTCCTTATTTTTATTGTGTACAGCCTGTCTTTTCTTTTTTCTTGTCTTCTTGGTTTTCAAGTTATCATTCTCAATTTCTTTTTCCAATATCTCTTTTAAGTTTTCAGACGATTCACAGTTCGCAGGCAATAACATTTTATTGTCCTCATTTTTATTGTGTGCATATTTGTTTAAGTTATCATTCTCAATTTCTTTTTCCAATATTTCTTTCGAATCTGAAAATCGGTAATATTATTCTTGAAGTCGGTTAGGAATAAGTTTTTGGCAAAAATTTCATTTTTGGTACAAGCTGACTGTACTTTTCTTTCCACAGGCAACTAATACTCATCGAGACAATTCTAAAAACCCCAAACACAATCAGGTTGCGTTGTTTTACCACAGAGTTCCTATGTCCACCTCTTGTCTCCATCATCAGATCAGCTCGATGGTACCATAATATTGCATTGTCACCCGACTTACATATGTATGCAAATTTTCAGCTCAATCGGAAACCGGGAAGTGGATCAAATTTAACTTGCAAGATTTGATTACAAACAGACAAATGGTCTGGTGAAAGTAAATAATAAATTTTTGGCAAAAATTTAATTTTTGGTACAAGCTTTTATCGCTGACTGTACTTTTCTTTCCACAAGTAACTAATACTCATCGAGACAATTCTAAAAACTCCAGACACAATTAGGTTACGTTGTTTTATCACAGAGTTCCTATGGCCACCTCCTGTCTCCATCATCAGATCATCTCGATGGTACCATAATATGGCATTGTCACCCGACTTACATATGTATGCAAATTTTCAGCTTCATCAGAAACCGGGAAGTGGGTCAAATTTAACTTGCAAGATTTGATTACAAACGGACAACGGTCAGGTGAAAGTAAATAAAAGCTTGTAAAAGGGAAAAAATGGTCAAGTATTAAATGGCCAATAAGGTCGAGGTCAGAGGTTCCGTTCTGTTCATCATCAGCAGTTCCACTTCATCAAATGTCACTTCTACAAATGTAAATACTTGATTTGTTAATAAAAATACTAAGATCACTATATATATGCCTTTAACATTTGAGGAGTTCCCTCGAGTCCTCATGGACCCCATCGTCAGAACTCGAACTTGACAAAAATTTGACTTGAAAATCTAATTTGCTTAACAAACACAGCGAAGAGGACAAATCGCCAAACGTGTACTATGCGTCGTTGAAGAGTACCATTCTGATCATCATCAGCAGTTCCACTTCATCAAATGTCACTTTTTAAAATGTAAATGCTCGATTTGTTAAAGAAAATACAAAAATCACTATATGTATGCCCTTCATATTTGAAGAGTTCACTAGATTCCTCATGGACCCCATCGTCAGGACTCGAACCTGACAAAAATTTGTCTTGAAAATCTAATTTACTTAACAAACACAGCGAAGAGGAGAAATCGCCAAACGTGTACTATGCGTCGTTGAAGAGTTCCATTCTGATCATCATCAGCAGTTCCACTTCATCAAATGTCACTTTTTTAAATGTAAATGCTTGATTTGTTTCAGAAAATACAAAAATCACTATATGTATGCCTTTCACATTTGAAGAGTTCCCTCGATTCCTCATGGATCCCATCATCAGAACTGAGTTTTGACAAAAACGGGACCAATCTTTATATATATAAATTCAAACAAAAAAATAATTTTTAAAATCGGTTCAGAAATGACGGAGTTATGGAGTAACAAACATTAAAACATAAATAAACATACAACCGAATTGATAAACTCCTCTTTTGAAATCTTGAAGTCGGTTAAAAACAAGGTTTATGTGGATAAAGCTTACCATGTAATTTAAGTACGACTGCAGAATATTTCGATCCTTTGCAGTTTACTGTGCATTGTTTGTTTTTGCCAATTTGCACACGTTTTGTAGGTACTATTTGCAATTCATCGTTGTTGAATTTCACCAGAGAAAACATTTTATATTACCTAAAAAATAATTCAACTCTAAAATTAATAATTTACTAGCAACCTGCCCGGGCTTTGCATGGGTAGACAAAACTGTTTTTAAAATAATTATTTTTGTTATAATTGTTATACTTTCGTTTATTTTGGGTAAGTGCACATACCCAGGTGCAAAAATATCGACGCTGAAAAGAAAAACAAATATGAAATTGTTCAAAAAAGCAGAAACACTTTCAGAAAAAAAAACATTACTAGAAGGACAACACTAAAACTACTGAATTGGGTTCAGTGTCATAGATAGTATATATCTTTTTTAAATTATAAAAACGGGACTTAATCACGTATTGAGTTTTACATTTACCTCCGACGTTTCGAGGGCGGCGTTGTCCCCGTGGTCTAAATTTAAAACTCAATACCCGATTAAGTAAGTCCCGTTTCAATAATTTAAAAATGTGTAAAAAACGTTAAGTTTAAATCAGTATATATCTTGTTATCCCCAGGTTTGCCTGGCAAAATTTAAGGAATCTAGGGTGCTTCAATACATTGTTAATTTTAATATTGTGTAGGCTGAAAAAAAAAACAATAAAATATCTGGACACCCG
Source organism: Cydia pomonella (assembly GCF_033807575.1). Lineage (NCBI taxonomy): Eukaryota > Metazoa > Arthropoda > Insecta > Lepidoptera > Tortricidae > Cydia > Cydia pomonella. The sequence goes on along the minus strand of NC_084725.1, from coordinate 13,534,620 downwards.
AAAGTTCATCTCCTCTATGCGAAGGTTCATATTCACTCATGTATGGGGAGGGGAAATACAAAACTTACAACACATTGCAAAACTGTTTTAAAAATTTTCTACATTACTCCTTCCAAAAGCCCGCATATTTTTATTTTTTATTTATTTACACATTCATCTTTGGGTTACCCATTTACATATGTGTACCAAATTTCAAGTCAATTGGTCCAGTACTTTTGGAGCAAATGGGCAGCGACAGATGGACAGACAGAGAGACCCCATAATACATATGAACAGACTGGTGGTAGACAAGAGATAATTAGCCGGTTGTAGGGCTTTATGCAAAACTCCACAATCTTACCCGTTAATCCTGCCGCTAACCAGCAGTGTTGGCACTGCTGTGTTCCGGTAAAGAGGGTAAGATATCCAGTGAAATTAAAATGCCTGTAACATACGGACAGATGGATATACAGATGGACCAATAGAGAGATAATACTCTAAGTCTACGAAACCTATCAAAGTTTATTATTAAAAATTATTACTGTTATTCTTAACCGTTTTCTAATATTACATGGTGAGTGACAAGCAAATGTGCACTAAAAATAACAAAAATAAAAAAAAGTTAAACTACTGGATATCAAAACTTCATCTCCACTCATGTTTGGGAAGGAGAAGTACCATTAAGAGAGCAAATTTTACATAGGTAAGTGTACCAAATTTCAAGTCAATTGGTCCAGTACTTTGGAGCAAATAGTGGGGTGAGTGACTGCAGCAAGTGGTCAATACTGCCTGTACTCCAGCCACGAGTCCCTACATGTACATGGTGGAATCACATCTGTCATTTCATTCAAAAACTCTAGGGAACTCTTTAATAAAACATGATTTTAATTTATAATAAACTGCATTCAAATTAATTATGATGCACCAGAATTCTAACTTTGAAGAAAAACTCTAAATACCATTGGTATGGGCAGTATTTGACCATGTCAGCCAGTGCTTCAAATCATTAAAATTAGTCAAACTAACTTATTTATGAATAATTCCATATGATCTCTTTTGTGGCTGTGCACCTGAACTCCAGTGACTGCGTTCTTTCTGATTAATTCACAGACAATGATACGATGATTTTTTTCTTATTCCAAATCTGAAAAAAAAACATACATAATGGTAGGAACCTCGTTACCTACGTAGCCTAGCCTAGGTTGTTGTTGTTACATATGCTTATATTAATATACACGACGATGATGGGTTTGCCAATCTTGATAGAAAGAGAACAAAACGGCAACATGATGAACAACGAGAGGGTTCATGCGAAAAGTGCACTGTGCAGTCGGTCCCAAGTCGTGTTATATATACCCAGCTATCAAAAGAAATGCTTCAGATTTGCCAATTAAATCGTCTTAGGGCCGAATCAAACCGGAATGACAGCGGCGCGGCAAGCGCTTTCAGTGGGATAATAATTGTATACTTATCTACATACTTAAAAGCCAGTATCGCTTGAAGTGTTATCGGCGGGTCTACCGGCCTCACGTCGCCGCGGGCAGCCGCCGCGCTCCCCGCGCTGCTCACCATCTTCTTCCTCAGAAGTGCGGTCGGGAGTGACACGAGCCTGTCGCTGCCATTCCGATTTACCAGACTGAGGCCCTTTGATGAGGGACATCATATATTTATTCCATAACTTGCCCCTTGTAAAACAAAATGGCGATCTCGACATGCATCTGAATTTAGGACTTTAGAAATATGTTACTTACCCCTGAGCACAATCGTGTAATACAATGATCAGTCCTTTATGGCAGTTTTAATGTGCCTCTGTGCTCTGCTATACATATATTAATATGTAATTAATATACTCTTTAGTACTCTGTGCCAACTGCCTGCGATTCTCTTCTGATGAGTGATGATGATGACTGATGGTGATGAAGTGAAATACAGTGTTGCCAGTGCCAGGTCCATTAGGTCCAATCAAAAGATGTGTTAAAAAACAGATTGATTAAAAGAACATCAACTTTTTTCACAACATTTACCAAAAGTCATCTTTTAATTATTATATTTCCTCTACTTTTTAATTTTTATTAATTTTAACAGCGAACAAAACGGTTTTTTAGGGTTCCGTACACAAGGTGCACAAATCACGCGCGGTTTTTTCGGCTACTTTTTTGACCTCCCTCCCCCTTGGTGATATTTGGTGAGATTCTTGGCTATTCCCCCCCCCCCTCTCCCACATAACCTTACGTGTATTTTTTTTTATTTGACCTAACTTTAAGATAAATAGTAGGTATTGTATAGAGCAAATCCTGTTTATACTCATTATTTTGAAGTGCCAAGTGAAGATTTATGTTTAACGAAACCGAGAAAAAGTATGTAGTAGATATTTTATCTTAGTTTCGTTCACTATAAAAAATGCTCATGAGGTCTCCTCCGTCTCCTGTAATCTAATAAAATCAGTTCAGCCGTTTTTGAGTTATAACTCAAAAATCATAGTAAAATGACGTAAGTGCCGCAAAATATCCCTTTATAAATGACCTTTTGAATTTGAACGGATGTATGTTGGACACTTTAGGTAGTTTATTTATATGTAAAGTTATCAGGATTATAATTAAGTTACAAAACTTACCAGTGGCTCGTTTTGCGAAGCTACAAGTTACAATTTACAAGCGGAAGTCTCTTTCTAACCTTATGTATTATAAAGAGACTTCCGCTTGTAAATTATAACTTGTAGCTTCGTGAAATGGGACACAGGTGGATTTAAGTTATTTTACCAAATATTTTGATTTAAGGACGTTTTTTTATATTTCAAATGAAGAAAATATCAAATTATTAAAACCCAGGTTATGTATAATATAAACCCAGGTATAGGTAAAAAACTTAAGTAAGTCACCTGTTGTATGTAGTTGTGACGTGTTCGAATAGACATTTGTTTTGTTTGTGTGTGTGTTTTAAACATGTATTCATGTATTGTCTATTCGAACACGTCACAACTACATACAACAGGTGACTTACTTAAGTTTTTTACCTACAGAGTCTGTTCGGAAAGAGAAGAGTCGTGGAATGTATGGGACCCCATACATTCCACGACTCTTCTCTTTCCGAACAGACTCTAATTTTATACCAATACAGAACCCTGATATAAACACAACCATGCTTTCTTCAATGGAGATGGATTACGTTCGCAATTGCGTTTGGATTAGATGCTTATAAATAGAAAGCTACAAATTACATACTATGCTTCATTATCAGAATTGGAATCGGAATCTGGCGTCTTTTTGAACATGCTGCTGTTGAATTTGTTAAACTTCAAAAAACAGTAGTACAGTAAACATACCCCGAAAACAGTAGATTCCCTGTAAAAACAGGAGATCTGGCAACACTGCTCGAATGTTGGAAATTGGAGGGGAGGCGTTGCCGCGAAATAATAATATCGAATTATCGATCAAAATACTTCATTATGGATGTACATCAATGTTAACTAAATAATACAAATGTATTGTATTAAATAATTAAGAACATATTAATTTTATTTTCTATAGTCTGCCAAATCGTGCGTAATGAGCTCGATAAAATTAAAATTATAGTCAAGAGATGTACGTATACATATACTCGTATTTATTCCGAGTTGTTACATTGAAATTATAGATCGTATAATAAAAATAAAATATAAAGGTAGTTTTACGCGATTAATGCCGTCATCGGTAACGTCGAGTGACTGTCGTAAAATATATTTTTTGAATAATGAGTTCTGTTATTGACCCGTAATTCACTTGACCAGCTTAGGCGAGTTCGTGCTGTCTCTTGTGTTTGGCATAGAAACATCAGAGATATATATATATAAACTCCTTTCCTTTTATACAACGTTTACTTTTGGGTCATATTTCGAGGACATTTGTATGATAGATAGGAAGGTATTTTGAGGCCAATTAACATGAATATTGTGAACAGTAAGTTATGTAAGGTAAACATAACGGTTACAGATGTACCTTTAACTCATAATTCATAAAAAAAAAATGTATCGTTAAACTAGCTAAAACACCGGTTAACGGCCCTCACTCAGGTCTAGTTTCGGCCCTCAGCGCACCGCGAAAACCGATTTTGGAAAATTGCGGGGATCTTTCTCCTTTACTCTCACTAAGACCTAATTAGAGTGACAGAGAAAAATGCTTGCAATCGACGAACTTCGATTTTCGCGGTTATAGCCCTGAGGGCCTACCGCGAACCACGTTCGACGTGTTGCCTCTCTGTCGCACTTGTGAATTCGTACGTAAGTGTGACAGGGAGGCAACACGTCGAACGTGGTTCGCGGTAGGCCCTCTGTTAATTCTGTTATCGCCAACTTAATTCACCAGAAATATGACTTCTCAATTGGATTCATACATGAAGTTTAAATTTGAACGAAATATTTTTTATTCGGATGATTCAAAGATTTTATTTGTACAACATAGGTAGATTGCAAGATGTTACATAGACTTTGGGTATTACTATGTCGTGCCTATTGGGCATACAAATTTAATAAAAATACACGCTCGAATCATAGACCGATTACACGGTACGGTATAGATTGTTACGGTTATATCATGTTACAAATGCATTTCCGTTATTAAATTATCATTGCTTAAAATAATAAGTAAAAAGTACAAAAATTGCGCGCGAAAAGCTAATGAGCGAAACGCGACGCGACGCCATTGATTGAAACGTTACGTGACGTCATCCATGGTTTGTTAGTTAGTTTTGTTCTGCCGCTTCTTCGACGAACTTCTGCGACGCACCCATTTTGAAAGAAATCTGGTATAAAAACCGGCCAAGTGCGAGTCGGACTCGCGCACGAAGGGTTTCGTACCATTATTTATAAAAACGGCAAAAAAATATGTTTGTTGTTTGGGAGCCCCCCTTAAGAGGCTGTCAACACCCAATGTCCTTGAAATTGATGTTACTTAAACAGTTTTTTAAGAAAGACTATTTGTTTTAGTCAAGTAAGAAAAATATATGTTCATATTAATTATATTTCAAAGACCGTGGTTGTACTCGATACATGATTGAACGAAATCGGCTCGATAGAAAATAATTGCAAAGATTGGTCTTAAAATCACAATTAAACGGTTCTGTCTTTATTGTTGACTTATGGGTCTGCAATTAAAATCACAATTTCAAAACATTTATATCTAAACCGCTATTGAGTAAAATATTACACTAATAATCCTTTTTTTTATTTAAATATTTTTCTTATTATTCCCTTGCCCAGGCCCAGTAATATGCGACAGTGCTATCTCATTTACTTCGATACAAATAGACAGTGTGCGCGCTTTAGGTATTGACAGCCTCTTAAATATTTATTTTATTCCGTTTTTAGTATTTGTTGTTATAGCGGCAACAGAAATACATAATCTGTAGAAATTTCAACTGGCTAACTATCACTGTTCATGAGATACAGCCTGGTGACAGATGGACGGACGGACGGACAGCGAAGTCTTAGTAATAGGGTCCCGTTTGACCCTTTGGGTACGGAACCGTAAAAATGTATTTTTGTCGCGGTTTAGCTATTCAAAATGTTTTTATATCTCATCTGTTAGTTTCAACTAATTTTTGATAAACACTTGGTTGAGTTTAAGTTTAAATACATTTATTAATTAAATATGTCCTCTATTTGTTCCTTGTTACGTCGATAAAGTGTTTTATCAATAGCTAGCTTATTTTGCATTACACATTATTTCCTGATGCTTTCTATCATTGTAGGTTTGTATCACGACTTACCTAAAAAATGTGAAGAAATAAGTATTTGAACGGGCGCTAAGAGTGTCAAACAACAGCGCGCCTGTATTTTCTGACTACGTTCTGCTTCTATCAATAATATTATAAAAAATAACTACAGTGAGCGTCCATTGGAATAAGTTTTGTTCCTGGAAGAAAACAACACCATAAATACAATACAATGAGAATGACGGAGTGTTCGTGCAATGGCTATCAGACAATCTGTCATGCATCGATGCTTTTATGATGTCTATAATTATATATCGCGACCTATTGAAAATACTTCATTTCTCTGACATAGGAGCTACGAGTATGTGCAAGGTAAATAAATATACCATATATAATCAATGGCTTTTGTGTGTATGTATATATATAATACTTAACATAGTATAGTTACATCTAAATATCCTAAATGACCTATAAATTTATTTTTTACAGGTGTACAGCAAAAGTAGCTGGTAAAACTATAGAACTGTGATGATACATACGCGTAGATGATGTGGCAGAATTAAAAGGTTCAAACGCACATGAGGCTGCCTAGGTGAATGTTCTGGATGTGACTTTAATATGGACTATAAGTATAAAGGAAGATACATTATGTATGAAAAGGGACCTTAATGTCGGTGGCGCTTACGCCGTTATCAACGGTGCTCCCATATTATAAACAACGCTGTGCTACGCAGTGCGGCGTAAGCACCATCGACAATAAGGTCCCCGGTTCATAGATAATGTCACATTTGAAGAATAGTGTTATGCAGTGCAGTGGAACTTTTTAAAGTAATACGAACAAAAAGCTACGCCTTGGTAGTGAAAGTTATATGTACAGTTGATAAAACACCAAAACTTAAGTAATCTTTACTATAACTGCTCTGAACAACATATCAATGCAATTTTCAACTAAAACAGGCCCAGGTAACTGTATATTCTCAAAATGTTATAATCATAGAGTTATGTAGATTATGCTAGATAAATGTAAACATTTGCTAGAAAAATGCATGTTGTGAAATGCAGCAATCCTTCCCGAGGTGGTTTTAATAAATAATAATAAAGTATGGTGGTGTTATTTCTTTACAATTAACAGGAAGAACTACATTTCACACTAACTTTATATTGCTTCCCAGAAATGTGATAATTCAGATTTACAGTATTACTAAGATTCTGTTTACTTTCACACTTATTCTGATACAGAAAACCATGTGCAATCAAGACAACACTATAGTTTAGCAAGAGTTGCAGATGCAGAGGGAATAATTCTGTTTTTTAGTCATGCTAATATTATAACCTATAATATTTATGATTATCATGTGTATTTTTCAGGGTTCCATACCCAAAGGGTAAAAACGGGACCCTATTATTAAGACTGCTGTCCGTCTTTCACCAGGCTGTTTCTCAAGAACCGTGATAGCTAGACAGTTGGAATTTCTACAGATTATGTATTTCTGTTGCTGCTATAACAACAAATACTAATAACAGAATGAAATATCTACTTTTTTCCAATCTCGAAGTTCTCGTCGTCCAATCACAGAAGTTAAACAACATCGGGCGGGGTCAGTACTTTGATGGGTGACCGTTTTTTATAGATAGATAGAGATCTTTATTTGCATACCAATATATGTTACATACATGGACTCTGGAAAGGGTGTAGCAAAATAAAAGATAAGTAGTTCATAATATCACAGTTTGCTTACTATTATTTATATTAGTTATATATAACACGGTTAGGTAAGTACATACAAGTAAGATACTTACGGTTATAAATAGTATAGTAATCTTCATATCAATTGTAGTTGATGTGGGAGTTAGGTACTTAAAATGTAATGTAGGTCTTAAAATGTTGTTCCCATACTAGTAATTTGTTTGGTTATTTTCGCCTCTATTGGTACCTACATGGAGAATTAGAGAACACTATATAGATTATACTTTATGAGTACACTTTGGCACAAGACAAAACTTGTAGAGGTTTTTAAATTTATCCGGGCTATTTAACCCTTCTCCAGGCACAGTATGATTTATCGACCACACACGCGCCATTAGAATTTCAACTTTAGCATTCCGTTTTAAGGTTCAAATTAGATTACACTTTCAGGAAATGTTAGTTGACTTCAAATGAATCATCAAAGCTGGATTAAGTGGCATATATTTGGATTTTTTGGGAAAATCTTGTAGATTGGTGCGGCCTGGAAAAGGGTTAAAACAAATCTGGGGGTACGGCAGTGTCCCCGCCAAGTCGAGCTAAAAAGCGGCACAGCCGTACCATCCTTCTCTCGAAGCAGTTCAGGCCGTTTTCGACCCACCTATAACTTGTGGATAAAACTAGAAGCCTGAATTTTCAGTAACCAATCAGACATTGTATAAATACTTTATATTTCAAATTTCATTCAATTTGAACTAGTAGTTTAAGATTATAACAAGTCAGTCCCTACTTTAACGGTCCTTCTGTCTTAAGTTATTAAGTACTTAATTTGCTAACCTAACATCTTATAGTGACCATAATAATATTAAAAATCTTTTATGTTTTAAATAAATAGATTGACTTGGAACTGTTGTGCACCTATACTGTGCTTGCTTGTACGCTTATTGCGAGCTTTAGACTAGCAAGAATTTGCATGCAATTCTTATTATATTGAGGTATCTGATCAAACTTTTGAATGCCCGATCTGATCTGATCTGAATATCTGATCAACCTTAGTAGTCGGTAATGGACCCAAATTGCATGCAAGTTCTTGCTAGTCTACTCTACGCCTCACTTAAACCTACCTATAAGTACTTAGAAGGAAAACAAAAAAGTTGATTTACTTACCTTAAATCGGTGGTAGGCAAGTACCTGTACCTACCCATAGGTATTACTTACCTACGTAAATTTAGTAAGTACCACGTCGCGAAGACTACGATTACTGCATGTTTCAATGACCTTACACAAAATTTCATGATAGAATATTAGATTTCTATATTTTAATAATAAATGACCTGGCCATTGCACGGCTAAATAATACTTATGTATAGCGCTAACCGGGGTATCAATGGGTGCATATTCACATAGTGTGATATTATTAGATGATCTTTCGTCCTGTGCAATTGCCAAGTCATTCTATTTATTATAAAAATATAGACATCTAATATTCAAAGGGTCACAATGACATTTTGTTAGTGAACTCCAGTAGGGATTGAGTTCTACGTAGCGTGGATAGTTCGCCCACAAGGTGGACTGATGATGACAGTCCGCTGGATGCGGGTGGCGCAAGACCGGTGGCACTCTTTTGGGGAGGCCTATGTCCAGCAGTGGACGTCCTCTGGCTGATATGATAATGATGACTGTACCATACGATGCCCATATTAAAGCACAGTCTGATAAATTTTTACTCATATCTACTTAAAGCAACTTATAATGAACCGTACTCGTACTCATACCATACTTTCTAGGTGTACCATACCCATACTCAAACCTATACCTATACCCATGCAGTAGTATACGGCCGTGCCTTTGTTGTTTGTCTCGCTCGACTTGTGGGGGGGGGGGGGGGGGGGGGGGGAGATAGATAAGCTATCTCGCACATGTGATTGCCAAGTAGCAAGGTAGGTACCTAATTGGTTTTTAGGGCCCCGTACCAAAATGGTAAAAAAATATTCTATATGATAGAGGTTTACATAAAGATTAAGTTCAGGAAGAATAAAACAATTTCTCTAAATAGCAGTTTTTCAGAAACATTAAAAAATAACATTACTCCTACTATCGGTAAAGATATGGCGTTGTGCGCCTGTCTGTATATCCTACATTTAAGAACTAGATAAAGGCACTAACCTACCTACGAAAAAATACCCCCTTATTCATAAATAGTAGAATAAGGGGGTATTTTTTCGTTTTATTGGCGTAAAAAAAACACGTCCTCATAGTAAATTTCAGCCTTCTATCGCTAGCGGCCACTGAGCTAAACCGCGGACGAACAAATAGATACATGTATGGCGAAACTATACCTACGGGTTCCTAACGGGGTCTTTCGCATTTATAGCATTAGTAATGGAGATGGATACTATGATGTAATAAGTCTAAGTATGGATTACTCATTTTATTTAATTAATATGCAATACTTGCTCACTTAACATTACGTTGTATATATAAATTGTATAAAAGTGTATAAAAAAGTTTGGGGACACACGCACACTAATGCGCTGTATATAAATTTTAGCGTATAAAACTGCAAGACTCAAAGTAAACGTTCAGTATATTTTTGTATAAAAACACTCGATGACCCCATAGTATGCGTTGTATATGCGTGTTACTTTGAGACACGTCCTCAAAGTATACAAATGTTCTCAAAGTATGCCTTCGACAAAAAAAAAGACCCGAAAGTAAACGTTGTACATAAATATATATATATATATATATATATTTATACTTACACATATACAATATATAAATGGCAACTTAAGGTAGAGATAGAAAGTATAGTTTCAGCTGATTTTTGAAAATGGGGAGAGATTTAGCTAATCTTAATTCTACTGGCAGAGCATTCCATAACCGAACAGCCCGGAAGGTAAAAGAGCTATTATAAAATTTTGAAGTAGATAAGGGAGGAGCAAGAATATGAGTCTGAGAACATCTGATAGAAGAGAGATACTTGAAACGCTCTTTGAGATAAGGTGGTGTAGCGGGGTTAAAGAGAATGCCATAAAGGAGGGCAAGAACATGAGAGTCACGGCGAAGACGAATAGGAAGCCACTTGAGCTGAGAACGAAACTGAGACACATGGTCATATTTGCGCAAGCCAAATATAAACCTTATACAGAGATTCTGGAGGCGCTCAAGCTTATTCAGCTGATCCTGCGTAAGGTCAAGATAGCAAATGTCAGCATAATCTAATATGGGCAGTAAGAGAGATTGAGCTAGCGCAATTTTAGTGGCGTAAGGCAAGAAATTTCGAACGTGTTGTGTATTTCGCGGTAGCTATCTTTTTATTATACAATGTTAAAAATATCTATAACGCTAAGGTAACATCGATAAAAGACATGTCGATATTTGATTTTGTTAATCACTTTATTTTGCCACAAAAACTTCTGTCTGGTGAGAATAAAACGTAGGTACGTACGTGCGTACACGCACACGTCACGCAAGCAGTGTGCCGTCTCTCATAAACATCTCTACGTATATTAGGTACCTACCTACATCGCTCACGCGCACGTGCACGGCGCATCCGGTGTGATATGTGACACCAACAGATTTGTTATCTTCCATAGAATACTACTGTTACCGGTAGGCTGAGTATAGGTAATTTAATTTTTGGTACAAGTTTTTATTGCTGACTGTACTTTTATTTCCACAGGCAATAAAACTTAGTTTATGAGACTGCTATTTTAACAGTCCAGACGCGGTTTATTTATTTAGTATAATTTTTATCTTGACACTTGGAGAGACTTTACACCTCCAAATTTTATTAGTATTAGTACTCTGACATTGGGGACCTTTTACATCTCCAGATTTAATGTGTTTTTAACCAAAGAGACTATACATCACTATTGTATTGTAGTAATTATTTATTTTAAGATTATTATAATGTAATGTTTACCCTTTTATTTATTTTTTATTTATAAATGTTGTTATGTATTTTTCATGTCACTATAATAATATGATGTTACTATAAATGTTGTATTGACTTGTAAAAGAGCCCTTGAGGCCTACTTGCAGAATAAATTTTTAAATTTTGAACTCATCGAGACAATTCTAACTACCCACCAAAATTAGGTTGCGTTGTTTCATCACAGATTTCCTATGGTCACTTCCTGTCTCCATCATCAGATCAGCTCGATGGTACCATAATATGGCATTGTCACCCGACTTACATATGTATGCAAATTTTCAGCTCAATCGGGGATCCAAATTTAGTTTTCAAGATTTGGTTCCTTATTGGTTCACCATTGTTATAATTTTTGGCATAAATTTCATTTTTGGTACAAGCTTTTATCACGGACTATTCTTTCTTTTTCACAGGCAACTAATATTCATCGAGACAATTCTAAAAACCCCAAACACAATTAGGTTGCTTTGTTTTATCACAGAGTTCTTATGGCCACCTCCTGTCTACATCATCAGACCAGCTCGATGGTACCATAATATATGACTGACATACGTATGCTAATTTTCAGCTTCATCGGAAACCGGGAACTGGGAAAAATTTAACTTGCAAGATTTGTACAAACATACATAGTATATTAAAATTTAACACAATAACAAAATACATAATGGATATATACAGATGATTACTATAACTAGCTTATATCAAAAATAGGCCCTTGAGGCATTGTACCAAGGATGCTGGCGGCATTTCCTCGTTGTATCGCAATACTGATACGTTGTGCGAGGAAGCCGCCAGCTCTTCGGTCACCAGTTACGTCAACCAGACGTTTCGCGATTTCTCCAAAAAACTTGTGCGCGCTGGGACCCCATGGACCTAGAGTTTCAACGCCAAATGGTACAAAATGGTACTCTCTACCGAGGCTCTTATATTTATTACGTTTCAACATTTCGGCGCTTTCCGCCGCTGCGCCCGCTTTTACATTAGTCCGTTGGAGGTGGGACGGTGCCAGTGTGTCTACGCAGGTAGCATCCCACACTAACATCCGTCCCAAACTCCAAGGCATACATGTAACATACATAGTTACATACATTGCAATTTGCAAGTAAAAAAAAAACTTGCAAAAAAAAAGGATACTTAAACGATTACATAATAATAGGGCTAACGTAACAACAGCTGACACCTGTGACACACAATACCTACATACTCGTACGTTATCATGAATTGAGAATTTCGTGTTGAATTGTGGTTGAATGAAACAAAGAAAGACTTTTACTATTTTAGCTACCTCAAAGGGTCATTTACACGGTACGACAATCTCACCTAAAACATACAAATTTCGTAACATATAAAATATCTTCTTCTTCTCCCTAAGCTTTATTCACATCATCTGGGGTCAGCTCTCCTTGTCTGTCTTTTGTCTTGTCTCTATCCTGCGCTGTTGCTGCGTCCATCTCGGTCTCCTTCGTAACATATAAAATATACTTACATAAAATATACCATCATATAAATTCAAAATTCAAAAATTTATTCTGCAAGTAGGCCTCAAGGGCTCTTTTACAAGTCAATACAACATTTATTTTATAGTAACATCATATAGTGACATGAAAAATACATAACAACATTTATAAATACAACAGCCAATACCTGGGTAAACATTACATTATAATAATCTTAAAATAAATAATTACTACAATACAATAGAGATGTATAGTCTCTATGGTTAAATCTTTGTCCAGCCGGCCTAGCCAAGGTGACAACCGCTATCGCTTGGACAACGAAACGTTTTGTGTCTCTATCACTCTTCCATATTCGTGCGACACTGACACACATTTCGAAACACCCCTGGCTTCGTATACAAAACTCAAAAGAAATTCCTTTACGAGAATTGTGGGTATTTTACTTGCAATGCTAAGCAATCATATGATAAAATTTTAACCTACTTTTTATTTCCGCTACAATCTCGATGTGAGTCTTAAATTTTTATAAGACATAAGGGTGGTAGGAATTATGCAAAATTGAACCCTATCACCAAATAAAGTTCAAAATCAGGTGGGAAATATATTCCCTCCGCCATAAACAGGCTTAAAAGAAAAAAATATTGTAATATCCTTTATTTACCTCCCTCTTTTCTAACTAAGTTAATAAATCTAATTAACGTTATATTTAATCTCTTCGCAGGATGAATAGTTTTGGAAAGTGAATCTAGGAGCTGCGCACGCACACACAGGCAGACATGTCGGAAGGCGCTTACAGGAAACAGCGGGTCTCGCCCGTCTTGAGACAAGTATGACGTTTGCATAGCTTAATAAATAAATAAATATTATAGGACATTATTACACAAATTGACTAAGTCCCGCAGTAAGCTCAATAAGGCTTGTGTTGACGATATATATAATATATTCGTGCTCACATACAAATAAATGCCTTGACCAGGATTTGAACCCGGGACCATCGGCTTCATAGGCAGTGTGAAAAAAATGCCACTCTTCATGTCATGTCAGTTTACGGCGCTTACGACGTTTCAATTATTTGGTATCGCTTCCCTATAGTAAATAATACTCAATACTTTATCCGACATTTTGGGGAATCTAAAAGGCTTCTATCAAAGAATACGATTCAAAAACACTTTTATGTTTAGTCGCTTGCGGTCAGCGGAGTGGTGCTGTACATGATCGGCACGGGCGCCAACATCGCGTTCCCGGGAGTGTTGCTGCAACAGTTGCGCGAACCCGACTCCGTGTTGCAACTCACCGACGAACATGAGTCGTGGATAGGTGAGCCTTGTGTACTGTTAAACTTACGAGTATATTTTTTAGTCGCTAGCGGTCAGCAGAGTGGTGCTGTACATCGGCACGGATGCCAACATCGCGTTCCCGGGAGTGTTGCTGCAACATTTGCGCGAACCTGATTCCGTGTTGAAACCGACCGATGAACATGAGTCGTGTATAGGTAAAACTTGTATATTGTTCATGAATGCAACTATTTAGTAGTAAATAATTAAATATTAAGGTCAATATGGGGAATACTGGAAAAATTGTTAGTTGTAAAGACCGTTAAAGGGTTAGAACTTTCGTATTTGTAGACGTACTTTGCACAGTCATAGTCAGAAAGGAAGAGCTTCGCTCTTTCTGCTCCACCGACCTCCTGTAAGTTGAGCAAACGCAAGAGTTGGAAGCGATGGCAGACCTCGCAGACGGTCTTGCCTAGTAGGCGGTCTTCTCCACATTTACTTTGGTGTATTAAAGTGGAGATAGTACTAAATTATAGTTAGAAAACGGGAATCATATGCTAAAGATTATTTTTTAGCATATGATTCCCGAGGTCACGAGAATGCAGTCTTAGTTATCTAAGACTGCATTCTCGTGACCTCTGGTAACCAGGCTTCGTTGGGTACATTGAAGATAATTCGAGCTTTACTAGAAAATATAAAGCAATGGTTCGTTATCCAACAATTTTTCTGCATTAGCCCTAATGTAAAACACTGTGATTACATGTTTGACGCGCAGACCGCTCAGTGGATGCCGTCAGGGCCGCAATTCGACATTTTAATAATATTTCGTGATATGGAAAATATAAGGCAGAGTCTTCGAGTAACACCGGCTTCCGACACGTCAGAAGGGAGGAGCCTAAGCGATATCTTACCGAACAAATCATTCTGCCATTTTGGAGGGAAACGTGCACACAGTCGCACTTCTCACGCAGTATAAAATCCAATTTGTAATGACGACACAAATACATAGAAAATGACACACGTCAAAGACAAATCTTGCACACCTCGATCTTTTTTTGTGTACGGACGAGTCAGAGTGCCAGAGGCACAGTTGTGCCTATACTTTGGCAGAGTAGTCCATTGAATGAGTCCCTCCAAGGGGGGTCTAGAGTGCGTGAGTTAGTAACGTAAGATGTTTCTTCGGAAACATGTCAAGCGTCCCTAGGTAATAAACATACTAAAACCCCGGGACACTAGGAGGAGCCCCGGAGTGGGGGGAGGGGGGGAAAGGGTCCATTTTTTCATTTTTCGCTTAAATCTCAAAAACGGTACATGTTAGAGAAAAACTTTCAAGGAAAAGTTGAAAGGCCATAAAATTATCTACAAGTTGTACCTAAATCATTTTTTTTCTATTCCCAGCCGTTTTCGAGCTACATCCCCTGAAAGGTGAAAAATTCGAAAACTTTTTATTTTACCAACTTAGGGTGCCCGCAGACGACCGTTTTTTTCTCCGTTTTTGTTGTGGATTGTAAGAAATGACGATGATAATGATGATGATGATGATGACTACTTTTTCATCCTTTTGGGTTGGGACGGTCCTGTTAAGAGTTCTTCTTCTATTATTTGTTCATCCTCAGATGTAGGTGATTCGTGGTGAAGCTCTTCGTCATCACTAATAATATTCAATTCCTCCTAAACGTCTCCATGGTGGAATCTGGTTTTTTTATCAATGATAGACCTAATTATGAGCAATCTATCAGTACCGGTCACAAGTTGCACTTTTGAGCTTTTTGGAAGAAAAAAAATAAAAAGGTCAAGTTGCGTAACTACCCTAATATAATATTTTGACAATCGATTCCTCCTAAAGGCTTCCATGGAGGAATGTGTTTTTTTTACCAATGATAGACCTAATTAAGAGCAATCAATCAGTACCGGTCACAAGTTGCACTTTTGAGCTTTTTGGAAGAAAAAAAAATAAAAAGTTCAAGTATCGTAACTACCCTAATAAAATTCAATTCCCCGTAAACGCCTCCGTGGTGGAATCTGGTATTTTTATCAATGATAGATCTAATTATGAGCAATCTATCTGTACCGGTCACAAGTTGCACTTTTGAGTTTTTTGGAAGAAAAAAATAAAAAGATCAAGTTCAGTAACTCAAACTACCCCTAATATAATATTTTGACAATCGATTCCTCCTAAAGGCTTCCATGGAGGAATGTGTTTATTTTACCAATTATAGACCTAATTAAGAGCAATCTATCAGTACCGGTCACAAGTTGCACATTTGAGTTTTTTGGAAGAAAGAAATATTTTTTGATCGATTGATGTGATAAACATGGGTATGTAGTATGGGGAAATTGTTTGAGCCAAAATCATTTTTTACTGCGTGTAACTCAGAAACGGCTGGGAATAGAAAAAAATGATTTAGGTACAACTTGTAGATAATTTTATGGCCTTTCAACTTTTCCTTGAAAGTTTTTCTCTAACATGTACCGTTTTTGAGATTTAAGCGAAAAATGAAAAAATGGACCCTTTCCCCCCCTCCCCCCACTCCGGGGCTCCTCCTAGTGTCCCGGGGTTTTAGTATGTTTATTACCTAGGGACTCTTGACATGTTTCCGAAGAAACATCTTACGTTACTAACTCACGCACTCTAGAACTTTTTATTCAATGGACTAGAGGGGAAATAGTATGAATGCCGTCTCCCTTCCCTGTGTTGCTCGAAGCAAAGGGTCTGTGTCTCTACGCCAAATAAGGCCCGGTTCTTAAAATTGCCGACTTAAACAATTTCATACTTTTATCTTATACCTTTAAACGACAAATTCTTGTAGGTTTATTTATACAGGATGTTTATTTAGTCACCCGCAATAATTTATGGGGTGAATATATATAGGTCATACTGAGCAACTTTTACTATAGAACTGACCCCGAATCGTGAAAAAAATATTTGCTGTTTCATACATTTTGGTTGTCTGACCTTGACATAATATTTGTATGGGAGAATATATTTTTTTCACGATTTCGGGGTTGGTCCCATAGTAAAATTTGCTCAGTATGACCTATATATTCAGCCCGTAAATTATTGCAGGTGACTAAATAAACACCCCTGTATACATGGAGGATCTTGGAAACGGCTTTAACGATTTCTATGAAATTTGCTATATTTGAGTTTTTATGTTTTCCGAGCAAAGCTCGGTCTCCCAGATAGGATTAAGTTTAAATGTGTTCAAAATTTGCGGTCATGTTCGCCAGTAAGTACCATAGATACAATTTCAAGATCATACCTACTAAATATAAGAAATAAAAAATAAAAAGAACGATATATGGTTATACCTGACATGAGGCTTTGGCAATCGTTATCGTATAGATAGATTGTAAGTAATAGTGATGTAATTTTTAGATTGGCATTTGGCGATAAATGATTGTTATCTTGTCTACGGTTCTGAAATGTTGCTATTCATAGTAAATTAAGGTCAAATTATTTATATTTAGGTAAGTATAATGATTTGATTTGATTTCATTTAATTGATTACATAATAATAAATTTCAATATAAATGTTGCTATGGCAATCTACACAAATTTATATTATGATCGTCAGTATATTCCAATTTAAATGTTAAAAATGGAAAGAATGCAAAATATTAAATAAGTAAACAATGTAAAATCATGTCAACTTAAAAAAAAAATGTCAATAAAATTCAAAATTCAAAAAAATTTCAGCTAGTAGGCCTCCAGGGCTCTTTTACAAGTCAATACAACATTTATAGTAACATTATAGTGACATGAAAAATACATAAAAAATAAATTGGCAATGTTATGACAAGTATTTTACAATCTCGAATCGTTGCCCTGCTGACTTTGCTGGAAGGGCAGTGGACGACGAACTACTTATAAAGTATTTTGCCGTAGGTCAATCAACTTTATCAAATTAATATATACAATTCTTTAT
The DNA here is from genome assembly GCF_033807575.1 of Cydia pomonella. Taxonomy (NCBI): domain Eukaryota; kingdom Metazoa; phylum Arthropoda; class Insecta; order Lepidoptera; family Tortricidae; genus Cydia; species Cydia pomonella. Next base: position 13,516,672 of record NC_084725.1, on the reverse strand, counting down.
GTAATGTAATGTACTATTTTTTTCAACAATTTAACTTCATCAGCGTATGCAATTGCAGTGAATAAAATATCAGGCGCGTTTTTATGACTAATAGAATGTACCTATTAAAATAATATATAATTGTACTGATACTGAATTTGTTATTATTAGTCTAGACTCTAGGCTGTACGTAAGTTTTCTGCTAGACTCAATAGACACCAATTTAGATTGATTTTGTCACTGTCTTGGTATGATATGACATGTTAACCCTTTTTCCAGGCATAGTAAGATTTATTTATTATTAAGCGCTGGTGGCCTAGCGGTAAGAGCGTGCGACTTGCAATCCGGAGGTCGCGGGTTCAAACCCCGGCTCGTACCAATGAGTTTTTCGGAACTTATGTACGAAATATCATTTGATTTACCAGTCGCTTTTCGGTGAAGGAAAACATCGTGAGGAAACCGGACTAATCCCAACAAGGCCTAGTTTATCCTCTGGGTTGGAAGGTCTGATGGCCGTCGCTTTCGTAAAAACTAGTGCCTACGCCAAATCTTGGGATTAGTTGTCAAGCGGACCCCAGGCTCCCATGAGCCGTGGCAACGCGAGGAAGAAGAAGAAGAGTAAGATTTATCGATCACATAGACGCTAACAGAATTTCAACTTAAGCATTTCGATTTAAGGTTCAGATTAGATTTTACTTTCGGGAAATGTGACTTATCTTCAAATGAATCATCAAAGCTGGATTTATTGGAATATATTTGAATTTTTTGGGAAAACCGTGTAGATTGGTGTGGCCTGAAAAAGGGTTAAGTTGTTTTCAATAAATTTTATTATTTTTCTTATGTTGATTTAATTAAGATTACCACCGACCATAAATATGTATATTGGTTCGTGCAAGACATGAGATCATGAGATTAAATTGATTTTAATTCTAATTATATTCCTGACCATTTCGTAACTCTTTATGGAATATAATATAATAGATTTCATTATTTGCCAGAATACGTAGGGTACAAGATGACAACAAAATAGTATATTATACAATCGTGATATAATAGAGAGCTTTTCGGTCGAGTACCTAAGTAAAGTACGAGATTAAAACGCTTGATACTTTTTTTTACTATAAAACCTAAATAATTAATTGAAAAAAAAAAAAATGGTAAGACATAAACGCGCGAGTATTCCCGCCCGCGCCCGTTTAGTCTTTTCTGCGGTGGCACGTGATTGGTCAATTTATTTGCTGTTGACTACAGCGTATCGAAATTAAAATTATAGTTGTGTTGAGAGCCCATACATGAAAGTACGCAATTATAGTTTGGTATATGAAATCTTAATTCAACCATTACAGTCGACGAGTAGAAAAAAGGTTTTATATGTATTCAGTCGAAGACACAGCTTATAGAAATAAAAGAAGACCTTATTACCTACCTACGTCGTGTAGGTGTGACAGAGATCACACTACGTATTCGCGTACAGCCAGTGTTTAATATTACTGAAAATAAGAGTAATCGTATTTTTCTCTCCACAACCTATGCTCACATCTTACCATTTATTCCAGCATCCATCCTCGGCCTGGCCCTCATCTCGGGTATCGTAACCGCCCCCCTCTGCCTGCAGCGGCTGGGCAGACGGCTCACCAACCAGCTCAGCACACTACCATCACTGGGGGGATGGGCGCTCATGGTCGCGGCTACGGGGCCTACAGCGCTTCTCATCAGCAGAACACTTCAGGTTTGACTGACGGAACTGCAGAGGGGAACTTTTTCATCAATGAACCTACCGCTTTTCTCAAGACAAATCCAGCCAAAAGAAATATAAGACAAATCATGCCAGAGGCAAAACAAAGTAGCAGTAATTATTCTTGCAATTATCGTAAGAAAAACATCGGTAGTTTCAACTTTTTAATCATAATTGAACCAACCGTTTTCAAGGTTTTGAAAGCCAAAGGGTTTCATGGAGACAAGGCAACTGTCCTGAGGCAAGAACCGCTATGTAGTTAGCTAGACTGTAATTTAAATATTTTTACAAACTGTAGCTAGGTATTTTCATCAATACATATCTTATCAACAAACATTCCACCAACGAACTTATCAAAACCCATAAAATCACAGTATATTAAGAACCGATAGCAAATGTCACGAGTCACGGGGTGTATTATATATCGATAGGGTCGATGTGATTGGATTCTTAAATCGACTACAATTGAAGTAATTTGCATGTGATGTTTGCTCACATGTCACCTAATTGCTATCAATGTTCTTAATTTACCTCCGGTCGCGATCCCTCATCAGGGCAAAGTTTCACAATATTTCAATGTCATTGTCACGTTGTTTAGTTGTGAGTCTACTTATTTATGAAAAAAGGCATGATCCAAAAAAAAAAAGACAATAATGCTGGTCTACGGGAAATCTCCTAAATTTGTCATTAAAATTATATAGGTAAATAGACAGAATTAATAGATAAGTTTAGAGATTTTTTATAATGTCTTTAATTTCATATGTAGATGAATAACCAATCAAGTGGGTGGTTCTTACAATCTTATAAATATAATAATCTGACAATGTAAACGCATTTTAGCATAGTGTTAAGGCCACAATAAAGTATTTAAAAATTGCGTTGCTTTGGAGATATAACTTTGGCATAATACAGAGGTTATAGAGTAGAAGATTAGGAGACTAGACTCTTGGCATTAGGTTGACTGATGGCTTGGCCTTAAGTACTCCTTTCAGATATATATTGTTTCTGTTGTGGAAAAAAGATGAAGTAACGTCATTAATAATTAATTCTTATCATTCCAGGGATTCGGAATGGGACTCCAGGCGGCAGCAGCTCCGGTCTCCATCGCGGAGTACTCGTCGCCCAAGCTGCGCGGTGCTTTCCTTGCCACCATCGCCTTCTCCTTCGCCACCGGCATGCTTTTCGCGCACGTCTTCGGCACACTGCTCTACTGGAGATCTGCTGCCATCGCATGTGGAAGCGTCTATGCTGTATCACTGATACTGGTCTCTTTATCACCTGAAACCCCGCCGTATCTTGCCTCGCGAGGCAAATTCAACCAATGCAGGAAGAGTTTCCGCTGGCTCCGTGGACATTACCACGATTCCGAAAAGGAACTTGAAGTCTTACTCAACAGCCAAAGGATGGGCACCACTGAAACTACAGCCGGAAAGACTAGACTGCAAATTTATATGGAAATAGCGAGGAAACCCGAATTCTACAAGCCAACAGTCATTATGATGTTCATGTTTGTGCTCTTCCAGATATCTGGGATGACTGTTGTACCGTCGTATACTGTTCCCATGATGAATGAAGTGACTGATGGGGCGATAGAAGCGAACACAAGCATGTTGATGGTGGATATTGTGAGGTTCGTCACTTCGGTCATGGCCTGCGTTGTTGTCAACAAGCTAAACCGTCGCACAGTTCTGTTCATCGGTATCATAGTTAGCGTCGTGTCTCTTTTCACGACAGCTCTTTTACTTTATCTTAGAGACTTCGGCTATATTCCGGAAGACTACAAATGGATACCAGTCATACCAACTTTAACGTACATATTTGGAAAAACATTAGGAATTTTACCCATTCCATGGGCTATAGCTGGTGAGATCTTCCCGCTTGCCTATAGGAGTTTAGGTAGTGGGATTTCTGGCATGTTCCTCTCCATAATGTTCTTTGTCGTCGTTAAGACTGCCCCGACATCGTTCAAAGAGATTGGCGTTAACGGTACATTCCTGGTCTACGGCATGTGCATCGCATTTTGTGGTGCTTTTCTGTACTTCCTTCTCCCAGAGACGAAGGGGAAGACGCTTTATGAGATAGAATGCCACTTCAAGGGAATAGACTCCAGGCTTCCAGATGCCAGTGAGAAGGATAAAATGCTAGAACTAGAGACCCTGGAAGAGGGTTGATGAGGCGGACGACAGAATAAGGAAATGCTCTGCCGCTTCTTGCCGGCTCCGTAGGTAGGTGAAGAATGATCTTGTGAAATATGAATGTAGTTTGAATACTTATTATTGTAGATTTAGGGTGAATTTTTACATTCTGGTGCCTAGAGAAGCAAGGATATATAAATGCGAGGGGCAGTTATGTGCCGACAACATTTGTCGATGTCCTGTTTGCTAGAAAGTTAAGATCCTGCATTTCTTCTGACTGTGCCGTTACGTTAGAAGCTTGGACTTAGGTACCTTGAAATTTGGTTTGCAAAATGTTGATACCCTACTATATATATGTGTCAGTCAGCGTATTCTTATATGCGAGGTATGAGTTTATATACATATATTCGTGTTTTGAGGCAGCTGATTAGAGTTATCTGAGATGGAATTGACATCGAAATTGTGACTGTTACTTCACTCTTAAATCTATATAAAATAAAGTATGCATCTTTATACTCTTGTTATTTCCTTCTACCTTTCCCTGTGTTCGACTGTACCTACAGGTGTTGTTGACAGTCGAGCGAGTCTACAATTTTTGACCTATGGGACTATTCGAAATTTTGAGAATCCTTTCCCTACGGATGACTCACGTTAGAACGGTTCAGGTCCGGGCCGAGGTGTCCGACACTTCGTTTTTCTATGACGGGTAATCGGCCTGCGTAGCCAACATGCCAATCATTAACGCTCCATAGCGTAGCGCAGTCATTTTTCCCTATCACTCTTCCATATTGAATGAATGAATGATGTGCATCTCGTTCCCTACGGAGCGTTAACGATTGGCATGTTGGCAGATCTTCAGCTCGTGATGCTTTCTAAAGAAAACGAAGTATTGGGCGCCTGGACCCGGACTGTTCTAGGGTGAGGCATCCTTAAGCTTTTACCGGTTCCTACTAAGTATATGACACTTATTTAGGGGTTGCCCCATACTGTACCTATACTTGTGTGTAATTCTTAAATTCATCGTCGGTAAATATGCTGGGGTGTTCTGGAAAAATAGCTTTAAATAGAGTGCTAAAAACGGCTAAGGGTTCATAAGATTTAGTCAAATATTCTTAGCAACAAGCACTTTTAAATCGTCTACAGTTCATAAATATAATCGTAATATAAATATCAAAATATATTGGTGCAATTATTATTGTTCTTAAAAAAACATTGAATTATTAAAAATATGTCAAACTTAATAATACGAATTTCACAATAAAATCGTCAACAGTAAAATTGTAAAAAATATATTTAAAAAGGGTATTTTATTTATTAAACTCTACACACGAGTAACAGTATTACTATGCGACTGTTTTGTTTGTTGATGTTTTCTCTTGTATATTTTTATAATGTCTGTTTCCGTTATTATTCCTCTGTATTTTTGTTGTAATATTTTAATATGTATCCTTATGTGTGATCTGTCGTGGCATCACCGAATGGGCCCTACGGAAGACCAGCATTGGCTTTATTATAGCCAGCATTATGCTCAGTTGGGCCTATTTCGTGATGCACACTTTATGATTTCTTCTTTTCTTGCTCTTGTTATCTGTACATGTTCGTACATGTTTTGTTATCGTCACCAATAAATAGAAATGTAGTACCTATTGGCATTAAAACAATAGGGATAGTTACATGTTTTATTGTTTACCTAATTAACATTATATATTAACTTGAAGCCCAAACAAGTTATCAAAATTCAGTCCATGCGATTCTTCATTCGCCAAACTCACCATAAGAGAGGAGTTTTTGTATTTACAAATTTTATTAAAGTGGCGGATACAGTCCAGTCTTAATGAATGATGATTTGTGAGCTGTACCGTCGCATCAACATCTTGGCGTTCAGAGGTTCTGACTCTCTCCTCTCGCCTTGCATCGATTTGCCTCTTAACTCATCCTCAATCTCTTGCAGAGTCCTATCTTTCGTCTCAGGAAGAATAAACCACAGAACACTTAAACAGTAGAAAACTACACTGCCATACACATAATACGTGTACGGGAGACCTATAGCTCCAGTCAAAACTGGGAAACATTTCACAGCCACGAAGAAATTCAATGATAAAGGCAATGTCCCAATACCACCTCCCAATCCTCTGTATTCTAAAGGAAATATTTCTCCAGATATTGCAAATGGCACAGATGATATGCCAACAGTAAGAGAAAACATGTACATCCCTATTAAAAATATAGGAACGTATTGATTTTTCAAATAACTAGGTAACAAGTCGTTTTGCTTAGCGAGAGCGTATGTACCCTTACTTAAATATGCAGTAACGCATATGAATCCCATACTAAAGAGAACAGTCCTTCGGTTGCATTTCTGCATCACAAACACAGCTAAGACGTTGCACAATAGTCTCTGACAATCTAGAAGAACCATAAATAACGCAGCATTCGCTTCAGGACCCACCAATTGACCGATGATGTCCATGGCGTAAGAACTGATGACGTTAATCCCTGCGAATTGGAATAACGTATATAAGTGGAACATTATAGCCACTGGTTTATAAAATTCGGGCTTCTTGAACGTGTTTCCAAGGTATCTGAAGAATCTTCCAGTTTTTGTGCAGAAGGATAGCTTCTGACCCACAACGCTGGATTTCCGAATCATTTTCTGAGCTGATATCATGTGTTCGAGCTCGTCTTCTTGCTCGGGGCCTTCGCCGCGTAGATAGAAGAACACTTCTTTGCTTTCTTTATATTTTCCTTTAGCTATTAGCCACGACGGTGTTTCTGTAGTGAATATGATCATGTTTAAACTTATGAAAGTCAAGAAAGAGCAGAGCAAGGCTGTTTGCTGCCAGCTCAAGATAGTGCCGATAGTGTGCGTGAACATGACTCCAATAGTTAATGATAACGACACACAAGTCAAGAAGGCTCCTCTGTTCTTTGGATCCGTCATTTCACTTATGATAATCGAGCCTAAAGGCCCTAGTAAGCCCATGGACACGCCCTGTAGGAATCTGGCTAGGATTATGGCTTGGACGCTGTCAGCCAGGAGTAACAGAAACCATCCTGCCAAGACAGGTATAGTGGAGATGATGTGACATTTCTTTCTGCCGATTAAATCCATGAGAGGAGTAACGATGACGTTGCCCATAATTAGAGCAAAGCCGATGATGGACGCTGAAAAGAAAAAAAAAAACAGTCGTAATCTGTATCATGAGACTTTGAGTTTTAGTAATTAATCTAAAGCTGATAACATTTGCGAAGATTCAGATATTAATGTCTAGCCAAGCGGAGATCATTGATGCTTCCAATTGAACAAATAGATATAGTGTGTTTTGTTAATATCTGTCTAAATATTAAATTTATTGCATTGATTAGACTTGGATTATGCCTAGGCCATATATTAAATCTTACAACATAGGTAAAAAGTTGAACCAAACATTTGTAAAACTTAAATACTTTATCTACGAAATGTATAAATAATAATTATGAATTCTATGTACCTATTCATCAAATTTGATAGAAAAATGTTTCTCATATAAGTGAAATGTAAATTTCTTTTTGAGAAAATAAAAATATTCTTTAACCCGAAAAAGGGCGAAATGCATTACTCGTCCTTGAGACAAATGTTCCTAATCTGAATAAATAAAACGTTAGTCCGAGGAAGTGACATCACGTCATTAAGGCAGACATCAGCCGATGTCTGCAAGCATTAAAACTTAGTGTAGAACCTCGCAATACTTCAAGAATTTGCAACATTTAGCCCACAGTGCTGGAATTGAACAAATGTTCAAGGTTCTTGAGGCTCGCAGTTCTATCCTAACCTAACAACTGACAGCGGTTCGAGATGGTGGAGCTCCGTCAAGTTAAGAGCCTTGGCAAAAGTAGAGTTGACTCCAGTTACAAGATAACCTACCTATCCATGATTCCTGGCTTGGCGTGGCCTTGATGTGGGAGTCAGGGTTCCTGAGGCTGGGGATCAGGATCGCGGAGTATCCAATGACGCATCCGTGCCCCGTGATGTTGACTGCCACACTGGCCGTGAGAAAGCACTGGAATTTAGCAAAATCGCTCGTTAATTTAAACTTCAAATCCTCATTTAAAGACGCGTTTGTTGTTCTGTGTACACGATGTTAAAAATAAAGGAAAATTTGGAAAAATTGTGCCTCGCGACCTAAGTAGTCTTCATTCATAAATCATGACTTGTAAATTTTTATTATTATTGCAGTCCACTTTTTTAGAAAAGTACAGACAGTACCTACGACAGAGTAGTACGTAAGGCTCTTGACACAAAAGGTATTGAAGTGACAGGTCCCAAGATTGTCTTCTAAACTGCGGGCAATAATTTATTTTTATATTCATTATTTCAATAAATTTTAATTTTACTATGAATCGTGATTTCATTGTTATTATGTCAATATTATTAATTATTTATATTATGATTGAATTTGATTTTAATGTACTTACTAACCCCTAGCTATAACGATGGTACGAGTAGGGTAGACCGGGGACAATAGAAACACGTCATGATTGAAACAAGTCAAATTTCTCGAAAACTATAATACCTACGCGTCTGACGTAACACTCGGAACACGCGGTCGGCCATATTTGAATCCTTGGCCAGTAGCGCTCGAGCGCCGGTGCGAGACGGGAGTGTCCACGAGCCAAACAAGTTTTTCGCGGTAAAAAGTAAGTATTTGTGCTCTCGTATATTTTCTTATAGCTTCTTTTACTCTTGTATTTTGACTAATGAAATTATTTTGGTGTTATAGTTAGGAATAAACGAATGTTTTTAATGGTCGTTGATCAGCGTTCGAGTCTTTTTTATACATAATATTTGACCTTGAAGTGAAAAACGTGGTGTGGGGACGATAGAAACAACTTGCTTGTGGACGATTGAAACGTTTCAATCGTCCTCGTGTTTTAATCGTCCCCAAAAGTAACCGACTTCAAAATATAAGGTTCTGTATTCGATGCACATGTTTATTCTATTAATGTTGACATTATTTGAAGATATACGAAGATACACGAAGTTTTTTTTTAATCTGCAGTTTTTTTATTCGAGATAATGTAAACATTTGTTTTTAACCGACTTCATAAAAAAGGAGGTTCTCAGTTTGACCCGTATGTTTGTATGTATGTTTGTCCACGATTATCTCGCGCTCATCTTAACCGATTTTGATGCGGTTTTCAGAAAAGTTTTTGTCATATTCTGGAGAAAATTTTTGTGTATAGACCAAATTATTATTAACAGGTTTAAAAAAAAGAAGGATCTCTGTTTGACCCGTATGTTTGTAGGTATACAATTTAGTGAAAAAAAAAATTTTGTGATTGTGACGATAAGCTGATGATAAAAGCAAAAGATTAAATTTTTTAACTAAAATATTGCAAATAATGCTAATTAAGAATATAATACTATACTACTACATCCTATTTCTGTACAATACATTTATTTAACTGTTTTTTTAGATGCCCCGAAAACGGAAGCATGTTACGGAGAGAACCTCAAAAAGCATGTTTGCCTATCAACAGGCTTATGAGGAAGTGATCTCTGGAAAGTTCTTTGATAGGCATATCGCCATGTTTTTGTTTACGTAATAAAACAATTTATACTGATTATTTTATTGCGTCTATTATTTCATTTTACATCCCGATGTCTGCAACACTCGTTGTCACAGAGTGTGTGGGAATGGTTATGATTGAAACATTGTTATAGTTGAAACAAGCACTTTTGTATGAAACATAATTATGCTTGTTTTCTGCGATTCTATATCGTTATATCTTATAATTGCATTGAAACTACTTTGGTTAAGGTAAATTTAAAAGGTAGCAGCGACAAAGACAACTAAAAGTCGTATTTTCTTTTTTTTTCTCAAGTTTTTTAGTCGAGATGTTCAGATGCTCATAAATTGAGAAATTTTTATGTTATGCTTGCGGACTTTTGATGAGCTCATTGTATGCCGAGGTAGTGATGAAAAAAATTAAAACAGATATAAGTACTTTCATTGTGCCGAAGATATTTGAGTGTTTCAATTGACCTCACATAGTGTTTCAATTGACACTCATGTGAGGTCAATTGAACCATACTGTCCCATTCTCTTTATTACATTATTGTCAAAAAACTATGGATTATAGACCATCCAAATACATTTTATTTAGGAACCAGATAACTAACCTTGAAATATTTTGAGCGTAGATCTTTCTACTCATCAAAATATAACGATCACAGGCGGTTAAAGGCAAATTGTTTCAATTGTCCCCGGTCTACCCTACTAACGATGTTTTATGGAATTCTGAAGGTTCAGAAATATTTTTTTTTTAATAATACACTCACTCTAAAGGCCTATTTGTATGTGTACCTGTTCCACCAATAATTAGTTATAAGATATATTTTTCCATAAACTTTAATGTTTTGTGCTCTCTACGCCGACTACGAGTAGAAAGCCTATTTTGGTGCCACTTGTCAAATCCAAAAATATGCCACACACATACCATTGTGATTGGTGTAAGCAAGCATATACACCGTGGGCTGATAAAACCCGACAAATTTTAAAGGTGTATTCTTGACCGCATTTAGAGACTAAAATGTGATACAAAGTTTCCTGAAATCAGTCTTCTTTTAGAGATAATGACAATTTTTGTAAAAAATTGTTTCTGTAATAACTTAGTGAAAAACGCATTTTTGGCTGCGATGCTGCCACTATGTGACTTGGTTTAGATATACCTGTTGGCAGACATAAAAGTTTTATAAGAAACTCTAAAACTTTAGTTATTCGTTGTAACTAATTAGTTTTTTTTCGACAAGATGTAAGAAGAAATAACAAGTCGTATGAAGAAAAAGCAAAAAATATTTTTTTTTGTCTGATAAAAAAATAATTTGGCGAATTTTCCCAAAACTTATATAAAATTTTTTGCTCCTCATGACCTCAGGAATGCGTGGTTAAAATCTGTCGGGTTTTACCAGCCCACGGTGTATAAACCTTAGTTGATAGCATTAAAGGTATAGGTATCAGTGGTGGCGCGTCACAAATATTCGTAGTAAACCCGGAGCTAATTTTGCTTTCCTTTTCTCCATAAACCGATCATGAAAGTACTCAACGGGCTGAAATTAGACAAGCCGGTGGGAATCGAGTTCTTTGAACGACCCGCCACTGATAGGTATAGGTTGCTGATTTTTGGCTGGCTCAAAGGGTCATGTTAATAGCTTATAGAAACGGGACTTAATCGCGTATCGGGGAAACAAAGCATTCCGTAGCAGAAAGAGTTAAGGAACATATCGCAGCTGTCAAAAATCATCAGGTGAACAAGTTTGCTGTGGCTGAGCATTTACTGGAGTCAGGACCAAACCACTGGATCGAGCTGCATAACCCTTAAATCCTTTACACGGATATCGATTTCTACAGCAGAAAAGTGCGGGAAGCCATTGAAATAAAAAAAAAATTGCTATTTCAATTGGGACGAGAGGGTTTGGGGATCTCATCCACATGGAATCCAGTCATTAGTATGTATATGTAAGCGGAAACGAATATCGACAGTCGAAAAATCAAATATCGTTAGTTTTGTGTGTCGACAGAGTTACATCCAGCAGGGCTAAGATGGTTGGCTCTTTATCATTTGTCACCATTCCTGTCACTTTCTAACAAGTATGTAAGCGCGAAAGTGACGGGCATAGTGACAAGCGATAAAAATGGAACCATGCTGCCACCGCAAGTGCGCAAAAGGTTCAAGTTAATAAACAAGACCAAGTGCGGGTAATTCGAAAAACTCGCGCGGCTGATGTTGATGTCAACTTTAGCCAGCCTTCTCCGGGACATAACAACGCCGCCGTCCTCGAAAGTTAAAGTTAAGTACTTAATAGCAGCTGAGCAATTTAATAATCCCAAATTTAACGCTCCGCTTCGAGCGTCAACTCAGGCTTAAAGCTAGATTTAGACGAAGCCAGTAACGCTGGCGCCAGAACTCAGACAAGGACAAGCGCAAGCGTGGGATTAGACAAGCGCTCTATTCCCGCCAGCGCTAGCTTCTCTTGAAATTTTTTTTATACGAGGCCAATAACAACAACATTCGTCTAAACCTAGCTTTACACTAAGGCCACGGATTGGACGCACGCGACCAGCGGCGCGGCCAGCGGCAAATCAAGGCAATTTACGCTCGACCATTTGGTCGAGGGCAATAGTTCATGTATTTGTATGAACAACCTTGAATAACGACTAAAGCGTCTAATTGCGCCGCTAGGGGCGCTAGTGTAGACGGAGGTCTTTCAAAATGTCAAATGCATAGTATTTTTGGAGGTTTAACAAGGTACAAGCTTTTCCATCGCGTATTTTCACTCCTCATTCATATTTGTGGTAAATCTATTTTCTATTTTTGATTATTTATGGTAATCATAATTATTACATATAAGTAGTTCAATAAATGTTAGTGATTTAAAAAAAGTGAATTTTGCATATATGTAAAAATTGTAAAATATATGCAAAATTCAGTAGGTAAAAAAATGGCAAATTTAGATTTAGACATTAACATACTTTCATACTGTATATTAAAACGTATTTTTTAGGGTTCCGTAGTCAACCCTTATAGTTTCGCCATGTCCGTCTGTCTGTCTGTCTGTCTGTCGGTCTGTCCGAGGCTTTGCTCCGTGGTCGTTAGTGCTAGAAAGCTGAAATTTGGCATGGATATATAAATCAATAAAGCCGACAAAGTCGTACAATAAAATCTAAAAATTTAATTTTTTTTAGGGTACCTCCCCTACACGTAAAGTGGGGGTGAAATTTTTTTTTCGCTGCAACCCTAGAGTGTGGGGAATCGTTGGATAGGTCTTTCAAAACAAATAGGGGTTTTTAAAGAAACATTCTTTGATAAAGTGAATATATTCGGAGATAATCGCTACGAAAGAAAAAATAAATGTGTCCCCCCCCCTCTAACTTTTGAACCATAGGTCCAAAAAATATGAAATAAACCGTGGAAGTAGAGCTTAAGAAAGACATTAAATGAAAACTATAGCGGATATGATCAGTTTAGCTGTTTTTGAGTTATCGCAAAAAGTTTTCCCTTCATAGTAAAAAGACTTACTTTAATGAGGTACTGATTATGCAAATTTGCCTATTTGTTTAACTCGGGTGAAAGATACCGTTTCATCTCTTGGTTTCACAATTTACTATACTTTAAGCTCCAGTTTAGCTTATTGTGACGGAAGAGGAACTACGTAACCCTACACTGAGCGTGGCCCGACATGCTCTTGGCCAGTTTTATTTTAAATAAGTAGATAGCATAGCAGAATTGTGAGAGCTGTTTTTCCGCCACCATATACAGTGGCGCCTACTGTCGAGCGCACAAACGGTAGCTCAGACCGCGACCTAAAGCTGTTGTCGCCATCCGGATATCACTTTTATTCAGCACTAGAGCACAGATAATCCAAGTGATAATTATAAAAATCTTTGCACATGCCAATATAACTGCAATTAAAGTGAGTGGCTCTTATCATGAGACATAATGGCTCAATAAGATAAGGAACGAGCATCGGTGACTCTCAGAAATAATAATATATTATTGTCGATATTTATTATATACATATAATAAAATAATATATATATATGAAAGATAGGTACGGTCACATCTGAAAATATCGATACGCACAAAGTGCCATATGTATACAATACCCTAATATATGGGCCATAAAGTCGTGTATATATATTTTTGGCACTTCGATCGTGTCGATGTTTTCAGACGTGACGTTACAGTCATTGAATTTAATTTCAGAACGATTTCGTACCAGTGACAATCAATATGAAAGTTTTAGGCATGTTATACTATCCTCATATCGTCATACTATGTGATCATCATAAAAACTTTACTCCGGGGCAAAGACTGCTGCTTTGCTGAGTATTGCTGTCACCTTTGGGCAGGAGTACCTGCATGCCAGCTTGGACCCTTCGACTCCAAAGGCACGCTGTACGAATCGTCGACGATCCCAAGCTCACAAGCGGTATTGAACCTTTAAGTCTAAGGAGAGACATGGCCTCCTTGTGTGTGTTCTACCGCTTGTACAATGGGCTGTGCTCTGTAAAATTGTTTGACATGATGCCAACGGCCACTTTCTATCACCGCACCGCTCGCCGTCGGCAGGGTCTCACACCCTAGAACCTAAATGGTCGCGTACTGTGCGGTTTAAGAGGAATTTCCTCCCGCATTCCACACTCCGGCTGTGGAATGAGCACCCTTCCGAGATTTTTCCTACGGGCTACAGTATGGGGTTCTTCAAAAAAGGAGTGTACAGGATTTTAAAGGGTCGGCAACGCGCATGTAATATCTCGCTGGTGTTGCAGGCGTCCATAGGCTACGGTGACTGCTTACCATCAGGCGGATCCTATGCTTGTTTGCCACCTACGTGGTATTTAAAAAAAATACATTATGCAATTAATGATTTTATAGGTAGGTGTACCTACATAGAAAAAGAAATCAAAACCGTTGTAATGTCGTGGCCCTGGTTAAAACTAATCAGAGATAAGATGAGTCCGATTGTTATCGTTAATTGCGATATTAATTAGTATAGTATCGGTGTTAGTAGCCCAATACTTAGATAGACACACGTGTTATAAATAAACGAGTATAGTACTTCTTTTTTTAATAATCTTTAATAGAAAAAACCGAATATACACAACAGTTTGAATTGCTATTTAAATTACTTACAACCATAGTGCATATTACTGATCTTAAAAGAGTTATTATAAGCCCCAAGATGATACTTGTTTTAACTTGATATTGATCGTTTAAACAGGTGATGTCCCAGAAGTTCATACAAGCTTCCGTGCGCATTGGAGGGACTTGTCACTTTATAGCCTTCGCACGGCGTGCGCGGGCGTGAGTGGGCGTGCGCGGGCTTGCGCGGGCGTGCGCGGGCGTGAGCTAGCGAGAGCGGGCGTGAGCGTGACCAAGCGGGTCCGAGGTGCAGTGTGAATGCTCGGCGGCGGGTCCTAAGTAGTCTTTCGACATAAAAGCTATCACTCGGACACCACGTCACTGAAGTGTCAAAACTGAAATTGAACTTTAAGTATGCACGTAGGTCTAAGTTGCTCTGTCGTCTGTGACAGAATAATCTGTTTTCGGCGTTGGACCTACGGTGCGTAAATATCCGTCAATGATGTCACAAAAGGTTTAGGTCAATTTCAGTTGTAATAACTTAATGTAATGACATGCTCGCACGCGCCCGACCCGCGCCGCCCGCGCGCGCCCTCGCATGACCGGTCCGCGCCCGCGGACGCGGCGGTGTGTTGATAGACTTGATAATCATATAAAACTAGCTGATGATGATGAGACCCACTGCAGACCCGCTTGGTCACGCTTCCGCCCGTGTGTGTGCATTAAGCTTAAACCGGAAACATAAATGACAACTGAGTAATATGCACAAAGACCGTAAATGATGTTACGTCTCGCGAACTTAGTTTTATTTGTAAAGGTTTTAATTCTTGGCATCAAAGCCCCATTTAGACGGTTCAAGAACTTGCATGCGATTTTCGTTACATTGACATAAAGTCAGACCAAGCTAAGTTTACAGCGATTTTGATAGCCAGTCTGTGCAAGTGTTAAGTAAACATCATAATTACATAGATGTTCGACGTTTAAAATAACATGTGCACTGTCTAGGCTATCAAAATCGCTGCCAACTTATCTTGGTCCGACTCTATTTGGTTCGATCGACTAAATTAATTTATACTCTGTAAAATATAGCATGCAAGTTCTTGAACGGTCTAAATAGGGCCGAAGGATTTCTCCAAGTGCCAAAATATAGTTACGTCCTAAATCAAAATTGAGCAAAAATAAAACCAAAATCGTCAAAAAAATATCATTAGAAATGCGCCCAATTTGCGTTAAAAACCTTGTGCATATTAATACATATAACTATACAACATTTAAATTCCTACCTGTCTCAAAAACGGCACATAACTCTTTTTCGGCGCACTCATTTTCCACTTCTTTCAACTCTATAATACAACCAAACACTACAATGGTCGTCGTCACCGATGTATGTGTGTCTGTAACATTGTTCACAAGCACTCGTCTGCGAGGTACCGTAGCTACTGAACGAGATTAGGTGCAGGTAATCTACACGCCGAAGATAAGGATAAACTAGAGAATGGCAGAATCTTGGGATTTTTTATGGATCTCTAAAGGTATTCACGGGGCCTAGCCATGATAGATATAAATGTGAAACGATTCAGTAGCATAAAAAAATATTTAATTGTAAATCGGTAACATAAACAGGGGCATCCCCGTATCCTTGCCTCAGTCTATATAATCTTAAAAATATAAGGTTAGTTCTAAGTAGATAACAATGTAATTGTGTTTCTATAACAATAAACAGTTTAATTTTGTAATAATCCGTTATTCTAGTTTTTGTTTTACCGCTTTGTTGCATTTATTGATTTATATATCCTAGCCAAATTGCAGCGTTCTAGCACTAATGATCACGGAACAAAGCCTCAGACAGACAGACGGACATGGCGAAACTATAAGGGTTGACGACGGAACCTTAAAAATGTATCGCGATGACAGGTTCTACGAAAAGTTACGTGATCTTTTCCATACATTATTTTATATTTCGATTGGCGTTTTCTACCAACGATTATCATCTTAGCTAGGCCCTGGCCGCAGTTCTGACAAACGACCAAAATTTTATTCTTAATGACGTCTGGTTAGATACCCTAATCAAATCAAATCTCCATTTGCTCAAAGGTAACATTCCGCTTGGAAAAACATGAACCCATACTGCATGCTGTACGAAACGAGCGAGATGTGATCTCGGTCTATTCCCATATTGAGGGCTTGTCTTCTTATATTTGCACGCAGCAGTTACCGCGCCGTAACGTCAGCGACCAAAACTTGCCAAAACGCATGCATTCTGGATAGATAAATTAAGGATTCAGAATACAAAGGAATTGAAGACCTATATAGTCATCTAGGCCACTAAAGGTCAAATTGTAGCGAGTTTAAGAAATAATAAGGGAGGCTATTTACCAACAGTGGAGCATACCGTTTAACGGTACATCATCAGGCATTTCATATTTTTACTCCTTATTATTTACTAGAACGGGACTTAATCTTATATAATTAAGATTTAAAATTACCTATTTTCTTATACCACGACGGTGGCAAGCAAGCATGCGGCCCGCCTGATGGTAAGCAGTCACCGTAGCCTATGGACTTCTGCAACTCCAGAGGATACAGCAGCACATGCGCGTCCCGCCCTTTAAACATTAGCACTACATTACACTACTTTTTTGAAGAACCTCATACTGTAGAGACTCGGGTAAATCTCGGCAGGTAGCTCATTCCACAGCCAGATCATCCACGGGTGGAAGATCCTCTTAAACCGCACAGTGCGCGACCATTTAGGTTCTACCTACGTTTAGAGGACGGCGTTGTCCCCACGGGGACAAAGACAAGAAACAGTACAACACAAGATGATCTCCCTAAGAGGAGTCTTCTCCGACAACAGGGCGAGTAATTTTAAAAGTTAATTATACGCGATTTAGTGAATAATACTGACAACTAGCATTTTCCCAGGGACGTAAAATCCCGATAATGTTCCAACCCTAAAAGGCTCATGTCTAGTCGTTAATAGGTTACCACGCCACCTACTTGAGAGATAGTGCGACCTTAGGTTGTTCGATCTAATCAGCCAACGGTGCAAGGTCGTCGATATGAGTTGATTTTATTGCGACGAATTCTGAAGCCCTGTTGAAATGATATCGCTTGAATGAACTTGTAATTTTAAAACAAAGTGCGTTGCCCCCTCTTTCACCCGCTGGGTGAATGTTCTAAAACAGTTTTTATAGGTACTTATATGAAAACTATATATGACAAACTTATTGTGTTATAACATTTTTTTTTCCTCTTTTTTTTCGGATAAGCTGCAGGAAAGTCGCCGCCGATGGTATGGCCATATAAGCCGCAAACCAGTAGACTACGTCGGAAATAGATGCCTCAACCTCACTGTCCAAGGCCCTAGATTACGCGGCCGCGGTAGGCCTAAGAAGCGCTGGCTGGAGGTCGTGAGAGCGGACATGGCAGAGAACAATCTCACATCTGAGGATGCCGAAGACCGGGCAAAGTGGAGAAGATTAAGTAGGAAAGCGGACCCTGGCGCTAGGCCGGGAAAACGCTAGGTTGAAGAAGAAATAAATAAATAAATAATTATTATAGGACATTATTACACAAATTGACCAAGTCCCACAGTAAGCTCAATAAGGCTTGTGTTGAGGGTACTTAGACAACGATATATATAATATATAAATATTTATAAATACTTAAATACATAGAAAACACCCATGACTCAGGAACAAATACCCATGCTCATCACACGAATAAATGCCCTTACGAGGATTTGAACCCGGGACCATCGGCTTCATAGGCAGGGTCACTACCCACTAGGCCAGATCGGTCGTCTTTGCAAAGAAGACTTTGTAATTACTTGTGAGTTCCTATAATTTGCTTTTTTGTATTAATCTTGTTGTCCTATTGTAAGTTTAGAGCTGTTGGTTCTCCTTAACATAAATAAATAAATAAACATGATAGTAGTGATAATTCGCTTTAAATCAGCGTATATATCAACATATACCACAATAAAAAAAAGAAAATAATGATTTCAAATTATATTTTGAATTTTGGAGCAAAGTAGCATTTTACAGTTCCACTAACCTTTTTAACTGTCAAATAGTTGGGTAAAAAATAAGGTAGATTCGTGGCATGAGGAACAAGCTTATTGAGCTGTCTGTGTGACTAGGTCGATCTGTGTACAAGACTATTGGCGAACATAAGACCCACCTACGGGTGACCAGAGAGCTGGCAGCTTTCTCTCGCAACGAATAAGTATTGGCTTGTAGAGTTTAAAGCCTGTAGAATTAGAAGCTTGGCTCTACAAGAGATCTGATAATTTTTATTTACTAAAAATCCTTAAATATGTTTTTTATTATTTATAACAAGGAGTCCATATAATATTTCAACTTTCAGACCTCTACCATCAAATTTTGCGGAAGTCTCATACAATATCTATGTAATATCTTTTTTATATATATCGAAATTTCAGCTTTCTAGGACTGCAGGAAGTACCCTAAGAATTTTGATGATCATTAATGAAATCTTAGCTATAAGAGCTACGCAATTGAAACTTTCTACGTTTAATAAGTCTAAGTACTATTGAAATCATCCTATTCTAAGAATTTTGTTTATCTGGTATAGTCCAAACCCAAGTTATGAGGGTTCAAAAAAACCGGCCATGTGCGAGTCGGACTCGAAGGGTTCCGTATTATCTATAAAAACGTTCACCCATGCAAGTACTGACCCCGCCCGACGTTGCTTAACTTCGGTGATTCGATAAGAATCTCGAGATTGGAAAGAAATATTTAGTTTATTCTGTTTTTAGTACTTGTTATTAAAGCGGCAACAGACATGCATAATCTGTAGAAATTTCAACTGGCTAACTATCACGGTTCATGAGATACAGCCTGGTGACAGACGGACGGACGGACTGGACTGGATGTCTTTCGATACCCCCCGTCAGGGGAGTAATGAGGGGCCGCTTCCACCTTCCGGCTGCAACGGCTGTCGCGGGTCGCTCCCCACCGAGCGGTGGGGAGGTCAAGCGGACGGACGGATAGCGGAGTCTCAGTAATATGGTCTCGCTTGACCTTTTGGGTACGGAACCCTAGAAACGACGAAGCGTTTCGAGAAAAGGAGGTACTTAGTGCCACTAGTGCCCTTGCGCTTCGCTTGGCTCGTCTTGGTGATGTTACTAAGTGAGATAATAAAACACCAAATATATTAAAGCACTGCAAATTGACAAGTCTTGTACTGTCAATCAAAGGAAAACGTATTAACTACGTATGAATTGTATGTAGAGTTACTACTTTTTAGTTTCAAATATCAATATGAGATATCAATTGTTATCAACGTAGCGTCGATATGACGTTGTTGCTATCATCGATCATAATCATACACTTATCTAAAATGCTTAATTTAAATTCTTTGGAATTTTTTACGAAAATAAAATTAACCTGTCGTCTGCGGTATTTCCGCACCGATATGAATTTCAAACCTTTAAGAAAAGAGCGGTAACCTATTTATAATTCTTCTGGTGTTGGGGTTGTCCATGGGCACCGTAATCGCTTACCATTAGGCGATTCATCTGCTGGTTACATACAATCTTTCTCGACATTTTCCTCGATTTTGGCCCTAGATGAATATTTTTTTATATGATTTCAATATACCCATATTATAATTGCTTGTTTGCTACCGACGTGGTATTAAAAAAAATAACAGTACCTATCTGTGTTTTTTTTTTTCATGTTTTTATAAGAGCTAGGTTACTTTAGACAGCGCTAAAACTAAAACGGCCAAATAAACGCGCCGTAAACAGACGCCTAACATACAAAATCGGCAACAATAAACGCAAAAATCAAAACGGCCAGACACAGATACTGCTTCCACATTCTGTTGTGAAATCTTCATTAATAAAATAAAAAAGCCTTTATTTCTTACAGAGTTAAATTCCCTTCGGCCGCGTACGCAACCAGAGCTTCGTAACCAGATGCGATCGAAAACTATTTCTGCCTTGTACGAAACCGGTTGCGATCAAAAACTAATTCCGTCTTACTAGTTATCAGTTACGATCGAACACTTTTCTTTGTTGTACGAAACCTTTCGACCGTTGATAAAGTCAGCTAAGATTATATTTATACACCTTGTTATACAGTATAAGTACTGTACACGTTATATATCTAGTCAAAAATCAGAACACAAAAATTGTACCAGTTGATAATATTCAAATACTTTGTTGGCAAATATATATATAATTATATTGTTATATTGAGTTTTGTTAAATCAATAGTTTCCAAAAAATGCACAGGCTAAGAAATTATCATGAGTATCATGACAAAATATTTGAAAAAAAAACCTATAGCTAGATGGCCCAGACATTGGTTTCGTATAAGAACGAGAAGTGTTCGATCGTAACTGGTTACGGGTAAGACGAAATTAGTTTTTGATTGCAACCGGTTTCGTACAAGGCAGAAATAGTTTTCGATCGCATCTGGTTACGAAGCTCTGGTTGCGTACGCGGCCGAAGGGGTTAAATTTACACTAATATTATATTTACTTACAAAAAGTAGTTGTTGTTAGTAGGTAAGTATCGTGAAAAAAGTTTGTTCGAATTTTAAAAATATGATAGCGTTATTATTATTTGTTTCGTTTTCCTGTGAGTTATTCTGCAAGAACCCCTCTGCAGGTAAAGGCCTCCTCCAAGGTGAACCAATCGTCTCTGGATTTTGCAGTTTGCATCCAGTTTGGACCCGCTGTACGTTTGATTTCGTCCTCCCACCGATTTCGGGGTCTCCCTTGCTTTCTTTTGCCTGGTGGTCCCCTCTTCATTACGATTGGTTTAGTTTTGGAGGCGGGAAATGTCGAGAACGAAACTTCAATTTCTGAGATTTTTACGCAGGATGTTTCGTCTAAGCTGCAGATGTCCTTATACCACTGATTTTAGGAGTCGCTCTCGTCAGATATTCACCTAAAATATTCAAATCTGAGTGGCTCAGCTGCATGGTATGGCGTTGCCGACCCTAACATCCCCCCCCCCCCCCTCGTTGAGCTCTGGCAACCCTACTCACCGGCAGGAATACAACTATTTCACTCACAGCTAGAAAGACATGCAATTGCACTCAACTGTTTTATTTATTAGATAAAAGACATAAATAGAAGCGTGACAGAGTGGTCAGAAATAAGACGAAAAGGATTTTGACCCGTGCCCGTCAAACACCCACCCGGTGTGCACAGGCCTTAAGAGGCTGTCAATACCTAAAGCGCGCACACTGTCTATTTGTATCGGAGTAAATGAGATAGCACTGTCGCATGTTACTGGGCCTGGGCAAGGGAATAATAAGAAAAATATTTAAATAAAAAAAAGTGGATTATTAGTGTAATATTTAACTCGACCACGGTTTAGATATAAATGTTTTGAAATTGTGATTTTAATTGCAGACCCATAAGTCAAAACAATAACGACATAAAACCGTTTAATTGTGATTTTAAGACCAATCTTTGCAATTATTTTCTATCGAGCCGATTTCGTTCAATCATGTATCGAGTACAACCACGGTCTTTGAAATATAATTAATAAGAACATATATTTTTCTTACTTGACTAAAACAAATAGTCTTTCTTAAAAAACTGTTTAAGTAACATCAATTTCAAGGACATTGGGTGTTGACAGCCTCTTAAATGATTATGATCATTAGTCTGATTTGCGACAATGGGCGCCTGACAAAATTGTAGTGTCTATGATTTCTCTCTGCCGTGTTGCGAAATTTATCAGGGTGCTACTCTTATAGTACGCTCATCTGTTATTTTATAAGCGTAAACCCAAACTGATACCTTTCGAGTCTATAAGCTGGAGCCATATAATAGTATTTTATACAATCGTGATAATAGAGAGCTTTTCAGTCGATTACCGTGTTTTGGCAACGAAGCTTGCTGAGTTGCCAAAGTGAGGTACGAGATTGAAAAGCTTGATTATATGTATCACCATTGTATACAATACTTTTTCTACGAGTCAATAAATATAATACTTTAAACTAATAAAATCATACAGGTAAACAAGCCAAAAGTATACAGAAATTTAAGATACGCGAGCAGCCGCGATACCTTCATGCTCGTGCGCGCCCCGGCCGCCGCCGCCGGGACCCGGCGGTGGTCAGCGACACCTCATTACTCATGAGGCCCTGATACTTGCTCTGCGCTAAATTCAATTTTGAGACAGTTTTTTCTCCATTTTGGCCACCGTAGCCTATTTTTTTTTATACTACGTCGGTGGCAAACAAGCATACGGCCTGCCTGATGGTAAGCAGTCTCCGTAGCCTATGTACACCTGCAACTCCAGAGGAGTTACATGCGCGTTGCCGACCCTAACCCCACCCCCCTCGTTGAGCTCTGGCAACCTTACTCACCGGCAGGAACACAAGACTATGAGTAGGGTCAAGTGTTATTTGGCTGCGGTTTTCTGTAAGGTGGAGGTACTTCCCCAGTTGGGCTCTGCTCTAGATCTGGAATGACATCTGCTGTGCTGTGCCCTACCACACAAGGCGAGATGACGTTCACAATGCCTATAGACTAACAAGCAATGGTAAGCGGTTTTTGTAATCTATGGATGTTGCTATATTAAGGGTGTCACATATGCGTTTATGACTTATGAAGCAATTGTTTCTACTATACAACCTAAAATAAATAATAAATTTGAGCGATTTTTTGTTTCGTCCTCTTGACCGCGGCGAGCTGTGATTGGTCCATTTCATTATAGTTGACTAAACTGTTTCAAAATGAATATTATAGTTGAGTTGGGAGCCCATAAATGAAAAGTACCTAATTACAGTTTTGTATATGAACTCTTAATTCAACCATTACAGTCGACGAGTAGGATAACTATATTGTATGTGCAAAATTTCATTACAATCCAATACGTAGTTTTAAAATGAGATCGAAACTCCGTTTGTATGGAAACGTGAAATTCGGCCGAGCATGCTGCGGACTCATAAATACTGACGAAAAAGGTGTGATGAAAAATAAAACTACATACATAAATTAATTAAAAATTTCTTATTTATTTGTCAAAATTCATGCTAATACCTAATATACAGAGCCTTCGCGTATCTCGGCCGCGCTCTATAGTAAAACATAGTAACCCACAAATATGAAAAACAACAACTGAGAATAAAATCATCTAAAACGATCTAGGAACAAAATGGTTAAAATAAACCATATCATAGACATAATTAAACAAAAATATCACATGTGAGATGACAGGGTTACGGAGATGTCTTAATAAAACCATTAAAATGACTATTTAATTATAAGGACAAAAGTCCAGTCAAAACTGCACGTAAAAATATATTTGCGTCACTGAGTTACCACTTGGGATATCACACAGCATATTCTTAACATAAAATGTCCATTTATATCTAAAATAAATAGTTTTACCTGTTAGACAATTCATTTCGGTAGAAATGTGAAATCACTGAGGAAAAAAACCCATCTAAAAGAATTGAAATTGCATTAACATTTAATGCCTTAATAAATTCCAGGTGAGCTATCGAACAAAACAGTAAATTTTACTGTTCCCAAATTACAGTAAATTTAACTGTTTTGAGTAGCTAAAATGTACTGTTCGTTTATGTTTATCGTTTTTTTTTTCAATACTAAGAAATGTTTACACAGTTAACCTTACTGTTTTCTATTTTACTGTTTTTCAAACATTTGTTGATATTATATAAAGCAGTTAATCTTAATGAAAATAACTTTAATGTGTGAAAGATATTTTTTTAGTGGTATTTTATTTTTGCCAATTTGAACGTACAGTCGGCTGCAACGATAACTGCATTACAACATTAGTCTGCAGGGGGTCAACTATCTCTGCAAAATGTACAGTCAGCGTACATTTTGATATGAAAATGATGTCATTTTACTTTTCATTCGCCCATGCGTCTCGCTCGCGTCAATACATGTACGAAGAAGTACGTAAGAAATGGACATGCTAATGATAACTTGATTTAGATATCAAAATGTACTTGTATTTCGAATTGGCCTCCTGGTATATAATTTGGTTATCATTTAAAATATATAAGGTTTTATCAATTCAAGATTTATTAGATCAAAACATGTAGGCAATTCATCTGTTTACTAATTAATAAATCGCGTCACTTAGTCCTTTATAAATAAACAGTGTTATTTGTTAAAATAATCTACCTAGGAATAAGGTTACATGTCATGAATATACTTTTCTCAAATACACATAACAGATCGAAAAAAAAAATACATTTTAAACTTACACTACTTCGGTGCCAGCACCGCTGTTCAAATAATATAAGCTCAGTTTTCACACATTCAATGGTTTTATGCAGGAATAACCCAATCATTTTAGGTTATAGGTCATATGTGCATAATGCCATCCAACAGTGTAGGCCGAAAGTTATTTAGAATTGATAATATTGAAAACCATTGCAAATTGAACCGTAAACCGTAACGGACGGTTACAGTTTGCGGTTCAATTTGTAATGGTTAATTTTCAATATTACCAATTCTAATTAACGTTCGGCCAACACTGCCATCCAAATATAAGAACCTAGACAGGAAGAAAGGACCATGAGCAACTTTGTATGGGGCCTGGTTCAAAAACCAACAGAGATGAGAATTAGGTCATTAGATATGTATTTATATGTACTTCATTTCACTGTATGGGTACCAAGCGGAATTCCTTTGCAGAACTGCGATACTGGTATTTTAGTCAAAATGTCGTCACCCTTATTACCTAGGCAATAGAGTCCATGTAAGTTAATTGCTGCAGGGCAGATGTTCGCAGGGCGCCGGCGCCGGCTCGCCGCGACAAATACCAGTATATGATGCATATACGCACGCATCGATTAAAACTTGATTATTTCAGTTATGTAATCGAATTCAACTTGGTATCCAAATAATGATATTTAGTAGACAAAAAGACCTCTCAACTCTGTTAGTTTATGGACCATTTTGACGCATACTCCTTTATTATTAATTGCGCACGGACCTCTTCTCCCTAATGAACTGTCGCTCTAACAACCATCTGTAAAGATGCTGTGGCCAACAATGAATGACCAAAACTACTTTAAAACATTTATAAGCTCCTAGAAGATGAAGCATATGAATACAAATGATGTTTTGAAATCACATATTCTATAAATGCAAAATAACATTCAACACTATTTACAGCGAACAGAAAACGAAATTGTCTACTTAAAGCTATAATAACAACTAGTATACCTAATAATACTCAAGATGAATACCTAAATATATAAAAGTATAATATAATACCTACTTATTTCGACTACGGACTTTGTTCTAGATTTAGGCCACAAATAATTAAACACTTAGTTACAGTATTGTATACGATACTTGCACCTTTGCGCGTCGCCGCCGGCGTGATTATCATTGTTTCTAAACAATATAATAGGAACTTATAAATTTTTCTCAAAATATGCGTAGAAATATTGTTTTTACGTTTGCAATAATAGTCTGCAAGGCTGGACGCGTTTGAGAGAGGCGCGCCGGGAATAGATTTACGTACAACATCGATGGCCTAGGCCGACAAAGTGACCTTTAACCCGCTTCACGCATTACACCGGACATTGAAATGTTCAAATTAAGTTTGTAATTTTGAGATCGGCGTAACTTTATTGACAACCCGGCGGCGGCGGCGCGCCTGCGCGGCGCGGACCTCTACCTTACGACAAAGCTATGTTACAAATCCAAAAGCAAATTGGTCTTAATTTGGCTTATTCTTTGAGATTTTTGAAATAGTCAAATATTTTCTGATAAACTACATTCAATATACAAATACCATCAATATTTAGATCTAGTACAAATCCTGTCCATGCTAAAATGAATTCTCTAATAAATTAGTAAAACATGGTTTAAAGCGTTTCACTATCATAATGAGCATTTAAATCAGTATTTAAATGACTAAGCGATTTAAACAAGTCCTACAACTACATAAATTGGTCCGTGAAATTCAATAGGATTGCATTTAATATAAATAAATATATATTATAGGATATTATTGCACTATTGCCTAAGTCCCACAGTAAGCTCAATTAGGCTTGTGTCGAGGGTACTTAGACAACGATATATATAATATATAAATAATTAAATACATAGACTAAATATAATACATAATAAACACCCATGACTCAGGAACGCTATTACCAGGATTTGAACCCGGGACTTTCGGCTTCATAAGCAAAGTCACTACCCACTAGCCCAGACAGGTCGTCAAAATTAGTAAATGTAGGCATATTCTTGTTTAAATCGCCAAAAAATAAAACGCAAATACTACTTGAATAAAAACGTGATTTCAAAACTTCATTGACATAAAGTATACAAAATATTGCTTTAAACAAGTTTGAGCTTCGATAAATATAATTAGAAAGACCTGAGAAATATTAAATAATTAAACATAATAAAACTGAGACGGTTACATTGTACATGTTAAAGGATATTAGCACTTAAATCTATATATACAAGGTTTAAATCATTCACAGCACTTGAAGAACTGGTATTTTACAGACTCCATTTTCTAAATATCCAACGTTTTTTCTAGTTTCGTCTAAATTTGTTAACAGTTTCGACTTTTGTACGTAATTTTTTTTTTTTGTGTTTTGCTCACTGAATTTAGTTTACAGGCCAATTCGATAGTGCACCTGACATGAAACAGATATTTGAATCAATTCGCGCGTTCATTTCGCTTTGAGTAGTCTGACGCGTTACGAATGTCAGCTAACACATATGATTCCAATATCGGTGTGATGTCCGGTCAGTGGGGCGACATTCCTCGTGTCGGGCATTATCGGCTCCGTTCGGGTCAACATTACTCCGAGCAATTATTAGGGTTGGCACAACTTGACGTCCCTTTGCGTGCACGAAAACAGATACTAAGACTTAAATTTTGACAACCCTAAACAGCCGAAAGGGATAGTGCCATACTTTAGAAAGGGACAGCATGATTTGGCCCTGAATCGCTGTCAATCTTCGGTTTTGTACGATAGTACTATTATTTATTCTGTGGTCAGGTGCAGATTCCAATTGGTCTGTTACACTGGAGACACTTTTACATTAAATCGAAGTTTTAATCGATTTGATTCAATTCAAGCATTCAATCAATAACCCTTTAGAGTCGGACCAAGATAAGTTGACAGCGATTTTGATAGCGGTGCGAGTGTCAAGTAAACGTCATAATTTCATAGAAGTTTAAAATAAATAACACGTGCACCGTCTGGGCTGTTAAGCTCGCTGCCATCTTGGTTTGACTCTAGTTACAATCCAAATGTATTGATTGAAGAATACGTTTAAAGTTACCTCTTCTACTATTAACTTATCGAAGATATGACACAAAGTCATCGGTCTAGATTTTTGGTTGATCTAGTATATTTATTTTACTACGATGTCATCTGAGTAATATGTCAATATGACAATCATGTCCTTTTCTGAATTTTTGCCAAAAGCCAATAATGATGTCTCAATATCTATAGATGAAAGTTTCTTTTTTTCTGCCATTTTTGTGTTAATTCTAGTTAGGATCGTGAGTCCTTTACATCCTTCTAGGAGAAAAAAAAGTGTCTCAAAATTTCCATACATTTTTCAAACTTTCCTTTTTGTTACCGCCATACAGAATATATGAGGAAATGGTAACACAATAGGAAAAACTCTGGGACATTTTTTATCCAATTAGGTTCGAAAGAGCTCGAGATTCTGAGAAATAACACAAAAAATATGAAAAAATACAAAATAAATGAAAGTGGCATTTTCTTAAAGAAACGCTTAGATAGGTTATACCCATAAGAAGCACAAAAAATACTTCCATAATTTATTTCATTACGAATGAATCGGTTTTTCTTGAGTTTCGTATACCATTCATCTTTGTCACACTCGAATATAAGCATGTCTCTCTCTTTCGGTGAGCGGGTGCTCGTTAGTACGTGCACATTTCTAGGCGCGACTAAAGAGCAACTGTACAATTTGTACAATCTTCAATTTTGGCGTATCCAGGGCCCGTATATTTCATGCCGTTGACGAAAAAATGACGTCACACTACATAGAGTATGATTCCAATTAGTATTTTCGTAATAATTAATCATTTGTCAACCTCTTTAGTTAACTAATATATTACATACTTGCCAATCAGTACAGAAACGTCTGACTTTCATCTAATTGTCACTCAACTAAGTAATACTTTAGAGACCAAGATCCAAGTAAAGTCCTGACCTGAATAAGCTACTTGCCACTTATTTGGCGAATAATGTCATCGTTGGCGTTTCACAATCTTCAAATAAGCTTAACTGGTAGATAAAATACTAAGTTTTGTAGGTAGTTTTATCTGGCAGTTCATTTATTTGTTAATTAGCTATCCAATACTTTAGTTTGACATTGTGAAACAGGCCCTTAGACTGTAAGTTTAATAAACAACAATAGATTATTAAATAATACATATTTTTGATTATAAACAGTGTATTTTACGTAATAGGAATTTATTTTTCTACGCGTTAATAGGTTAGTTATCTAAATTTGTTATATTGTAAAAAAAACTTCCTGTATGTTAAATTACGTCATTTTTGCGTGAACGGCATGAAATGTACGGGCCCTAAACCTATCCGTGGGTCTAGCCAAGGTACCAATATTATGCAGAATAGCTAAGATATAATGTCTGGAAATGATAGCGTTCTCCGAACAAGGTTATCTCGGCTAGTCCCCTGGAGTTATAATATTGTCTATAGATACTATACAGATCATCGTAGTCTGGTCTTGGCGCCGTTCATGCTGCGCAGCTCCGTGTAGGGCCGAGACAGGAACTTCACGTTTTCCCCGATGGTGGACAGTGGTTGGTACTCTCGACGCTTTCGGTACATCATGATTCTGCGGAAGAGAATGTTTCTGTTAAGATTATTATTAAAAATACGAACTGTACATACAAGTAAGTACTGTGTTTTATAATCTAGCTCTGAGAGCTATAGAGTTAAAACTCAATGACTCCGCCATTTTGAAAAAAATCCAAAAGACTGTATCGACAAACAAAAATCATCTAACTTGCTAACAAAATTTCACGAGAATCGGCTGAGAATTGCGATCTGTAGAGGAGAACGTCCGGACAATACGAAAGCATTTTTGATCAAGCTGAATCGAAGAACTTCGCTAACGTTTGGTCAAAAAAGAATAATAGACTCAGAGCGCAATATCTCAGCACAAACTTTGGAGTCTCGGAGAGTGATTGCCTCTTGGCATTAAGTTCGCCATTTGTACATTAAGGTTTTCTTTTGTGTAATAAAGTCTTAATAAAATAATAAATAGAAATAGTGTCTGCGTGTAGTCTGTGCGGAAAGAATAGAGTAGTAGAATGTATTGGTTTCCATATACTACATGACTCTTCCCTTTCCGCCCATATTAAACGTTAAATTCATATGAAAATATGGTGTTTATTAGCGACACTTGAGTGGAATTCCACACTTTGTTGGTGCAAAACCAATGTAACTGACTGCTATTGCAAAATTCATAGTCTTAAACTTGCAATGAAATATAGACATGACTTACTTCAAATTAGGTCCGGAAATACTCCATATCCGGTGCGATGAGTGAAGATGATATATGTATAAAGGAATTAAATACTGCCTTACACACCTAGGACTGTAAGGCAACCTTGTTTTACTTTTAAACGTCAAATTGTGACACAACGTCTTAGTAGATTCGTAATTTGTTTCTAGCTGTGTAAATCTACGGATCAATCAAATTTACTACTTTTTTATTTCATTGCAAGTTTGAGAAAAGCACTTTACAAATCTCGGCGAGACACGGGATTGCCGGCCGCGTATCCCTATCCGACTTTGCCTGCAAGTCCTGCAACCCTTCGTTTCCCGGCCTCTATAGTAATGTACTATTAATTGTTTGAGTAAGCATTTAAATTCCGTATTCAAAATGGTTTTCCAATTATTGTTATGCGTAATAAATAAATAAATAATAATAATAAATAAATAAATAAATATTATAGGACATTATTACACAAATTGACTAAGTCCCACAGTAAGCTCAATAAGGCTTGTGTTGAGGGTACTTAGACAACGATATATATAATATATAAATATTTATAAATACTTAAATACATAGGAAACACCCATGACTCAGGAACAAATATCCATGCTCATCACACGAATAAATGCCCTTACCAGGACTTGAACCCGGGACCATCGGCTTCGTAGGCAGGGTCATACCCACTAGACTAGACCGGTCGTCGTAATGCGCACAAACTTCGTTTTGTGACTACAAGTACAAGTACATGTATTGTCATGTGTGAACAAATGTATTGTTTTTACTATTATCAGTTGATTTATGTAATAGATACTAATAAAACAAAGAAAAACTGTTTACGTTGCTTTATAACTAAAAAATATCCCCAACCATGACAATTAAACAGATGGAAAAATTGCTACTTTACAACAGTAACGTTCGTGACATTATTTACAATGAGTTGTGTTATCAAAATGGCGTATCATCATAGGACATAGACGGCAGTTAGGTCTCAGAGAACCTAGGGTATCAGCAAGGCTGGTCTAAACATATTCGTCATTATGCACGTTTTATTACATATACAAATGCAGGTGCTATCTGAACGTGTATGTCTTTATTTGTTGAAATTGTTGATGTACTTAGTATTAGTTTTCAACGAACTAGATTTTTTTTAAATAATTAATCTTTATTTACGTGAAACCTAATACAGTATGTCTCAGCCTTACACTAAATTACAAAAAAACTTATATTAGATGTCTGATTAGACTTAAATGAAATCGGCCAAGAGCATGTCGCACCATGATCAGTGTAAGGTTCCATAGTTACCATTCTGGCAGAATATGCTAAACGGAGCTATTAGTATCATGTACATTACAAGCATAAGGGGGTACCTTCGCAGCGCTTTGTACGTCTTTTTACTAAGAAGTGAAGACTTTGCAGTAATTCAAAAACGACTGGACTCATGTTCGCTATAGTTTTCATTGGAAGTATTTAAGCTTTTATTTTACGATTTTTTGGACCCATGTTTCAAAACTTAAGGGGGGACAAATATTTTTTATTTTATTTTGGAGCGATTATTTCCGAAAATATTTATTTAATCAAATAATGCTTGTTTGAAACCCTATTTGTTTTGAAAGAAAATCTAACAATACCCCGCACCATTGGGTTAAAGCGAAACAATAATTGTATGGAAATTACTCTAAGAAAATATTTTTTTGTAGATTTTAATTCACCGTTCTGTCGCCATATAAGATTTATGTATCCATACCAAATTGAAGCTTTCTAGTACTAACGACCACGGAGAAAAGCCGCGGTCGAACAGACAGACGGATATATTGCGAAACTATAGGGGTTTCCAGTTAACTACGGAACCCTAAATCACGGTGATTTACAAATTATACGTACACATGTTTTAAACTTTTTGTTATTGCCGTGGTATTGAGAAAAAATGTGCTTACTTTTTGTACTTGTTTTTATGTACGGTTTTCCTTATGTAAGTGCTAGGCTTGTACTTTCCCACGTGAAAATTATCAGAGGAAAAAGTAATAAT
Organism: Cydia pomonella; assembly: GCF_033807575.1. NCBI lineage: Eukaryota > Metazoa > Arthropoda > Insecta > Lepidoptera > Tortricidae > Cydia > Cydia pomonella. The sequence goes on along the minus strand of NC_084725.1, from coordinate 13,484,658 downwards.
TACACTATACACATACATGTTATTTTTAAATACGAGTAGTAAGCTAAAATGATAGTCACACAAATGGTAGTCACTATAATGACAATTTGTAAAAAAGGTTTAGTAAATAAACGATTTGTTGTATTTGTAGTCAGATTAAGCTAAGACAAGGTATGGAAATGTCATCTAAGCGTCCAATTTCTATGAAAATATGACGTATATAGTGACGCTTCCACATTTTGTTCAGTCAAAGTCTACAACTCTAGTAAGTACCGAATGTGTAATCACAAATTACAATAAAATATATACAAATTAGTAGTAGAAATATAGATAAAGTAAAATAAACACTTGTTTGTCAAAAAAGGAGTCAATGTCCTCTCCATCTTGTATGTATAAGCATTGTAGTAAAATGTATTAGTTTATCTTTTGTATATCATATAAGTAATAGGATTTAATTATAGTTTTATAAGTCTATTTTATTATCTTTATTTATATATAATATTTAATTTTTAGGTTAAATAATTTATGAATCTCTTCTGCACGAACATACATGTCTCTGTTTGGCCCAATGGTTGACTGGTAGAATGCCTTTTGGCATTAAGTCTGCCATTTGTAAATTTTTCATTGTTTGTGCAATAAAGTTTAAGTATAAATAAATAAAAAGCAAATTACGCACTTATTAACTTGAAAAAAATGAAAAAAATGAAAAATGTTTTATTTGTTAATGATACAGGGTTCAATTGTAAAGGTTGGAGTCTTCTAGTAAGTATAAAATACCTGTGACAGAAGACCCCGCTCTTCCATAACAACACGTGTAGAATTGAATTAACAAATAATATAAACAACAAGCAGTTTTGCTGAGTAAAAAGAACAAATATAACAATCTTGATATTTATAATATCAATACATTTAATTTTACTAATACATTTAACTTTGAGTAAATTGTAATCCAATGTGATACAAATTTCCTAACTTAAAGATGTTAACACGAAAGACAACAAATAAGATAGTAAGTGACGCAAAATGCAACGTTTAATTAAAAAAGTAAACTGAATTAATAGTCTACTTACAATAAAATGTAAGTAACTCACTTATATATTCTATTTTAATTTAAACCTTATAGCATCAATCATAAAGTTCATAATGAATGTTGTCAATGGTTCGCGTTACGCGTGTTTCAAACGTGTTATGTACCGAGTACCTGCGTCCTGTATCGTGGAGGTGAAATAATTGAATCGCGAAAGACATAGCTTAAGTCAGCCAAGAGGTTAAATTCCTGCCGGAAGCGTAACTTTTTCCTTTTTTTCCTTTAATATAAAATTTGGAGTATCGCTCGCAGACGTACTTTAGTATGGGTTAGCACATTGTTACTGGTACTGGTGAATTCTCAATACAATTTGAGACTCCGGTGCCGTTAAAAAGATGTAACTATCTTCCGGTAGATGTCGCTTTACGCCACCCCAAAGGCGTGGATACATAAGGGAAGGAATGGAAAGATTTGCGAGGTCCTGGTAGGCTTCCGTAGCTCAATTGGTTAAGAGCAACGCACGGATTGCGGAGGTTGAGGGTTCAAGTCCTGATGGAAGCGTAACTTTTTCCATTTTTTCCTTTAATATAAAATTTGGAGTATCGCTCGCAGACGTATCTGTTTGTTAATAAATTACTTTAAAATAGAAAGTCTTCAAAGGACAAAATTTCTTCTTAGCTGCTGTGAAAGAATCCTGATAGAGTTAAACCAATATATCTCTGCAACGATTTTGACAGCACAGACTGTGCAAATGTTATTAAGACGACATAATTTCATAGAAGATTGACGTTTAAAATAACACTCGCAAAGTCTGTCGCAGACTTATCCTGGTCTAACTCTAATACCAAAAAGTGCAAAGTTCGCGGTACAGTGGACCCTCTGCTATTGGCGTAGATGTGTCACCGTGCGCAGACGCAGCCTATCTCGCGAACATTCACTAGTGGTGTTGCGGCGGCGTACATGTTCACACGTGCTTTTAAAAGTTTAACAAATTGCTAGACTGTCCAGTGCGTTTAAAAAGAGGACTTTGGGAATTTTGTAAGTAATATATAATTACTTTCTAGTAAAAATTTAACATGAGGGATTCATGTATTTCTTAAAGTATAAATACAGAATGCAAAATACAAAAAGTATATTTTGAAAAATATACTGGAAGTGCCTTTTAAGTTGAGTTTGAAAATCGCGTAAGTAATAAAATTATTATCTACTTATATTTGTAATTGGTATTTTTGGGTGAGTTTTGAGTGGGATATATTATTCTAACAAGATATATTTTAACCTATTGTTTTGTGTAAATACAGTTCTGTATTTCCGAAAAAATTAGAATAAACATTTCATAACAAACTTTATACCTCAAAGGTGGTCTGGAAGCGATCGCTGAAACAGCGATAAGACCGCAGGTTGCTACCTTTATTTACAATCTTACAAAAAGTTAAAAGCATTTAAATAATAACGCCCAGAGTTTTATGATCAGGCAGATATCGATGTTGTAACTTCAAAAAGTAGATTTTAAGTTTCTTGTAGATTATATTGCCTGATTTCTTAAAGTTGTTTGAAAAGATGTGTTTTTTTTTTGTTAGTAATAGTATAACTTTAAAGTTCATTTTTTGTCATCAGGGGATCATCTGATATGATCTTGGGAAATTATCAAAAGATTTTAGCTTACATTTTATTTAACTTACTATAATTATATTCTTTGTTCCAGATCTATAATAAAACGTCAACGGATAACTATTTGTACGTAGGTATAAAACGTATTTAATAGCAAATAACTTATGACACAACCAATGATAAGTGACATCATGTAAATATCCACCCTTGACGAAATATAAAAAAACTATTTTCTTTTTAATTTATTAAGCCTTTAACTGTAAGTTTTCTTATTAAACTTATCAACTGCTTGGCGTTTCATTTTAACAAATCCAATATAACTTAAAATATGTATATATAATATATACCACTTATTTTGAAAGCTATTCGTAACTAGAGTCGTGTCGTTGTCGGGAATATTCTCCGTTTTCTATGGGAAATATTCTCAAGCGAGAACATTCCTCATGGAAAACGCATTTACAATGAGTACTCCTGCTAATATTATAATACATACCTATATAATTATTTAATACATTTTACAGTACATATGGTGCTACTTTACCGCACTAGTGCGAAAATTAGCATATTACGTTACTGTGTCGAACATTTAAAGGGCCATATGTACTGTAAAACGTTGTACGATACATGTGCGAATAGGTAATTCGCAACTCGTGTCGATTTAAAACACTCCCTTAATTTATTGCCACTCGTTTCGAATTTCCTATTTTTCGCACTTGTATCGTAATGTACTATTAAGTTCGCATGTCAGATATTTTTGAGCACTTTATGCGTAAATTTCACATAACAATTAATTTACAAGTTAAAAAACTAAACACCTAAGTCTTCAAGGCATCCTCTACCAGAAAGAGATGTTCTATTTATTACTGAAAAATATTTGACATTTTAAATATTTCTCTATGGGTATAAAAATATTCCAATTCCGAAATGAAAGTTTCCTTTGTTTCCTGTAAAGTTTTCATGAAATTTCCGAGAACTTTCCCAACTTGTGGAAACTTTCCGCAACTAGCACCTCTCCATGTTTTATCACTAAGTAAGCCCACATAATAAGCTCAAACAAACACGTTAAACATACATGTGAGAATATCATTGAATAGCTGGTCGGTACACATCAGATAACGAACAAACAATACTTGTGTTGTGCTGGTGCAAGGTTATTGTTGTTATTTTTCCATTTAAATTATGGTATACGTTTTAAACAGTCTTCAAAAAAAGTTCACCCATAAAAGCTGAAATACTTTTTCTACACCTAATTTATAGTTATTTAATTCTAAAAAATACATACATAGTTTACTTTAATATAACATTTGATTTAATAGTACGTCGGTGGTAAACAAGCATACGGCCCGCCTGATGGTAAGCAGTCTCCGTAGCCTATGGACGTCTGCAACTCCAGAGGTGTTACATGCACGACCCTAACACTCTGCACCCTCGTTAAGCACTGGCAACCTGACTCACCGAAATGAAAATCTATGTTTTCGGGCAACTATAGACCCATAGATAAAACTTTAAAACCTTAAAACTAGTACGTAAGCATTATAATTTATTTCGTTAACACGCTCAAGACCATGGACAGAGAAAAAACCAAGTAACAATTATAACAACTACTTAGTTGCGTAACAAAAAATAACGCCTAAATGTATGTGTTACAAAAACTTCTAAGAAAGGAACCGTCATAATGATATGGCGAAAAATATTACAATACGAACACAATTAGTTTTTTGCATGCAATTAGAATACCATGGGTGAAAGTAGGTCGCATTTACATTACAATTAAACAGCGTACGAACGTAGAAAATAAATAAAGTTAAGTGGTGGAGATACTTGAAGTTAATTTGCCTAAGCATGTAACACACTTGTAAACTAATTATTTAAAATAGTATTATGAAATGTTTAAGCCTCACTCAGTGTTGGCCGAAACGTTCAAGCAATTGACCGTTAACAATTACAAATTGAACCGTAAACTGTAACCGTTCAATACGGTTTACGGTTCAATTTATAATGGATAATGGTCAATTGCAATTAACTTTCGGCTAACACTGGCCTGACTACAGATGGCTAAAACTAAAGATGTGTACAAACTGGGTTACTAAATTGTAGAAGGTTACTTATGTTTTACAGACAGGCTTAGGTACAGTCAGCGTGAAATACTTCGTAGCAGTCAAAGTCAAATAGTTCGGTACACCATACTAAATATATGGTGTACCGAACTATTTGGCTACTTTGACTGCTACGAAGTATTTGACGCTGACTGTATAACAAAACCAAGGTAATTGAAAAGTACCGTGTGCAAAGCTTTAGTAAAACAAATTTATGTAAGTATTAATACATAAAAAAGAACTTATAATCATTTCTAAAAAGTTCGTACAAAACTGAGGAGTAGGTAGTTAAAGTAGCAAATTTTTATTTCTTACTTTGCTGCTATTTTTTACTTATCTACAATACTACCGTAAATTATTTCAATATAGGTTTTATCGTTATATCAAGTAAGTATACATTTTCTTAATTATACTGTAAGTTTATTTTTTTTACAAAGTTTCGAGAAATACCAGTTTATAAAAAACAGGCTTTTATATTAATAAATAATAAATAAATATTATAGGACATTATTACACAAATTGACTAAGTCCCACAGTAAGCTCAATAAGGCTTGTATTACGATATATATAATATATAAATATTTATAAATACTTAAATACATAGAAAACACCCATGACTCAGGAACAAATATCCATGCTCATCACACGAATAAATGCCCTTACCAGGATCTGAACCCGGGACCATCAGCTTCGTAGGCAGGGTCACTACCCACTAGGCAAAACCGGTCGTCCAAAACAATTAATAAACAATTGGTAATAAAATCGCTCTCGCCCTCGCCTGTGCCTTACATATTTCAGTACCACCATCACATCACATCACAATGAGGAGATGTGCGTTAGTTGAAGGCCAGCATGGAACGTGATAATTGTTTTATTCGCGACGCATAGTCGCTAAAGTGGAGTTCAATAGAAATTGCGAACAATGTAAATAAATATGACATAAACAAATATGAATATGATGATGTGTGATGAACACAGAAATTTGTTCATGAGTCATGGTGTATGGGTGTTTTATATGTATTTAAGTATTTGTATATTACATACATATATCGTTGACTGAGTACCCACAACACAAGCCTTTTTGAGCTTACCGTGGGATTCAATCTGTGTGAGAATGTCCTATAATATTATTTATTTATGAAAGAATTTGCACGAAGGCTATTTTCATAGAAATATTAATAATTATCATATATTTTAACTGATGTATATAAATACAAGTATTAAGTGTAAACTGTTAATAGGGCCATGATTGTCCTAAAAGGTTGCGAGATTATTTATGTTATATTTTTGTTTACATTATTTGCAATTTCTGTTTAACTCCACTTTACTTTTCACATGTTATTTGACATTTAAGGTACTCGCAAATAATATTGTATAATATGTCGTTCATGGCCACTTGGTGGTTTGTTTGAAACAAAAAGGCACTTTTAACATAAAAAAATATTTTAATATCGTCACTGATGTTACTTAGGTAGGTATATTTGCTAGAGAATGATACATGTTATAATATTATAGGTAGGAGTATAGTTGTGCCATTCTCGAGAACGTTCTCCGTTTTATATAGGGGAATATTCTCGTGAGAAAACATTCCCCATAGTAACCCGAGAACATTCTCGAGAACGGCACAAATATAGGTAGGAGTTAAAGAATAGATTTTGGTCCGTTAAGACAAGTTCCTGTGTCATATTAGTGATTAAATAATGGTTTACTGCACGCATACCTATTGCACAGTAGCAGTTTAAATACTTCTATGTGGACGAAATCAAGGGCAGATACTAGACCAACCACATAATACTCGTGTACATAAAAACCCGACAATTGTTCGATGAAAATTAATGTTTGATTTATTTGCCACAGTACAGTCGCCATCAGATTATATTGAAGCGGCCGAGGTGTTCACCTCTATCATCAAGATTTTAAATTCCATGTTCAGATATTTTTGAGCATCTTGGCCATCATATGATAGCTAGTATACCAACAAATGCATTATATAAATCTAGATGTGCGTCAATTAAATTAAATTTTTGCATTGTCAAGTTTATGTCGTGGCAATCTTACAATTGATCATTTCATGATGTGACAATCATTTCATGAAATGACCGGTTGACATCATATGTCATACCTAACCTAACCATACCATGAAGTGATCAATTCTAAAATGGCATTTCATGAAATTACGATTAAACATTTTTATAAACACCTAATATTGAATTCATTGTGAAATTTATCATTATATTTAACGAGACAATTGATTATCAATTATTTAAGCTAAATTTCGAGACTCGTTAACAGTAATCTTAATTACATACAAGGCTATAAGAAGATAAGCAGCGAAGTAAAAATATCACTTAATTGCAATTAAACAGATATTTTTTTGCAATTTGGCGCGAGGCCAAGTGAACGCGTAATGGTAAGTAATGCTTATAATCATGAGCAGCTCAAAAATCTTAATAAACTTAAATGTTATTGAATCTTGTTCTATTTATAAATAAATATAATAAATAAACAAAAAAATTATAGGACATTATTACACAAATTGAATAAGTCCCACAGTAAGCTCAATAAGGCTTGTATTGAGGGTACTTAGACAACGATATATATAATATATAAATATTTATAAATACCTACTTAAATACATAGAAAACACCCATGACTCAGGAACAAATATCCATGCTCATCACACGAATAAATTCCCTTACCAGGATTTGAACCCGGGACCATCAGCTTCGTAGGCAGGGTCACTACCCACTAGGCCAAACCGGTCGTCAAATTTAAACATTAAAGTCAAATATGTAAGTTCGATTCTATAAACACCGAAAATGTAATATAAATTAAGTATACATTTATGAATTGGAGACGTAATGATGCCTTTCCAATTATGATAAAAAAACAATACAAATAACACACTTAATTAATTAGTAGTAAAATTTTCCACAAGTAAGTATGTTATCTTATATATTACGCTAAATGACAACCTATTCTAATCTGTAAAGCAAATAAAACTGTCAACAAGTACAGAGAAAAATATTTAATGGTTACTTATGATAACGCAAACAAGAATTTGCTGCCAAGGTGAGACGACAATCTTTACAACGAACTTCTCCATACAAACGTAGCCCCCAATTTCATCTGTAGATATTGACATCATGGAAAATGTATTTACATATTTTGATTTATTTTTTTATTGATAAAAATGTTTTCATGACATTACTGTTGAACCAATGCGTCACGAAACTTAGACTAACAGCAATAATAATTATAAGTATTAACAATTATAAAACAATAATGGCACATTAACAAATTAAATTGGAACAGTTGAGCACCTAGCATCCATCGCCTCTAGAATCTCAAGCATTCACTATACACTGCCGCCCATCGCCAAGCAAATAGATCGCATTCAGGCGTCGATGCCAGGAGCGCATTGAGCAGTGACAGGGCGCGGGGCAGCGGCGAGTTCCTGCGCGATACGGTGGTTGATGAATGATGACAAATTAAAAAATCGAAAAAAAGTCAAACAGAGGTGCATAGAATGAAAGGAGTTTCATTTACTATATCTAGCTCCATAGTTATGCCCTATGTATGACTTTTTCTGTTTTTGTTTTGTGTAAAAATTAGGAGCGATAAACAGATTTTATAAAAATTTTAGATTCGTAAAAAACCAAACATAGGGGCATAGCTGTGGTGGATATACAACAAACTGTCAAAATATTTTTAATAATGTTAGTGTAATGTGTGTAAAAAAGCAGTGGTGGCCGAGTGGATATCACGTCCGACTTTCAATCCGGAGGTCGTGGGTTCAAATCCTGGCTCGTACCAATGAGTTTTTCGGAACATATGTACGAAATGTCATTTGATATTTACCACTAGCTTTTCGGTGAAGGAAAACATCGTGAGGAAACCTGCACACATCTGCGAAGAAATTCAAAGGTGTATATGTGAAGTCCCCAATCCGCATTGGGCTAGCGTGGGGACTATAGCCCGAGCCCTCTTGCACATGAGAGGAGGCCTGTGCCCAGCAGTGGGACGTATATAGGCTGAATTTTTTTATTTGTATTAATGTTAGTATCCAGAGTATGTATATAGTTAGTATAATGAAGACTACGTTTGTATGAAAAGCCGGTTTCGGGGCGGCCCGTGGGTGCAGCTGCAGCAGTAAGTACCCTTCGGATTCAGAATGTTATCCAGGTATTATTTATTTCTTATCACAAATATCACAGATGAGTAGTTTCTTAGACCATGAAGCTGCCTATCCATAAAACAATTTATACTTATTAGGGTAACTATTATAATTGGAGCTTTAAATTAATGACAAATATAGGTTTTTGGAGGTCAGAGTTCTGCTGGTTTGATGTAAGATCAGGTGAGGGTCACAATTAGTGACACGACACTTGAATGAGTCGGCGGAAGTTTCCACTTACGTCGATTTCATAAATATGTATACATTTTTTCGCCTTATTGCAATGGATTAAGGCGAAACATTGTATACATATTTATGAACTGGCTGTATTACTAATGCTAATATTAACGCTCGAGTAAGCGAAAGATTCTACAATTCCACGAGCGTAAGCGAGTGGTTCGAAAAGTCGCTTATTAGCGTTCCGAGGGTTTCAATTTTCAAATACGAGGGTTAAAGAAACTTACCGAGTGAAACACAACATTTTTCACGACACCAACGCGAGGAAAATACTAACTGTAAAATATTACAAATTGAATCCAAATGAACGTTATTATACATTGATCACTCGCAATTATCACTTAAAAGTCAATTGTAACAGCTAACATGAGCAAACAATTCAACACTAAGTGCCTTTATTTGCCTACAAAGCTGATGGTCCCGGGTTCAAATCCTGGTAAGGGCATTTATTCGTGTGATGAGCATGGATATTTGTTCCTGAGTCATGGGTGTTTTCTATGTATTTAAGTATTTATAAATATTTATATATTATATATATCGTTGTCTAAGTACCCACAACACAAGCCTTATTGAGCTTACTGTGGGACTTAGTCAGTTTGTGTAATAATGTCCTATAATATTTATTTATTTATTGAAATATTTGTCATCCAAAATCATGAATGACAAATATTAAATCACATATATTAAATAAAGTTAATTTAGATTTGATTTGTAAGTCATGTTCTATAATTAGTGTTTACCTCGCGTTGGTGAAGTGAATAAATTCGTGTTTAACACAGTAGTAAAGTTTGATTAACCCTCGTGTTTCAAAACCCTCGCAACGTCAATGATTCTACTTAGTTTAACCTTTTGAACGCCAGACAGCGAAGGAATATGCCGTACCCCGGACGCCAGGCGATCGCGATAATTTAAGCGAAAAATACTTTACGGAATCCCGCGTAAGTCACTATTGAATTGGCGAAGCTGTTGGCTGTGGCCGATTGGCGCCCTTGGCAAGACTTTCCTATGACGGACACAGCCGACTGTGGCGATCAAAAGGTTAAACAACAACTTTGCCCCCTTATGAAATAACTATGACTCGTTTGTCCTCTTTACATCTGGAATTGTACCGGTACTAGCTACTTCCTTTAGCAACGAAGCACTTCAGCTATACATGGCCGTAACTACATTATTGTTCGTTATTAAACTCGGTTACATTCTCAATGTCAAGTCGAGCATCCGCCTTTTAAACCCGGTAGCATCACGTGTATGTTAAACAACTACATGTAATATATTCCTCGACCAACGGATACGTTGCGAATTAGCGAGGAAACGTCTGCACACTGAATACTAGGTGTACCTCGGGGTCTCTGTTTAGATTTAGTTAAATTATTACAGTTTTTTTTATTTAAATAACCGTGGAAACCTCTGCTTCTGGCATCTTTTACCCTGTAAATTTATTAATTTTTTTTCTATTTCCTAGGCCAGCTCTAGAACTCATCGTGTAGTAATAATATATGATATAACATGTTATGTACTGAGTTAATCTGTATCACGTTTGTTATTTAAGATACTTTACTGCGGAAAAGCGGTGTCTCTTATCACAAGTATCTCTGAATAATTAAAAAGAGACATCTATCCTGTCATTGTAAAAAGTATGTATGCTAACGATTTTTTTTTACCGGTAAATGAGCCTACTTTGCTCCACACTGGGTAATGGTGCTCCAACAGTATTTATATATGAAAACTATATTACAACCTCATAAGTGTTATAACATGATAGTAGTGATGGTCTACTATAATAGGCATATATATCAACCTACCTGCCACAATTTTTTTTAAATTTAAATTACAATTCTAATTTAGCAGAAAATTTTGGAGCAAAGTAGGTTTACGGTAGGTTAAATTACTATCAATTGTTTTAATTTGTAATTGTATTTTGTATGATTATGGAATTAAAATAATCATAAATGATTTTAATATTTCAATAAATATTATATTATACTATATTTATATTTTATATTTCGGAGATAACATAGAAAAAATCATACAAGAAACAAACATAGAACAAACATGTACAAATACAGATGTTTCCTTGGATATATTGATAATAAATAAATTAAATTTTAATTAATTAAATTTGTAATGATATAATGAAACAATAATATAAAGTTGTCTGATCATATGATATGTGGTATGTTCGTGCGTTTACATGTAGAAAGTAACACATTACTAATGTAACTACTTTTTGATGCACGTAAATATATCTAGCGACCGTTTTACGGATCTTTGTGAATTCAAGTACATATTTATATAAATATTTTTGTAATTGTTGATAGTATTGTAATGAAACGTTTGTTAAAATAAAAGCAATGCCAGGACTATTATTAAAAGATAACCTTTTATGACTGCGTTTTTCAATTTCAATTCAATTTTTTATTTATTTAAACAGACAACAATGGTCCATAATGGTTAGTAACATTTAAGATTTAAGTTAAAACTAGATAATAGATAGAAAGTGGGATGAAACATGGAATGTGTTGACAACGTATAACTAAATTATATTATTAAAAACACAAATGTTCATTATATTCTCATAATTTCATTACGTTTTATTTTAAATATTTGTTTGGATTCCAGATATACTTAGAAATAAAATTTGTATAATCTTGTCGAAATACATATATTATATAGACATTTATTGAAATGTTATATTTATTCGTTACCTAGATAAATATAAAAAAATACTAACATTTTTAAGGAAAGAGGGATATTGAGAATATTTGTTTATTTTGTTAACTAAACTAAATTTTCTTTTTTAACATAATTAAGTAATGCTCAGAGGTTTATTACTAAAAGTGCAAATCTAGGTACTAATAAGAATTATTATCTAACTACATCTAACCTATTTTGTAGTATTTATGCAAGAGAAAAATAAACAGTTATAATATAAATTAAAATAATGATAAATTTCCATAACTTAAAAAATAAAGGAATTACAAACTGATATGTATATAAAACAATATAATAATATGTACATGTAATACTGATAATTACATTATATCACAATAATTGATAATAAATACTCACTTAATAAAACTAAAATTACATTTATTAATGAAAAAAAAAACTGTACAAATTTTATCTACATGTATTATTCTTAGATTGAACTATTTTAAAAAATATATTTAAAATGTTTTAAGGAAAGTATTATTGACTCATAAAGGCTGTAACAAAAATAGTAAAGATCCGTTTAAGGGCATATTCAGTACCGTGTTCTAATTAGGAAAAAGTAGAAAATAAAACTTTTTTGGCGCGAAAATATACTTTTTCTTATGGCAGGTCGTCCAAGTCATAGGCCAAACATTATTCACGTCAAAAAAAATATCTTTTTTCCCCCTAATTTTGTTACATGTATATAACATACTATGTAATGTGATAAATAGATGAGTCAATAGTAATTTTCTTATGTTCCTAGTTCAACAATATTTTTTAAATACATCACACACTAAGTAGATAAATTACTTACACAAATAGCCTTCTTAAGGATTGGTTTCAATCATAGAAAATGAACTAAGAAGAATATAGTCTGTCAAACAACTTTGTCAGTAGAAAAAGGCGCGAAACTTAATTTCGGGACGATAACCCTTCGCGTCTATTTTTTTTTTGTTTACCGCTTTTTTTCTACTGATGGAAATAGCTTGACAGATTATAGTTTCTTCAGATTATCTTTTTTTTTTGTGTATAATTTCAGTATTCTAGTAACAATGGAAAAAGTCGTACTAATTTAATGAATACAACCCTTAATAAATAGAAAATAAAGCACAGTGTTATATTGGTTCTGACCCTATTTATTTAAATATAAATAATTTATTTAACATGGACGATTTATTTATATAAAAACCCTGAATGAAGCACCAAGCAGTTTCCGAACAGGATAAAAACGATTATTTACTTAAATATGTTTTTATTCAAATTCGGGTATTCCTCCTTAAAATAAATAAAATAATTTTCTTCTGTAAACTCCCACTATATGATGGTATTAAAAATATATATATTTATAAATAGCACTCATAGAAAATATTTGCGACCTATAATTTACTAAACGAAACGAGAGGTCGTCATGTCGTCAAATACACTAAGTAGAGCACAATAGATCAAAAACTTTCGATGAAAGTGAGATGAGCTCCATATTTCATCAATGGCAGCTATACGGTATAATGGTACTATAAGCTGAAATAAATGTCATATACTAAGAAAAAGTGACCAAGGCCTCCAGTGCCCCAGGCTGGAAACGAACCATCGTCCTCTGCTATCGCGGCAGGTGCCTGAGCCACTCGGCCACCGGGGTCACGGCAGCATTTATCGAATTTTTCAAGTATATGCATTTAATTCTTACTGAAGGCTTACGCGCCCCCTAGCCACCCCTAAGGTAGAACAGTATGGTTCTTACCTTCTAACTGGATCAAATCAGGTGATACCGAGCTAGCGAGAGAGATGGCGCTGCCAATAGTAATGTTAGTATAGTTCGACAATATGTACGGTGTCTATAAGTACTCTCGCTTCGAATGACGCTCCTTAATATCCTTATGACAGTATATTCAAGACTATTGGCTGGGCTGAATTAAACAAAAAACTGATGAAATATGTTTTTACCGTGCTTTTATTATGCTAAATAAATTAGTATGCTAAACTTATGAAAAATGTCTACACACATTTTACTTGACAGCTAATACTCCATTTATAAAAATGAACTGTGATATAGTTCATCATTTGACGCGAGATATATAATAATAGCCTTTTATTTTTGTAAGATTCTTATAGTTCGGAATCTCGGGTAGTTCCCAAAATCACCCATAATTCCATAACAGGGGATTTTCGAAATTACTGCCGTACGTGCGTGTCGTGTTATATTGCCGTGAAACCGTTCAAATTTGCCCTGGTAGGTAAATGTCGCCACCCATTATACATTTATCAAGAGTAAAATGGGGCTGTGTAAATCGTTAGCCAATAATAACCAAACCACAAAAATTACCTTGCGATTCTCCTTATTCAAGCTATCTATGTTTATTTTATGTATACAGGCTAGCCCGAAATACTTTAACAAATATTTTTTTAAGCGTATTTCTCTTTTTTACACGTCTTTTATTCATCATTAACCTAGCATTAAAAAAACTACAATAATTTAACTAAAATAAAACGTGTTATTTTAAAAATATTCCCCTTTAGCTTTGATACACAAACATTGTTAATATTATTTGTCTATGATTTCATAATGGGTAAACTTACCCTACAAGGTAAAAATGTACGGTTTCAAGGTAAATGTTAAACTTATACCTGTCGCGTCGAACGATGGTGCCTATGTCAGTTCCTCCAAGTGTCTTGGGCTTAATTTAAAAAAATATATTGAAGATATTTCTTTAATAAAAAATATGGTGAAAACATATTTGTTTTCACCATATTTTTAAAAATGTTGTTAAATAAACTGTCATATGGACGACATTCGACGCAAGTGGTAAAGAATAAACGCTGTAATACCGTGGGCCGTGGGCTGGTAACACCTGACAGATTTTAACCACGCATTCCTGAGGTCATAAGGAGCATAAAAAATTATTTAAGTTTTGGTCCAAATCGGCAAAAAAATTAACTTTTTTTCAGCGAAAAATGTTTTTTTTTTTTACCTATTTTGGACATGAAACGTTATCTCTTTTAACATCTTGGCAAAAAACATTACAACGAATAAGTACAGATAAAAACTGCGAGTTTCCTTTAAAATTATTTGTCAGTAGGTATGTCTAAACCAAGTCACACAGTGGCAGCTTCGCAACCAAAAAGGCGTTTTTCATTAAGTTATTACAGAAACAAATGTGCACAAGAATTGTCATTATCTCTAAGACAAAACCGATTTCAGAAAATTTTGTATTACAATTTAGTCTCTAAATGCGGTCAAGAATACACCTTTAAAATCTGTCGGGTTTGACCAGCCCACGGTGTATAAGTCTAAAGCTAAGTTTTTGTACCGTTTTTGTGATTAAAGTGTAATAATGGAAAGATCTTACTTTGAACGGGCCTCGTGCTCCTCTAAGAAGTAAAACAATTCATATCTGAAACAAAAAAAAATTGTCATCTGCAGAATTTTAGTTTACGAAGTGCACAAAACGAAAATAATTGGGTCAAACCTTTTTATCTATTTATGATTCCTTGAAAAAGGAGGTTTCAGTTATAAATTTGATGTATTATTTTTCATTTGTTAATTTTAAGTGTTTATTGAAAAATAGTACCTAATGAAATTTGTTGGTACTATTGTATAACCTCACCCCAGTGTTGGCCGAACGTTAGTAGGCGCGTGCGTTTTCCTCGCCGAGGCATGTCTACACTGGCCGTTTCGTGCGTGAGGAAATTGCCTCGCGGGTATGCTCGCTCTGTGTGGACCCGGCTAATTACAATTGACCATTAACCAGTACAAATTGAACCGTAAACCGTAACGGACGTTTCCAGTTTACGGTTCAATTTGTAATGGTTAATTGCATTAACGTTTCGGCCAACACTGCCTCTCACCTTAACGTCCCCGCCGCAAACTTCGCCTCAGAAACCAGCAACGTAGTGGCCACGCCGTCGGCGGCAACATGTCAAGTAATGAAACGCTCGGTACTAACCTCACCCTAGCGTCCCCGCCGCCAGCGAGGCCGCCACCACCAGCAGCGCGGTGGCCACGCCGCCCGCGCCGACGTGCGCCGCGACCGCCGCCGACTCGGTGCTGTCGCCGGTGCCGAACGCGTCCGATGCCGATAACGTGTCTGTGAAACACACGTTGGCTATACTCTACACTTGGGTTAGTTTATGGGGTAACTAATTTTATTGTAGTATAGGTAGAGAGAGGGCAATAGAAAGTACTCCAGAAGTCCACTGAGAATTGATCAGGAGTTATATATATATAGTAAATGACATTCGGAACTCCGTAAGCGCGATGTAGAACGTGCTAACGCCATCTGTTACAATCTATTTAATTATCACAGTATTTTTAAGAATGTTGCAAAATTTTTTAGAATTTGTTTTTGCAATTTTACACAGTTACACAATTCTAACAAACAACATGACCGAACAGAATTTAACTAATCCCACCTACATTAAAAATAAAAAAGACTGGCATAGAGTAACTACAAATAAAACTTTTTATAATTCGTTTTTTGAATAAAATGAATTTGTATCGAACTACATTTGAGTATGGAGCACTAAGCGTGACTCACGCTAGAACGGTCCAGGTCCAAGCAGAGGCGTTCGTTTTCTATAACAAGCATCACGTGATCACCGAGGCTCGGAAGTTGCTCTTTATAGAAAATATGTCGGATGTCTCGGGTCGCACCTGGACCATTCTAGCGTGACACATCCTTTACGGTGGGCGTCTCGCAAAATTTTCTGGTTTTGCATTACTTTTAAGTAATTTTAAGGATTCGTTTTCCCCGGAATTAATATATATTTTGTTTTAAAACAATTCGGGGTTAGTCCCATAGTAAAAGTTCTGACCTATATATATATTCACCCCGTAAATTATTGCAGCTAAATAAATATTCTTTATAATTTCTAATACCTATTAGCAATTTGTAAAACAGTCTTTTGTGATTTTACTCTAAATTCTTAATTTAACTAAAATTAAATATGGATAGCCGGCAATATCTCTAGAATGAGGGGAATCAATACACATGATAAGCGCGTAAAATGTACCACACAAGCGAAAATAAAGAAAATAATTGATACCTGGTCCTTGACCTACCAGCGTTAATAAAGTAGTACAAATAACCCACGCGTTAGTATTTTAATCTAACCCAGTGCATAACCTACTTAGATAGCTAGGTGCCACATAAACATATTTATTAAAAATACATAATTAATAAAATTTTCGCGAACATTATTGAGGATCGGAGGTAGTTACTTCCTGGCTGAGAATTAATTTTAATCGGACGAACTTGGGAGTCCGTTTAATCGAATTCGAAGCCAGCAAGGAGTCTTCCAGCCGAGTCATATATAGTGTTTTTCTCAAAAATGGTGCAGGAAATATAAATATAATATTAAATATTTTACGGAAGCAACGTTCTTACGTATATACTTTCACAGGAAAAATTAAAAGCAATTGAAGACTGGCTTTGCTACCATTTTATTTTTCTATAAAAATAGAAGTGTATTCTTCTGCCGAAAATATGCCAACTTATTTGAGACATAAATAGTAGCGATACCAAAGTTATGTTTGGCTGTTTAATGAACCTATGCCTTCATTTGATATGGCCATTTCAACTTTAAAAAAAGTTTTGAACTCAACTCAAGGGAAAGTCGACTTTGCCATCCATTTTTGAGAAAAGGAATATTTTTGTTTTTATAAAAAAAAAAAATACATGAGTAATATACCAAAACCACAAAACCAGAAAAAGATCGCCCACCGCATGCATAAAATACTCCAAAAAGTATAAGTAGCCAATAAGTCATAGAATAATTATGACAAATATAAGTATTAAGCATAGCAAGATACAAAAACCTAGTACCCAGTAAGTAAAAGAAAATTTTGATACACATAAATACATTAATTGTAATAATAGCCAATCTACAACAACATCGAACAAACTACAGACATACCTAAATCACCAGCTGCTCGGCGGACGATGAAGGGGCGAATGGAAAAATAAACGAATTAATAACCAAATTCTTAATTTTTATAGCGTTTTATTCGGGCATTTTTTCGGTTAGGTGGCTGGATAAACGTGCAAAAATTGAATTGAAAATGACCTACATCTCTCTCTCTCTATTTTAGGTGTCATAAAAGGGTTCTGTTGGCTATATGGTGCTACATTAATTGTAGAAATTAACTATTTAAAATTGAATTAAAGGCGAAACGTAATAGTGGCCTGGCAACACCAGTTGATTTGTCACGAGCATGTCATAACAATAGCATTTATACAAGTGTAACAAAAATAGCGAGGATCTGTTTATGGGGAATATGCGTATCATGTTTTGATTATGAAAAAGTTGAGGAAAAGTTTTATGATGCGAAGGAATAAAAATTGTATGGGGCAGGTCGTTTAACTCGGCCAACCCTCCATACAAATACCCAAAAAAAATTCGCATGAAATTTTTTTGAAATGAAAACTTATTTTGCGACGCTGTGCACTTTTTGTGATGGGGAAAAAATGTTAAACTCGCGACAGGTCACGTGACCGACAGATTCGTCAGATTGAAAATTCGTAAGACGAACACGTGACCTGATCGAAAAACTGTTACAATGTCATTGAAGCCAGTAGACCGCCGGCGCGACTAGAATATTAACGTTGTGCATTTTTAATGTTAAATAATTGTAATAGTTCTGAAGTGTACAATTTTTTATGTAATATAAAATGTCATGTTTGTGTACGATAGCGCAATAAATGAATATTGTATTTTACCACATAAATGATAGTACTTTTATACTGATAATTAAAGCAATTCGTGCAAAATTATTCCCTATTCCAAAATATTTAAAAAATACACAACGTTAATATTCAAGTTTTCACTTCTGCCGGCACTCCCGGAGTGCAACCCGTTTTTTTCAACGTTTTCCCAATCAGAACTAGATACCAAGACCTTAAACGAAACCCCACTATTTTTGTTATATTTTTGTAAATAAGATTTTTGTTTTATAATATTTCTGTGTTTAACGAATTATTTTCCAAAAAAAATTGGTAGTATAATAAGAACCAAAAAATATAAATCAAAAGGTAGTTAAACTAGGAAAATAAATTAAATCGCGTTTTAAAGGCGGTTTGGCCAAAATATCAGGTTGGTGAACTGTGATCTGATTTAAAAATGTTTGTGAATGATCTGCTGAAATAACGGGTAAATATCTCTTAATATATATAGATCGTGTCATTCTCGACCACGCTTGCCTTGACTCGTATCATCTTGTCATTAAAGGTTAGATTTGACAGATCTACGCGTCTTCGTGGATGACACGAACTATAACTTCATAATGATAAATCAAGGCATCGATGTACAACAGGGAGCATTACTGCAATGTTCTGCTACGAGAGTGCAGCACTAGCACCTTTCGTAAACCATAGAGTAACTTATTCATACTGTAACTTAAACTGTTTTTTGACAAGTGTTCAAAGATAATAAATAAAAACCGGCCAAGAGCATGTCGGGCCACGCTCAGTGTAGGGTTCCGTAGTTACTCTTCCGTCACAATAAGCTAAACTGGAGCTTAAAGTATAGTAAATTGTTAACCAAGGGATGAAATGGTATCTTTCACCCGAATTAAACAAATAGGCAAATTTGCATAATCAGTACCTAATTAAAGTAAGTCTTTTTACTATGAAGGGAAAACTTTTTGCGATAACTCAAAAACAGCTAAACTGGTCATGTCCGCTATAGTTTTCACTTAATTTCTTTCTTAAGCTCTACTTCCACGATTTTTTTCATATTTTTTGGACCTATGGTTCAAAAGTTAGAAGGGGGGACACATTTTTTTTTCTTTCGAAGCGATTATCTCCGAATATATTCACTTTATCAAAAAATGTTTCTTGAAAACCCCTATTAGTTTTGAAAGACCTTTCCAACGATACCCCACACTCTAGGGTTGAAGCGAAAAAAAAATTTCACCCCCACTTTACGTGTAGGGGAGGTACCCTAAAAAAAATTATTTTTTTAGATTTTTTTGTACGACTTTGTTGGCTTTATTGATTTATATATCCATGCCGAATTTCAGCTTTCTATAGACAGAGAGATAAGGTCTTTCAAAACTAATAGGGGTCTTCAACAAACATTTTTTGATAAAGTGAATATATTCGGAGATAATCGCTCCGAAAGAAAAAAAATGTGTCCAGCCCCTCTAACTTTTGAACTATAGGTCAAAAAAATATGAAAAAAATCGTGGAGGTATAGCTTAAGAAAGACATTAAATGAAAACTATAGCGGACATGATCGGTAGTAGTAGCTGTTTTTGAGTTATCGCAAAAAGTTTTCCCTTCATAGTAAAAAGACGTACTATCCACAGTTCATCCCTTGGTTAATAATCTACTATACTTTAAGCTCCAGTTTAGCGTATTGTGACGGAAGAGTAACTACGGAAGCCTACTCTGAGCATGGTCCGACATGCTCTTCGCCGGTTTTTAATATATTGTTTCATTTAAATAGTGTAAATAAGCGCAAACAATGTCAAAATTCTATGAAATGATGACGTATAAATAACACCTGCACTGCGTATGCGATCAAAATCGTTGAAGACTTGTCTAGGCCTAACTTTAACGCACTATAAGGAAACGAATGTATGGATGTTCGCATCATGTGTTGCCTGTTAAAGCTCAGTGGCGCCCTCAATGAATTTCTACAATTTTATGTACCACTATAATGTAGGTACTAAAAGTTTACTACGGTAAACCTCCCGCGTGGAATTATGGTTTCTATGACAGATCTATGAGAAGCTCACACGTAAATTGTTAGTAGACATTTTAGGAAGATTAGCACATTATTTTATTTAGAAATGTAACAGTATCTAATACAAAAAAAAGTGAAAAGATACTTCTTCAATTATTTTTTAAATGAATCTTAAGGGGGTCCCCAACGCCAATGACCTTCGATCTGAATCCCTTAGTTTTCTAATGTTTTTTTGTAGCTTATCATATTAACAGCAACGACTGCAGTTTCACATATTTACTTCAAAGTTCACTGTCTTCGAGATATTTGCCATCAAAGTTGAAAAATTGTAGGCCAAAAAAACTGGCTTACGGGCCATAACGTTTGTTTTAATTAGTTTAAAATTAAAATGTCTGACCAGTTTTTAGAGAAGTCGCAGACGAACCCAAATGTGTAGATTTCGTACATGTAAAATCCTTAACAGCAATCGAGTAACGAAAAATGTTTAAAAACAACATAAAAAAATAAGTGTTCATTTCTTTAAAAATCCGGCAGACCAGAATGGAGATAAAAGATTAAAGAACCGATAGCCGTTTGTCTTATAATTCTATCCATAGTGCAAATGTAGGAGTAACGACTCAAAACTAGTTAAAAATCGATGTAAACCGCGGGGAACCCCTTAAACAAAATAGATTCGAAGGAGCTTCTTCGACATACATTCCTCCCTATGGCAGTTGTCATAGGGAATAGGGAGCATCATTCGACGCGAGAGTTATAGTGTTACCCTAACTATGGGAACGAATACTTAGATGTAAACGTTGAAATTTGATATAACAAAATTTTTGTATACAAAATTTCTGTATTTACTTACTCATAAATTTTAGGGACACTTATAATTACAGTACCATCAGTAGAATAATGTAGAATTGCAGAACCGTAAAACTACCTTTGGTAAGTATGGAAAGAAACTTGCATAAGAAATTTCTCACGCAAGTTTCCACTTAGAAAGTTCCCGTTCAGATTAGGGATTATTACTCAAGGTTCTTAACTGTTGACAACTTTTTCATTTAATATTTACCTCACTCATTGGCGTTAAGTCTAATTCAAGTGTCGTAGAAATAGAAAATAACTGTGAGATGGTTTGGCAATAAATGTAAATAACGAGAATACTTCGTGGGAACTTCGCAATTTTTGTAACTTTTCTTTGGCAAATTTCTAGACTAAACTCAAATTTAAAAATTAAGGGCGCCCGCTAGTTGGCGCGGGTGCACGTGCGCGGGTGCCATTGTAGGAAAAATCTGCCGCACGCGTCCGCGCTAGTTAAGAGGCCGTTATCAATTTTAGTCGCAAAAATGTGAAATTGATAGATTTAGTTGATGAAATTGTACGCCTTTTGTTAACAATTAGAAATAACACGTGCTAGTTTCTATTAGCACGTCTTGTTATCTCTCATTTTAATAAACCATTTTTTTTAAAACAGATTCATTTAATTAGTAATTTTTTTTTTCTGATGGACGTTTTGGAAATCGCGCGTAAAGCACTGATTTTGTCGATCTTATTTGAAAATTGAATAAAGTTTGGATTGCTAAAACTGGTAATTTTGTAATACACATATCCTGTACTTCAACTTTAATCAAATACATTTTTGTTATTATAAATGTAAAGTAGTGTAAATGACAGTTCTCCAGAACTTATTTCAAAACAAGTGACAATTTCTCTGAAAATCGACTTATTTTCAACGTAAGTTTGATACTTAAACAATCTACAACATTTGCTGAAACTGTTCTTATACATCATTTTGTATAATTTAGCACCATAACTTTTTGATGAATTTTATAAAACTGTCCCTTCTCGTCACATATTACCGGGGACGCACGCTTGCGACCTCATTATTAAAAGGCAAGATGAGAAGACGTGAATAGAAACAAATATTTGTTATTTAGATATTACGTAACAAAAGGTGTACGATTTCAACGACTAAATCTATCAATTTTACATTTTTGCTCTAAAATCGTTACCGGGCTCTTAGCGTTGCTTATACTATTTTTCGTTAACCCGCTCACCCGCTCAGTGCAACCGCACCAGCGAGCGGACGCCCTAATTGTGTATGCAATTTTGACGTGTATGCTGTTGGCAATAAGACTCACCTCCATATTTAGTGAGCAGCGACATGATGACCCCGTTCGTCCAGCCGAACCCGGTCTGCAGCTCGTACTCGCCGCCGCCGCCGAAGCCTCCGAAAACTGTCGCGTCGTACTGGAAATACAACTTAGTTTTAGAACTGTCGTAGATAATAGTACATTACGATACAAGTGTGATAAATAAAAAATTCGAAACGAGTTACGATACATTAAAACACGATCGAAGGGAGTGTTTTAAATCGGCACGAGTTGCGAATTACCTATTCGCACATGTATCTTACAACGTTTTACAGTACGAACATAAATGAAACATCAAACTTAAGCAGCTATGACTCTTGTTTATGGTAAGATGTTGCCAGTGTTTATAAACTGATGTTAAGTACTTACAACGGATTTGTGGCCATGTCTCATTATTGGCGACACGTCCATTACTATAGGCATAGACTAATAATACATAGACGGCTAATACTGCTTAATTGTTGCGCAGTTTTCGTTTGTCACGACATCTAGTGTCAAGTAGCGGTATTGATATATATGCACCTTGACGTTAGATTTTGACTACGAAAATATGCAATACTTTTTCAAGCATGTCAAAGGGATTAGCCGTCTATGTATTATTAGTCTATGCCTATAATAGTGGACGTGTCACCAATAATAAGACTTATGACCACAAATCCTGCGTAAGTACTTAACACCAGTTTTTAAACACTGGCTATATTTTTGTGGGCCCATTTAGCGGTAGCATACCTTCTCCAACATGGCCGTCTTCTGCTTCCAGACAGCGAAGTTGGAGCGCACCCACTTGGTGGCCATCTCGTGCGCGAGGCGCGCGGCGGCGGCCTGCCCGCTGCCCGCCAGCCCCTCCACCACGATGTACTATACCAGCACTATAGCATACCTTCTCCAACATGGCCGTCTTCTGCTTCCAGACAGCGAAGTTGGAGCGCACCCACTTGGTGGCCATCTCGTGCGCGAGGCGCGCGGCGGCGGCCTGCCCGCTGCCCGCCAGCCCCTCCACCACGATGTACTATACCAGCACTATAGCATACCTTCTCCAACATGGCCGTCTTCTGCTTCCAGACAGCGAAGTTGGAGCGCACCCACTTGGTGGCCATCTCGTGCGCGAGGCGCGCGGCGGCGGCCTGCCCGCTGCCCGCCAGCCCCTCCACCACGATGTACTATACCAGCACTATAGCATACCTTCTCCAACATGGCCGTCTTCTGCTTCCAGACAGCGAAGTTGGAGCGCACCCACTTGGTGGCCATCTCGTGCGCGAGGCGCGCGGCGGCGGCCTGCCCGCTGCCCGCCAGCCCCTCCACCACGATGTACTATACCAGCACTATAGCATACCTTCTCCAACATGGCCGTCTTCTGCTTCCAGACAGCGAAGTTGGAGCGCACCCACTTGGTGGCCATCTCGTGCGCGAGGCGCGCGGCGGCGGCCTGCCCGCTGCCCGCCAGCCCCTCCACCACGATGTACTATACCAGCACTATAGCATACCTTCTCCAACATGGCCGTCTTCTGCTTCCAGACAGCGAAGTTGGAGCGCACCCACTTGGTGGCCATCTCGTGCGCGAGGCGCGCGGCGGCGGCCTGCCCGCTGCCCGCCAGCCCCTCCACCACGATGTACTATACCAGCACTATAGCATACCTTCTCCAACATGGCCGTCTTCTGCTTCCAGACAGCGAAGTTGGAGCGCACCCACTTGGTGGCCATCTCGTGCGCGAGGCGCGCGGCGGCGGCCTGCCCGCTGCCCGCCAGCCCCTCCACCACGATGTACTATACCAGCACTATAGCATACCTTCTCCAACATGGCCGTCTTCTGCTTCCAGACAGCGAAGTTGGAGCGCACCCACTTGGTGGCCATCTCGTGCGCGAGGCGCGCGGCGGCGGCCTGCCCGCTGCCCGCCAGCCCCTCCACCACGATGTACTATACCAGCACTATAGCATACCTTCTCCAACATGGCCGTCTTCTGCTTCCAGACAGCGAAGTTGGAGCGCACCCACTTGGTGGCCATCTCGTGCGCGAGGCGCGCGGCGGCGGCCTGCCCGCTGCCCGCCAGCCCCTCCACCACGATGTACTGCAGCGGCGGCCACGCGTTGGGGTAGTCCCACTGCTCGCCCGAGTGCTCGAACGTTGTGGGTATGCCGCCTTCGTAGATGTCCACCTGGGGAAATATTGTGACAATTTTTCCTATAATTCATATGTATAGGAACGAATTTTAGCCTAAGCTGAAACGGAGACGATTCGCTCGCACTTTGCAATTACTCAGTCAATTATAATAGTATTTTTCTACTCGTCGACTGTAATGGTTGAATTAAGATTCCGTATGCTAAACTGTAATTGGGTACTTTTCATGTATGGACTGCCAACTCAACTGTGATATTCATTTCAAACGGATTAGTCAACTATAATGAAATTGACCGAGGAAACAAAATGATAGCTCAAATTAATTAATTATTTTTAGGTTGTATAGTAGAAACAATTGCTTCATAAGTCATAAACGCACATGTAACACCCTTAATATGGCAACATCCATAGACTACGAAAACCGCTTACCGTTGTTTATTAGTCTCCATAGGCTACGGTGGCCAAAAATAGAGAAAACACTGTCGAAAAATAGAATTTAGTGCAAAGCAAGTACCAGGGCCCCATGAGTTACGAGAAGGTGTCGCCGACCACCGCCGGGCCCCGGCGGCGGCGGCCGGGGCGCGCACGAGTATGAAGGTATCGCGGCTGCTCGCGTATCTTAAGAGGCAGCTGTACCTTAATAATACCTAAAGCGCGTGTACCTGTAATACCTAAAGCGCGCACACTGTCTATTTGTATCGGAGTAAATGAGATAGCACTGTCGCATGTTACTGGGCATGGGCAAGGGAATAATAAGAAAAATATTTAAGTAAAAAAAAGTGGATTATTAGTGTAATATTTTACTCGACCACGGTTTAGATATAAATGTTTTGAAATCGTGATTTTAATTGCAGACCCATAAGTCAAAACAATAAAGACATAAAACCGTTTAATTGTGATTTTAAGACCAATATTTGCAATATTTTCTATCGAGCCGATTTCGTTCAATCATGTATCGAGTACAACCACGGTCTTTGAAATATAATTAATATGAACATATATGTTTCTTACTTGACTAAAACAAATAGTCTTTCTTAAAAAACTGTTTAAGTAACATCAATTTCAAGGACATTGGGTTTTGACAGCCTCTTAAATTTCTGTATACGATTTCTTTACCTATAAGATTTTATTAGTTTTACTGTACATTATTGCAGAAGTCGAAAAAGAGCAATTCGTGGATGAGTTTCGATTCGCTTCGTGTCGTCCGACAAAGAAGACGAATCCATAAATTGCTGTTCATGCAGAGGCATATATAGTGCTTTTCTCCAAACATGCGAGGAAATAAAAATCATAATTTAAGCATCAACCAGTAGGGCTAAGATGGTCGGCTCTTTATCATTTGTCACCATGGCTGTCACGTTCTAGCAAATATGTAAGCGTGAAAGTGACGGGCATAGTGACAAGTGATAAAAATGGATTCATGCTGCCACCGCAGCACTCAAATCGAACCTTCACACTTCAAAAACGTCAAAAACAATTTCCCTCTTTAATTATTTAAAAAAGTTAAAGGCACAACTATTCTGCCATTCAGTACCATTCAATATTCGCTCATTCAATATAATTGTGCAATATAAGCTATATTTGCACGCATGAGATCCTTGAAAAAAAAAAAAAGTTATATAGTCTTTGATTTTATTAAGCAATGTTCGCACGATCTTACACGACGGTCTTACACGACACGAATCTATCCTATAGCTTGAAATGACACTGACCGGGTCGTATCGACGTAGTCCGCGGCCAAAGAGTAAAGTAAGTATATACCCGCGGCTATATTCATTGGCTGTTTGAGTTTGTTTATTAACTTTGCTAATATCTAATAATTGATGACCCTATTAACGTAATATTCATTTCTCGCTCGGTTACAGGTCCCGGTTCAGGGCGAGGCGAGATTGAACAGTTAGCGGGGCTACTTTCAATAGCAGATTTATGAACTAATCTTGCTAATATCTAGATAATTGATGACTCTATTAATGTAGTATTCACTTCCCGTTCGTTCATAGCTGCCGGGCCAGAGCGGAGCGACATTGAACGGTTAGCGGGGCTACTTTCAATAGCAATTTTGTTTACTAACCTTGCTAATATATAGATAATTGATGACTCTATTAACGTAGTATTCACTTCTCGCTCGGTCATAGCTGCCGGTCCATAGCGGGGCGACATTGAACAAGTAGCAGGGCTACTTTCAATAGCAGTTTTATTTACTACCCTTGCTAATATTTAGATAATTGATGACTCTATTAACATAGTATTCACTTCTCGCTCGGTCATAGCTGGCGGTCCACAGCGGGGCGAGATTAAACAGTTAGCGGGGCTACTTTCAATAGCAGTTTTGTTTACCAACCTTGCTAATATCTAGATAATTGATGACTCTGTTAACGTAGTATTCACTTCTCGCGCGGTCGTAGCTGCCGGTCCAGAGCGGGGCGACATTGGACGGGTAGAAGTAGTCTCTTCGCCGACCGGACTCCAGGTTGAAGTCTAGCCAAACGCCGACGTCTTCGTGCCAAAGGATCTACAATAATTCAAGGATTATATTAATTAATGAGTGGAAATTATTAAATTGATCAGCGCTAACAGACGGGCTACAATGCTAATAACTACGATGCTGATAGCAAAATGAAAACAGAATTATAGTTATTTGTTTTACAAGGGGGAAAAGTTGTTGTTTAACCGCTCGTATTAATATTGATACCCGAGCAAGCGAAAGATTCCAAAATTGAACCACGAGCGTAGCGAGTTGGAATCTTGAGCGTTTCGAATCAAGGCACGAGGGTTAAACAAACATTGCCTCCGAGTGAAACAAAAATTTTCACCACACCAACGCAAGGAAAATGCTAACTATGAAATAATTACCAAAAAGTTTAAGCAAATCAACTCCAAATGAACATTATTAAAAAAAAAACTAAATCATCACTTGAAAGTCAATTCTACCAGTTAACACAAGGAAACAGCTCAAAATTTGCATTTGATTACTTTGCCCCACATGTGGATAAAATGCAACTTTCTCATTAGTCTTTGAACAATCAAGAGGGCTTTTACCAGTTGGTGTGGTGAAAAGGGGTTATTCCTACTAGATACTACCAAGTTGTGCCGTGGGAGTTCGCGAGGTCTACAACTCACAGAACCACTAATATATAATACTCGTAATAAAGATAATTTATTTGCATTAAACATTACCAGGTACAAGGTATTAAATAGTACAAAGTACGGGGGGTAAGTGAAATTTTCGATACGAGGGTGGTGGAGTTTGAATTATTCTTACCCCCGAAGTTCCACACAATGTTTTTCATCACACTTGCGAAGAAAAAACTAAATTTTAAGTGCAATAATTCTTAAATACGGTGACATATCAAACATTCGTCCGCCATTTTGTAATTTCTTGACAGGTTGGGCATCGAAGGCACAGACCTATTCGGCATTCAGCCACGATTGAAAATTATATAAAAACCTTTTAGAGGGCTTATCTAAATGTATAATTAATATACCAAACGAAACATAATATATTCTCACCTTATCAATGGCCTCCATAAGCCTGGCATGCACGTTCTTGTAATACTCCGCCTTGTCACCATTGCCGAGATTCGTGTAGAAGTCGTGCATGATCTGCGCGTTCCAGCACATGATCGCGTTCAGGTCCACCGGGATGATGGAGCGCGTTTTCAGATTCGTCAGGTTGCCTGGAATAATAATATAATTAAATTCTGTGGAAGGTTTGGTGATTTTTTTTACGTAATAGGCCGCAAACGAGCAGCCTGATGGGAAGCAGTCATCGTCGCCCATGGACATAAGCAACATCGGAGGAGCCACTTATGCGTTGCAACCTTTGAGAACCCTAAATACCTGCTTCTTGAAGAACCCCATGTCATAGCGCAAGGGAAACACCTCAGAAGGTAGCTCATTCCACAGCTTGCACGTTCTGGGCAAAAACGAGTGAGATGCCCGCTTGTTCTTGGTTTGCCACGTGTCGAGAAAGTGAGGATGAACTTTGTTTCTTTGACGGGAGGTGCGGTGATAAAAACGCGACGGTGGCACCAATTCAAAAAGTTCTTCAGAACATTCCCCATTGTACAGACGGTAGAACAGGCACAGAGAGCCAACGTCTCTCCGAAGACTGAGAGGTTCCAAACCGACTGCCTGACGTTGGATGGAGTCAAGTCGAAGAAATTGGTATTTCGGTGCTCCAGACCAGAGGTGAGAACCATATGTGGTCGAACCTGCGCTTTGTACAACGAAAGCCGGTGACCTGGTGTGAAGTACTGTTTCGCTCTATTGAGCACCCTGAGCTTCTTAGAGGCCAGTTTGGCTTTGAGTTCCAAATGACCCCGAAACTGGACTTCGTTCGGAATGTCAACACCGAGTATCCAGATACTCTTAGATAACAAAAACATAGTTTTATTTTATTTTATGCCCGATATATTAGAGTGTCCCACTGCTGGGCAAAGGCCGCCCTCCTGCCTTTCCACGTATCCCGGTGTTGACCTGTCTACCACCAGTTCCAGTGGAAGGCGTCAAGGTCATTGGGCGTTTGCCGCGACCTCGAGTTCGATTTTGTGGGGCCCAATTGGTGGTTGACTTAGCCCATAACTCATAAGTATAAAAACATAGTATGTAATATAAAGTAATTAAATGAAATCTAATAAAAGAAGGATATAAAAAAAACCCTCCTATAAAAAGTCCCCCAGGTCTGTCCCCTGCGGAAGGGTGTCCATAAGGCTGGCTACGTTCCCTTGTTGAATGGCGATGCCTATTCTTTGGCTAAGAGTCACCCGTAGTCTCATAATATTGGTCGTAATCTCTTTTCTGTGTCTTATTATTTATTATTTATTTATTTCAAATAACAAATTGCACCTTACAGCTAATGCCAAAGCGGCACAAATTGGAATACATTAACAACATAAAGCATTAACATTATAAAGCAATAACACATGAGCAGCTAAGACGCAGGAATTCATAACGGTATAGTACTCTCAGGCATCTCTCTTTCTAATATCCTCTTGCATTCCGTTATCACTCGCCCCATCGCACTCACAAACAAATCGCACTGTGGCTGCGCCTCGAGCAGGGAGTTGAGCAGTGCGTGAGCGCGCGCGACCGGCGCCTGCGCGTGCGCCTGCGTGCGCGCCGCGCCCCCCCCCCGCCCCGCCAGCAGCGGGTGCCGTCGCGCGCGGGTGTATTGGTTAGGTACAAACAGGCGCACACAGACTTCGACAAGTTTTATACTATCAATTTTATTTCTAAAGATTGCTAATATAAACTTGGCTAAGGAGAGCGACCTTCGCAACTGTAAGGAGTCATACCTTGCCTCGGGTAAAAATAATAGTATCGCTAGTCAGATAGCTTTGTAAATAACAAATTCTATATATCAAGGTTCAAACCTCATTAATCAAAACATTGAAAATCCCGAATATTCTAAATTCTAAATTAGTAATTTGAAAATTCACAATAAATTTAAAAAAAAATGCATAGACCACATTTTAAATCAAAATCCCTGACCTATCTTATTTTTGTCATTATTACACGCTTGTCACAGATGTATTTAAAGTATGCAATGGGAATGAATTCTGTACAGTAACAAAACACTTTGAATGTAATCTATGTTTAAGTAATCTAGGGGTCCAGGCTACCTAGGGTTCAATTAAGGATAATGGTCTGGGTCCGGACCAAGTTGGACTTCAGTTTTCACCCGTCATAGAAAACGAAGAATTGGAAGCCTCGGGCCAGACCCGGATTATTGCAGTGTGTCATTCTTTATAAAGGGCACATTACATGCACTTTCGTGGTCCTGTCCGTATCGCATACACGGATCCGATTTCTGTATGATTTGGACGCTATTTCTAATGATGATTTCTAGACATAGGAAATATAGACATTCCATATTAACATGACAGGATAACTAACAAACCTATTCTATGTTCAAATGGTTTATTAGCAAACGATTCACTCTACATGCGCGTACCGAAACCAAGACACGGTCCCATCCGTATTGCCGGATACGGATCCGATGCCAGTGATGACTCTGGCACACAGCACGGCAACCTGTCGGATCCGAGGTCGAAGCTCGGATCGCAACGGGCGAGATACGCTGGGTCTAAATATAATAATGGGGATCAAGTAACGGACAAACGTTACGTTCTGGTTATATTTCTTAATAAGTATCGTGTGTGTATTGCAAACTCAAGAAAGCCTAACTTAATTATGGACCATAGATTTTAGTCAGAAGAAAATGTATAAAAACGTGAATTCTACCTTTGTTAGTTCCATTGAGGATAAACCAGCGCGATGAGAAGTCCCAGCCTGACTCGGCAGCCGCCTTCAGCTCCGCGTACAGCTCTTCCTTGTCCAGGGTGTCCAGGTTTCTGGAAAATTTGACCGAAACGTTAACAAAGGTCTCCTCAGACAAACTGCTTTCGTATGTCCGGATGTCCTCCTCTACAGGTCGTAATTCTCAACCGATTCTCGTGAAATTTTGTGAGCAGGTTCAGTTTTGTTTTTTGGAAAATCTTCAAAATGATATAAATTGGCTTAAAGGACTTATGGCACTAAAACCCACAGTGAGTACACTCAACACTCACTCACAGTTTAGAGTTACGATCATTAGTACATTGTAGGAAAGGCCGGAAAACCGCTCAAAGATGGACGAGTGAGTTAATGGAGGCCCTCAAATAATACGAGTCTAGCCATCTTTAGCGTTTCCGGCCGAGGCATTACATAGTACTTTTTATTTTATTTTATTTTATTTTGATAGGTACAATAACACAATGCAGGCAACAACATTTTAAAATATTCCATATATAAGTATCTTATACACTACCCACACCACGATTACAATTGTACACAACACAACCACGGAACAATTATTAAGCTAAATACAATTTTTCACTATAAAATCTTGTTATTAAAGGCAGTAAAGAATATAGTAAAATATAACAAACTGTTAGTACGATAAGATATTTACTTACAATTTTGGGACAGCAAAACATTTTTGAACTTAGGTAAAGACACGTTCAAAATATCTAAATCAATATTTAAATCTAAATCAATATCTAAATCTAAATCAATATCTAAATCTAAATCAATATCTAAATTCGTCTATATCTTTTTCATGACTATTGCGAGGAAATAAGAAAACATTTGCATTATAAGTATTTTTGCAAGGAACATTTATATTTTCTTCACTAGAAGAACTTATTTTTATAGCGTAGATAAGTTTTACTTGTATTTGTTAATCAAACACAATTTACAAGTATCCAATTCAGTAAATTAATTGCTTCATTTGCGTACTCATAACTTAGCGACAGATTCAAGATTGTGAAAATTGGTAATAGGTAGGTACAATTACCTGGCCACATCGACGTCTTCCTTGTAGCTCTCGGGCCTCGGTCCTTGCGACATGTCATTATATCGCAATAACTTATACCTGGAAACAATGAATGAAAATTAAATTTTGCCAGTTCGTCAGGGGAAGGTACGATTTATGTGTCTATGTTTGTTGTTAATTCATATATCTCTCATATTAAAACTACGTGTTGGATTGTAATGAAACTTAGCACATAGATAAGTTATATATTTTTTTATTTATTTATTTAGAACACAAACAGTTATACATACAAATGGATTTGAAGTACAATGTAGAGTACTTAACATACTTAAGAATCATAGACCTGGAGGTTCATTATTAAGTACATAATGTTAACTATGTTAACTAACTAAGTATGTAACTAACAGCATAAAGAAAATGAAATCATGAGCCATACTTAAATTCTATTTACTAGTCTTCAGAGCTAAATCGGTATCTAAATATCACATGAAACTCTTACGTTTAATGTAATAGGGCAGAAAAAAAAAATACAATAAGTAGTAAGTAGGTTAACATTCATGTCTGTTTCATTTTGTAAGTATTTACCTATTTACTGTTATTCTAATTGTATTGACAATCCTTATTGGAGCTATAATTTTATTTCATTAGTATTGTTATTATTTTCATTTTTATTTTATTTTGACGATAATGATAGAAATTCTTATATTTTTGACATCAAAGCAAATTTATTATGTAATTGTCTTTCATGAAATAAATCATCTAATCTAATCTAATCATTAATTATCGGATAGGTAGTATTTTTTTAAATTACTAATATCTGGTAGGTATTGACAACCGTAAAGTTACATTTATACATTGTATTATATGTAATTATTTGAAATACTTGAACTAAAACAATTTACGTTTAGAAACATACAGCACATAATAAAACAAAATGGTAAAAACAAATCTAAATTAAAATATATCTAAATAAGGCCCCCGCGGCATTGTGCCAAAGATGCTGGCAGCATTCCCTCGCTGAATGGCAATACTTATGCGCTGCGAGAGAAAGCTGCCAGCTCTCTGGTCACCGGTAGAATCTATGAGCCTTTTACTCATTTCCTTAAATAGTATCTTGGCGCTTGGAATTTACGTTTAAGTATCATTTTGAGACTAAACAATGAAGTGTGAAAAGGATCAATATCAAGTAGGTACTTATTATAATAACTAGGGACTCGTCTGAAAAAAGTGTGCCGAGAGTAATTCTTGCGGGCAAAGCTGATATAAAATAGAGCCTAGCGATCGAGCCAGCAACATTGATTAGCTAACTCATTAGCCTCTCATTAGTTTATATAGCTCCAGCTTATAAAACAAATGAAATAGAGCAAGAACAAGTTTTGTATGAAAAACTTAAATTCGGTTTTTAGGGTTCCGTAGCCAAATGGCAAAAAACGGAACCCTTATAGATTCGTCATGTCCGTCTGTCTGTCCGATTCTGTCACAGCCACTTTTTTCCGAAACTATAAAAGCTATACTGTTCAAACTTGGTAAGTAGATGTATTCTATGAACCGCATTATGATGTTTACACAAAAATAGAAAAAAAACAATAAATTTTGGGGGTTCCCCATACTTAGAACTGAAACTCAAAAAATCTTTTTTCATCAAACCCATACGTGTGGGGTATCTATGGATAGGTCTTTAAAAATGATATTGAGGTTTCTAATATCATTTTTTTCTTAACTGAATAGTTTGCGCGAGAGACACTTCCAAAGTGGTAAAAAGTGTGGTCCCCCCCCCCCCCCCCGTAAGTTCTAAAATAACAGAATGAAAAATCTAAAAAAAATATATGATATACATTGCCATGCAAACTTCCACCGAAAATTGGTTCGAACGAGATCTAGTAAGTAGTTTTTTTTTAATACGTCATAAAAAAAAAAAAAAATTTTTTTTTTTCATCAAACCCATACGTGTGGGGTATCTAGGGATAGGTCTTCAAAAATGATATTTAGGTTTCTAATATCATTTTTTTCTAAACTGAATAGTTTGCGCGAGAGACACTTCCAAAGTGAAAAAATGTGTCCCCCCCCCCCTGTAACTTCTAAATTAACAGAATAAAAAATCTAAAAAAAATATATGATATACATTACCATGCAAACTTCCACCGAAAATTGGTTTGAACCAGATCTAGTAAGTAGTTTTTTTTAATACGTCATAAATGGTACGGAACCCTTCATGGGCGAGTCCGACTCGCACTTGGCCGCTTTTTTTAACTATGATATCTTAAGCTACATAAACTAATTACAGGCATAGATGTACTATTGTAAGTACAAAGTTACAGAGCAATCTAGCTAGTCGTTTTAAAATGAGAGGGTAACTACGTTTGTATCGAGAACCGAGCTTGCTTTGTTTTGTTGTAACCTTGTGTGCGTGCAAAATCGGCTTTCCATGAAGTTATCATGAGTTAGGTCATCTCGCTTTGTGTGGTAGTCCACAGCACAGCGGATATCATTCCAGATCTAGAGCGGAGCCCGACTGAGGAAGTACCTCTACCTTACAGAAAACAGCAGCCAAATAACACTAGACCCTACTCATAGTGTTGTGTTCCTGCCGGTGAGTAAGGTTGCCAGAGCTCAACGAGGGGCGGGGGGTTTAGGGTCGGCAACGCGCATGTAACTTCTCTGGAGTTGCAGGCGTACATAGGCTATGGAAACTGCTTACCATCAGGCGGCCGTATGATTATTTGCCACCGACGTAGTATTAAAAAAAAGTTAGTTTTGTTTTAGCGACCATACCTCTCTCTGGCTCTGTGCAAGGACATACATTAGCACTTTGTTTAGCACACACACGGACAGAAGCTAGTCGTTTTAAAATGAGAGCGTAACTATCTATGTTTGCATGGAGAACAGAGTCTGGTGCGGACTCTTAGCGTTATTAACCTTTTGACCGCCAAAGACGTCATATGACGCGAGCACCGGCAGCCCAATATCAACCTTCATGCGTACCGACAAGGTTCGCGATGACGCGCCGCGTACGATAGGCGTGGCGTTCAAAAGGTTAATACCTATACTAATAGGCCTTATTTATGCAGTACTCACTTGTGGTTCTTTTGCTCGACCTCCACAGTGTGGTTGGTCATCCAGAAGTCGAACTCCTTGTCCATGGTGTGGATGTGCTGGCGGAGGAAGTCCTCGTCGTACGAGTCCTGCATCACCAGCTGCACCATCGGGATCAGGAGAGGGGGTTGAGATCTAGAACAATCAAGCAGTTGATGGAAGTTTGGAGTATGAAGATTCATTCTGCAGCATATAACATGCCTCCTTAAACTACGTCCAAAAGAGAGGTATGGCCACTGTGAATGTCATCTCCCTTAGTGTGGTAGGGCACAGCACAGCGGATGTCATCCCAGATCTAGAGCAGAATCCGACTGGGGAAGTACCTCCACCTTACAGAAAATCGCAGCCAAATAACACTAGACCCTACTCATAGTGTTGTGTTCCTGCCGGTGAGTGAGGTTGCCAGAGCTCAACGAGCGTGCGAGGTTAGGGTCAACAATCACCTCGCATGTAACACCTCTGGAGTTGCAGGCGTCCATAGGCTTCGGTGACCGTTTACCATCAGGCGGGCCGTATGCTTGTTTGCCACCGACGAAGTATAAAAAAACATCTATTTAGAAAGTTGGAGACTGTTCTTCCTGCCGTAGCTCTCATCTTATACATCGTGAGACTGATTTTTCAGGAGTAGTGGAAGTGGAACTGACCTCATAGCATAATATATTCTGCCGCCATTAGGTATGAACCCGATCCGGTCCACAATATCCAGAAAGTTGGATATCATTCCTCTCGCCGTAGACCTCATTTCTGACAGCAGCAGACCCTTGATTATCCAGTAGGAATCCCAGTAGTAGAACTCGCGGAACCTGCCGCCTGGAAACAATTTGTAAATGAATATCTTCTTCTTTTCATCTTGTATTACTTTCCCCACTGCTGGAGTGTAGGGATCGGATCATATTAGAGCGTAGGGCTTAATTGGGAATCGTTTGTATACGTCATTTTGACATTTTTGTTTGTAAGAAAGGAAAAAAATGCGTGAGTGTCGTAGAACACTTGGTTCGAACGAACTTAACAAAGGATCGTGACGGATTCAAGTGTTAACGCCCAGGGTGGAAATAATTTTGCTACCATGTGACACATACTGCTTTTCACAACACATATAATATTTTCTCATGAATAAAATGTATGAGATAATATAGTGTTAGTATGTACTTTTAATGTCCGCATACTTGCTATATTGGCCCGACGGCCATTTGGCCGGTACAAGGTGCTAAAGTTAGGTAAAAATATTACTAATTTTTCTTAAATTCTCATGGCTGATTTTAATGAATGTTTTAGAAAATATTGTTAAAAATTTATAATCAACATTGCCAGACCTTTTCCGCCGCAGGTAACTATTACCAGACGCTTTAAAGCTGTCAAAAAATATTGTAACTTTACTTACATTCTCACTCTTGATTTTTATATATGATACTCAGGGCACTCGGACGGGCAGGGTTCCCTGAGTATCATATATGAAAATCAAGATTGAGAATATAAGTTCCGATATTTTTTGACAGTTTTAAATCACCTGGTAATAGTAATCGCCGACGGAAATGGTCTGGCAATGTTGACTATCAATTTTTAACAATGTTTTCTAAAACATACATAAAAATCAGCCATGAGAATTTAAGAAAAGTTAGTAATATTTTTACTTAACTTTAGCACCTTGTACCGGACAAATGGCCGTCGGGCCAATATAGCAAGTATGCAGACATTAAAAGTACATACTAACACTATATTATCCCATACATTTTATTCATGAGAAAATAAGTAAGGTCTGGCGGCTCTGGGATCTTGGACTATATGGAAATCATTTTCAAGTTCATTGAATACTCGGTAGGAACGAAGTTAAGAAAGGGTCGCGACGGAAACTCGTGACGGAAAACTCTTTCACTTTTTTTCGCCTACTACAACCATCTTCTACTTCGAATAACAATGGTTTGCCAAATTTTATGCAGAAGGCAGACTGACATACCAGGTACTATCACAGGGTGGTCCACGTAGATGATGGAGTACAGATCCTGGTTCTCCTTGACGTCCTGCTTCATCTTCCGACCCAGCTGCAGCCAGAGCTGATTCAGTTCCCTCCCCCACTCCATGAGCTGAGGGTCTTTGATCAGCTTCAGGAATGCTGGAAACAGTAAATGAATTTATCTGTTATACAGAATTCTTTACAAATACATTTTTTACAAGCTTTTATTTAACTTGCTAGATAGTGTGGGTCAAATATTGGAAGCTAAATTTGACCCACATCCTGATTTCAGATTAAGCTTAAATTTTGCATACGTATGTAAATTGGAAGACAGTGCAATTTTATGATGACATGGAGCTGATTTCATAATGGAGACAGGAGGTGGCCATAGGAACTATGTGATAAAACAACAGTAATTTTATAGCACACATAATTTCCTCTTTTTTTAGGGTTCCGTATCCAAAGGGTAAAACGGGACCCTATTACTAAGGCGGAGTCCGCCCGTCCGTCTATCACCAGGCTGTATCTCATGAACCGTGATAGCTAGACAGTTGAAATTTTCACAGATGATGTATTTCTGTTGCCGCTATAACAACAAAAACTAAAAAGTACGGAACCCTCGGTGGGCGCGTCCGACTCGCACTTGTCCGGTTTTTTTTACTACTCGAAACACAAAACGTAAGTTAATTAGAGTGTAACTTATCGCAAAGTCATGATTGTCATCGTGAGTCGTCAAACGGATGTGATTTTCATAATTATCATCGAGATGTCAATAAAAAATCTAAGTGTAGGGTTCCGTAGTTACCATTCTGTCAGAATAGGCTACACGGGGGCTATTAGTAAGTATTATATAAGAATCAAAAATGGCTGCACCGATCGCTAGTTTTCGTAGAAAGTATTTATTAAGCTTTTGTTTTACTATTTTTTTCATATTTTTTTGAACACATAGTTCAACTAGGGGGGGTCGGAACACGATTTTTTTCTTTCGGAGCGATTATGTCGATAATATTCACTACATATATCAAAGAATGGTTTTTGAAGACCTATAACAATATCCCACACAATTGGGTCAAAGCGATAAAATACTAATAATAATGCCCCCCGGGGCAGCTTGTGGCGAGCTGAATGGGAAGTGTCCCTTGGGTCCCATACCCCCGAGAGTCGGTCAGGCCCCTCTCTCCGGCTTGCCTTGATTGGCCGGCTGGAGTGAACACTGAGCAGGGGCCGCAGGACTCTCACCTCTGGCTTGCCTTTACCGGCCGTCCAGAGTGGGGTGTCAGAGCTATATGCTCGCAGGGTGGAAGTGAAATATGCATAAGACGCGAGTTGGCACAGTGGCTGCTGACAGCTACTGGGTAGAAAGCGGCGCACACCCTGAGCAGCTCACGCAATGTTGTCCCCTTGTCGCTCTGTGCGAGCGGCCGTTTTCGGGGACCCATATTGTGAGTTGACGAGTTACCACCTGTCCATTTTTTCGTGTTTTTTAACTTATGATCAGGGCAGGTGCCATAGTCTCCTCCATAGTCTTGGTTGCCAGTCCACTAGCTACTCAACCCAATAGCCCGGTTTCTCTTTGTACCTTTTTCTTACAATAGTCCTACACTAACCGGGGCTTGTCCTTGGGTGCACTACTATAGTGCAAACAGGGATAGTCGTCGGTTGGTGTCACATTACTTTTAGAGTAAATTGTCGTATAACAAGGGGCTTCTACGTGTTGGCTTCGGCCCCACGCACGCCTTCCAAATGCCCGGGACCACATGGTCCCGAGAATTTGTAAGAGACATACAAATAATATTAATATATATATATTAATATTATTTGTATATTAATATATATTGTATGGGAGGAATCCTAAAAAAATATTTTTTCAAGTTTTTATTTTACCGTTCTATCGCCAAGCATGATTTATGTATCCCAAATTGCAGCTTTCTAGCACTAACGATCACGGAGCAAAGCCGCGGACAGAAATGGCGAAACTATGAGGGTTCCTAGTAGAACAGAATCCTAAATGACATTTTGTTATGGCAAATATTATATGATAGATTTATATACCATTGTATATAACTACCTCTATAACATTATATTGTATTGTAATAATATTAAATTTCACATTGTATCCGACGATCACTATACGATAAGTAATTGCTTATGTATCCTTTTACATTAACTTTGAACATTGTATTGAGAGATAAATAAACTAAACTAAACTAAAAACTGTTTCTTCTTTGATTTCGTTTAGTTACGAGACGAATAAAGTTGCACATGAAATTGATAAGAGGCTAATAAAAAACTGAGTAAGTAAAGAGGAAATATAATTAAGAAACGATAATAATCGCCTCACAACTCAATAAACACTATACAACCAAGTCTACGAACTATAAACCTAATGTAAACGTCCTCATTATTGCACATTATCCGATACAAGAATATTATAAACTGAAATATTGTACGTATCCTGTAGATACGTATGGGCAAATAAGAAGTATACATTTTATTTTAATATTTAACTATATTAAGTTCAAAGATTATTAGTCTGTGCGGAAAGAGATGAGTCGTGGAATGCCCAATACATTCTAGTCTTCTCTTTCCGAACAGAATCTTAAGTATTGTTTTAAAAATATATAATTCAGGGCTGGCAAATACATGCGGAACATAATGTTGAACATATGTCTATCACTAACAGCAGGCAAATGTGAGCCCTTACCATCGCAATTTTCAGCATATTTTCGCATTTTCGGCGTTATCTTATTACATTTGTGTCGGATGGTCGGTTTTAACTGTTTAAATTTCATCAGCTTGTTAGGATAGACACGTAATTTTAGACAGCCCCATAGAAATAAGTCAGGAGCTTTAAATTAGGGGAATTTGGGTGCCAATCACTGTCACTGTTTCTCGAAATTAATCGAGCAAACAACGTGTTTTAAAGAACACAAACATTTGAGAAAAAATTGCTTGCTGCTAGAGGTAGACATTTGGCAGAAATTGTCTTTCGTATACAATTGTCAACCCTGAGTATCCTATCTGTTATATGTATATATATCGTCGGTACTACACGACACTAGCTTTATTGAGCTCACTGTGGGACTGGGTCGATTTGTGTAAGATTGTCCAGTCCAGTACTTTTTTCATGTATCATGCCACTTTGTTGGGAAGAAGTAGTGCAAGTCATCATTTTATTGCGTGATCTCTTTATTAAAGATGCAAATTAATGTTAATTTATTCTAGATTACTGAAAATTGTTACTTATTCCTAGACATATACACTTAAAAAGTTACTTTTCCACAATGGTTCACAACTAGCTCTGAAATACAATTTTTTTTTTTGTTTAATGCCTGCACTTACTACTGTTTCTGTTTAGCCTGATGGTTGACTGGTAGAGAATGCCTTTAGGCATTAAGTTCGCCATTTGTACTTTATTTGTTATATTGTGCAATAAAGTTTAAATAAAAAAAAAAAAAAAGATCCTTACCAGGCTCATCGTGCCAGTCCGGGGGGATCCACTTCTCGAACTCCGAGCCCTCAGGATCAAAGTTCTGGATAACGAACTCCATGATGTCCGCTTTTGTCGGCCGCGAATCTGTCCTGGAAGAAAGCGGTCGTTAGTTGGGATTTCATTGCGTCTGTACTTAACATAAAGGGTAGACTGTAACTAGGGTTATAATATACAATAACAACACAATTAGGTTGCGTGGTTTTATCACGGAGTTCCTATGGTCACCTCCTGTCTCCATCATCAGATCAGCTCGATGGTACCATAATATTGCATTTTCACCCGACTTACCGGAAACCGGGAAGTGGGTCAAATTTAACTTGCAAGATTTAATTACAGACAGAAAATGGGACAGGTGAAACTAAATAAAAACTTGTAAAAAGCCATTTAAAACAATTGAAATTGCATTAACATTTAATGTTTTAAACAGTTCCATATGAGCCTATCGAACAAAACAGTAAATTTGTTTTGAGTAGCTAAAATGTATCGTTTATTTTTATCGTTTTTCAATACTTAAGTCAAGCGAAGTAGATATAACTTGAATGCAATTTTCACTACGTTGCGGTATCTGTTCAAACTTTTGAATGCAGTTTACCTCAGTAGTCGGCAATGTAACTTAAATTGCATGCAAGTTCTTGCTAGTCTACGCCTCGCTTCAGAAATGTTCAAACAGTTAACGTAACTGTTTTGTATTTTACTGTTTTTCAAACATTTGTTGATATTGTATAAAGCAGTGAATTTAAATGAGTTTTGGCTTTGAGATTTCGCGATTCATTTGAATGATTTTCCAATTAGTACATTATGCGTGGTGAGGCAGAAAAGATGAAACATGCTGTCATAGCATTGTACCGAAGAAGAAGTTCCCAAGTTGCCAAATTACTATATTGGAAAAGTTCTCAGTAAAAGCAAACAATTTAAGGCCAGGCCACACCGGTTGCGTGTGCGTAGACGTGCACGTGCGCGTGCGCGTCCCGTTGCGTTGTAAACTAAGAATTCTCATAAGATATGACACACCGCTTGCGTGACGTGCGCGTGACGTACGCGTGCGCGTGAGCTGCACGCATTGCAGCTCCGACGAGACAAACCAGCTGCGTGCTGCGTGCACGCATGCACGCAGCGGAGCGGCAACGTCGCTTCGTTGCGTGCAGTGATGACGTTGTATTTACCGGCGTTCCCTATGAGAGGGCGAACCGAGCAGGTTCGGACACGCACAGCTCGGTGCTGCGCGTGTACACGCGCAGCTCCTTTGTATTTATTTACAAGTCGGCCGGAGCGTGTGGTAGATTTAATAATGGATTAAGAAAGAATGGTCGCATTAAGAATGTTTGCAGTGCAAAACCTTTGTCGCCGATCAAAATATCTTTTTCCATTGATTTTGTGAACTCACACCCTTTTAGATTTCGCAGGAGTATTTTGTGATAAAAAGTAAGAGGAGTGCTTCCTCTTCATCCGACTAACTACTATCGAACATTGTTAGTTGTCTAGAGGCTAGGGCATCATAGTACGCAAATGGCGCCGGATCTGCACGCAGAGCTGCAGCGTGCGCATGCGTGACGTGAACAGCACCCTGCGTGGCGTGCGCTG
This sequence comes from Cydia pomonella, assembly GCF_033807575.1. Lineage (NCBI taxonomy): Eukaryota > Metazoa > Arthropoda > Insecta > Lepidoptera > Tortricidae > Cydia > Cydia pomonella. The sequence goes on along the minus strand of NC_084725.1, from coordinate 13,442,465 downwards.
CGTGACGTGCGCGTTACCCGGTGTGACAGGGGTGCTGTGCACGTCTACGCTTACGTCGACGCACACGTGCTGCGCACGCAAGCGGTGTGGCTCGGCCTGTACAGCACCCTGCGTGGCGTGCGCTGCGTGACGTGCGCGTTACCCGGTGTGACAGGGGTGCTGTGCACGTCTACGCTTACGTCGACGCACACGTGCTGCGCACGCAAGCGGTGTGGCTCGGCCTTTAAACGTGTCAAGATACAGGCTTTATTAGATATTTCATCTGCCTGTCTAATTATAATATATGATGTTGACGGAGACCTTGATCTTTATGTCCACGAAGGTCTTGGAGTCGTTGTAGAGGCCGGCCATCTGCACCGTGTCCAGCAGCGGGCCAACTGATGATACTCACTTGTTCATCAGCTCCTGGAAGTGTTCCATGGTGATGTTGGCGGAGACCTTGATCTCCATGTCCACGAAGGTCTTGGAGTCGTTGTAGAGGCCGGCCATCTGCACCGTGTCCAGCAGCGGGCCATGGCAGAATATTAAACTGATGATACTCACTTGTTCATCATCTCCTGGAAGTGTTCCATGGTGATGTTGGCGGAGACCTTGATTTTCATGTCCACGAAGGTCTTGGAGTCGTTGTAGAGGCCGGCCATCTGCACCGTGTCCAGCAGCGGGCCATGGCAGTATATTAAACTAGAAAAGAAATATGCTTTGTTAAACGTATAGATCACTTCAACTACAAGGCGGAGCGGTAACTTATCGTTATCTCTAAACATTGATTGGCCGATGTTTAAATTGTAAATTTTTAATCCCCGACGCCAAAATAGTCGTGTTATAAGTTTGACGCCAGTGTCTGTCTGTGGCATCGTAGCGTATGGGCAGATTTCGATGCGTTTTTTTTTACGTGAAAGCGAGTTTCCCTGCGGTTGGTCTTAGCTATGTTTCAAAGAAATCGATCCAGCAGTTTGAAGAGAGCTCTTTTCAAAAAGGATGTCAGGCACTTTTGGTATAAAATAGAGTTTTCGGCATATAGCGTATGGTTTGTTTATTTAATAGTTATTTATAAACCGTCACATAAATGAAAATAGTTGAGGGTACAGGCAATTATATATTATCTTGTCTTGTAAGTTATGTTGTGTAATACTAACACTTTTATGGGTTTTTGCCTGAAATAAAGGATTTAATAATAATTTGCAGTTCGCCACATAAGTGCACCCTTTACTTAGGCTGTTTTGCACAAGTACAACAGGTATTTGTTTATTTGGACATCTCTTGTGTTACCACGAGCACGGTTACATTTTTATCGCCTATCACCATGCCTGTCACGTTTTATGCCAAAACTTCTAAATATCTCTAATATGTGCCAAAACTTTGGAAAATATACGTAGGCTATATCCTAAACTAAGCCATCATACATTTTATAACTTTGTTTAAGTACTCCAATGAGGCTGTATGATATCTGTATTTGAATTTAATCGGGTTTATTTGAGATATTTGAGTCGACCTCGTGTATTGATTGAGTGAGACTGAAACCCTTAGAATCACATGGCTTTTGACCCATATTCCTTCACTGATGTGCATCAAATGGTGTAGGCCAAAGGTATATCGCCATCTATTCGAGCAGACATTTCTCTTGATTTTTTCAGGCACGTTTTGTTTTTTTATACTACGTCGGTGGCAAACAAGCATACGGCCCACCTGATGGTAAGCAGTCTCCGTAGCCTATGTACGCCTGCAACTCCAAAGGAGTTACATGCGCGTTGCCGACCCTAAACCCGCCCCCCCCCCTCTTTGAGCTCTGGCAACCTTAATCACCGGCAGGAACACAACACTATGAGTAGGGTCTAGTGTTATTTGGCTGCTGTTTGTTTTGGCTGGCGTTTTTCTTCTTAGACTATATTTATCTTATACGGAGTTATATATATATATATATACATATATATATATATATATATCTCTTTGATAGAACTCATAAAACAAATGGATAACTTTGAATCGTAAATTTAGATATATTTGATAGCTCAGTAACTGCAAAACTGCGTTACACAGTAGTCCAGTCGAGAGTAGTACAACTTCCAGAGCCCCTAGTGTAAATTTTTTCGATTTCGTATCGTGACGTACGCGTTTGCGTTAAGTCTCATTTTGTATGGGATTTAGAAACAGTGCGCCAAGCGGAACGTTTTGGAAAATCAAAATCCCATACAAAATGACACTTCACGTGACGTTACTTGGGCTCAGGAGTGCCCAAGGTTTATACATAGAATTGAAGTACAGACCGTAGGTAATACGCATTTAACCGGTGCTCTATATTTGGAATTTACACCAAACTGGAAACAATCCACTGGGGTATAATTACGAGTAGTACATTTACGACACAAGTGCGAAAAGTATGAAAAAAATACACACGAGTATCGTACAACGTTTTAGAGTACTGTAATAAGGGAATGCGGTCTAACCGTGGTGGCGAATATAAAACGCAGACGTAGATTTCTGATATTATATATTTTTTCTTCTTTTAGCAAGATCACACATACAGACTACTCTTGATGGTGGCCACCTTCCGAATCGCCGTTTGCAGATCTTTAATCATCCAGCAAAGCGGTAGTTCTGTACCCCTAGTGTAAATTTAATCGACATCATAACGTGACGAACGAATTTGCGTTAAGTCTCATTTTGTATAGGATTTTGAGTTTCCAAAACGTCTCGCTTGGCGCGCTCTTTCTAAATCCAATACAAAATGAGACTAAACGAAAACGCGTACGTCACGTTTCGAAATCGAATTTATTTACACTAGGGGTACTGAATTCAAATATATAATCGTTGCCAGTTACGTACCAAAAGTACATATGACCCTTTAAATTTTCGACATAGGCACGTATATTGCTATAACCGTACTAGGGCGATAAAGTAGCACCATATGAACTGTAAAAATAAATACCACACGTTTACTCAATGTTCCCACATACATTTTTCATTATACTACTTATTATCCAACGGAAATGGAATTCGCCAGTCGAATTGTTTAGTTTCTTTAAGTAATTTAAATAGCTGTATTGTCAAATACAATGTATACCTACGTAAGATATCACATATACTAATAATATATATGCAAGAGACGACGCTTAAACCATTGATTAGTATGTTTCAGCTGATTAAACAAAACTTATTAGTTTACTTTTACTTTTTAAATACCTAAGAAGTATACAATTCCAAATTTGTATCGTGAATATCGTGATAATACGTAAGAATTTATAAATAAATAGTGACTCGTTGAATGAGTACAACGCCGTTCATAATTTTAATATTTCTAATCAAACCATGAAATATCCGGCTCGAAGGACCAGGATAAAACTATTTTGTTTTACTTAAGGTACTTATATATAATATACATACTTATTTCATCGTAAATTGTCAAAAATTAGTTTTCCACAATTTTGAAAGGCTATTAAATGTTTCACCAGGTGTGAATCGTTCCTTCTTTCTCGTTTCCTCGTGACTGGGGGTCGCGAACACATGAGATCGTTATTTTGTGCACCAAGGCTCTCAATTCTGCACAATTTTCCGCCTTCCTAATAATAGGCGCCTCGATCTCTGGCAGGCCTTCTTTACAATGTCCAGCCAGCGGGTTTGCGGCTGTCCACTACCCCGTCTTCCATCCACCATGCCAAACATAATGCGCTTTTCGATGTTGTCCGGCTCCCGTCTGGCCTCGTGTCCAAAGTAACTAAGGATCCGCTGGAGACAAATGAATGACAACCGGCACTGGATTTTTAATTACGTCAGGTGTGAATATCGATTGACAATCAGCTACTGTACTTTATTGAACAGGAAACTTCCTACACACGCCCCATCCAGACGCAAAACGGCGTAACTCACACAACACCCTTAACTGACTTTTGATGGACCTTATATCTTTGCAATAAGGATTATAAACCGTCAGCTTCAACGTTGTGCGAAGTGTCATAATACTCATAATTCCGTGCTCTTGACATTGTCCGTATTAACATTATCGGCTACACGCCGTTATAGCTCTTATTGGCAAGTAGTTAGCGTGCAGGTGAAGGTAGACTATTAAACACGTGCACCGATTTGAACTGGCCGGCTTACGGCTGCGTGATAAAGTATCTTGTCGGGGTGGCGTTTCTGGCTTCAGTTGCCGGACGTCAGACTTTCAACATCTCCATTAGACTGCGGGCCAGGGGCATATTTCGTCAGCCAGCGCCTCACGGCTGATAATTTATCAGATGATAGTTTAGATGCTGTTTTAAATAAAATAAAAAACCGTCCACCGGTTGTATCGCGGTGGACAGACCGTCAGCTGTAAAATGAACGTCTGCAAAGTATGCAGAATGTGTAAATTGCGTAATTCGTTTCAGAATCAGAATTAAAATTTAATGATCAAATATAATTATTTTACATGTCAACACATTATATCTATTTAATAGGATCACACATTATTATTTTATGAATGAAAACATTAATTACACAAATATAATTATATCAAGCTTCATTATTATTATGGGTCAAATTATTTTAACTTATTTTAATAGGAATTAATCAGATTTATATTATATTCAATTTTAATTAACAAAAAATTTAATAGTGTAACTTATTTCTATCACATGCTATGAAATATTTTGTTTTTAAGTCTGAAATAACTAAATAAATAATTTAATAAATAACAGTCTTACACTACTTACATTACACTTATAATTAATATTATTTGGTGTTATATAATATAACTATTACATTGGGCTTGGCCAAGTAATCAGGTGGTCTCAGATGGCCGAAAGATATAATTTGCAGAGTATAGCGCATCCGAGGTTTATGGCGTTTCAGGCGTTTCACCTGATGAAATGCTACATGCAAAGTTTCCTGATTTTTTTATTGCTATCATAAAAAGGTCAAGCGCTTATATTTTATATGTTTATGCGCCCAGCTGACGTTCTTACCACCGCTATATAACCGACTGACGATTTATTTAATTAACAATAGCATCTGAACTATCATCTGACAAAGTATCAAACGTGTTTCGGTGGCTGCCATTCCTCAATCCACCAACGGAGCGGCAGCTGACGTCCACGAGGGTTCATCATACATACATAACCACTATACGACTTTTCACCCAGGAGGCAATTGGTCATGGAAATCTGTTCCTGGCTCGCGATCTACATCATCTCCTGAGGATGCCTCAGGAGTTTTGCACTTTTGGTGGTGGTTTGCTATATTTATATGCGTATTTATTTTTGCAGTGGGAGGGTGGCAACATTAATTGCATGTCAAAAATACGCAAGTCAATATTAACGGGTTGGCACTGATTGAATAGCACGTTTTTAACTCGATTAGCATATTAACGCCTGATTTTGTTAATTACAAATCAAAATATTTTCGTAAAATATTTTGTTTTGTTTCCTAATGGCGTTCCATTCATTCTTACAGGCAAGAGCCTGCCCATTAGTGGATAGTATATCGGTACCATTATATATCTGTCTTTTGACCGACGGCATCGTTTTTTGGCGCTGGTTTTTGCGCATGTCAGTGACCGACGCACGCGCACCGCACGTGATACACACGTTAACCAAATGTGATATTCATGTGATGATCTTTGATGAAGTATAGTCTGATAGCACTTAAAGCCCCGTAGGCTCGTGTTCTTCTCTTACTTTTTGAACGTAAGTATGAGCGGGCGTGCGTGCTTGAGACCGCGAATATCGTGTTTTTGAATGTTAATTTGTTGTAAGTTTAAACAAAAAAGGTAATCGGTGAGTTTCCTCAAAAATAAACTAGCGCATTTTAAGACGTAATTTTGTGCATTACTTGTTATGAATTTTTAAAGTGCGTTGTAGTATTTTTTCTATCTAGCTAAAGTGAAAAAAAAACAGGATGCGCATCGATGAAGTCACTAGGTAAAATCATCAAGAGTGCTAATAAAATTTTTGCCAACCGTATTGTTATCTAATAAAACGGTACGATTTTTCAAAAACTTGGCTCTCTGAACCTACAGCACCTTAACAGTTTGAACGCCACGCCTACCGCGTGCGGCACGTCATAAAAACATGCATTTAATCGTGAACTATGTCGGAATGCACGAAGGTATATATCGCTGTAGCCGCGCGCGTCAGTTCACGTCTTTAGTGGTCAAATGATTGGCAGAGAAAACTGGGTGTTTCCAGGCATACAAATTTCATCAAATTTCAAAACAGATTAGTTCTATTTTTTTTATCAAAATCCAGTTCTGATGAAGAAATTCATGAGGAATCGAGGGGACTCCTCAAATCTTAATGGCATATATTAGTGATTTTTGTATTATCATCGACAAATCAAGCATTTACATTAAAGGATAAAATTGCCACACCCATTCTGGGTCCATGAGATACTTACTCTTTCGCATATAAATACCATCTTGTAATTACCATGATGCAATAAATGAAGAATAAAGAATAAAAACGTGACATTTGATGAAGTGGAACTGCTGTTGATGACCCGAACGGAACTCTTCTACGACGCATAGTTCACGTTTGGCGATTTTTTAAGCAACATTTTTGTCAAACTCGAGTTCTGGTCACGTTTACCAACCGGTGTTGCCACTATGTTACCACTAATACAATAGGAAGTAGTACCTACTCAATGGAATCTGCACTCATTGTATTTAATCGCCGTTGAAAAAAGCCATTTACTGCAATATCAGCATGAGTCGATGAGTAGTACTGTTAGTTTTAGTTATTTGTGCAAAGAGAGTAAAATTGCAATCCGGATTATCCGATGTATGAAAATCCGGATTATATTTCAACCGGTGTTGGCACTATGTTACGTTTTTAGAATCTATTGTATAGTTAGTTAGTTACCCACTAATATACAACAGGAAGTAGTGCCTACTCAATGGAATCTATAGTCATTGTATTTAATCGTCGAAAAAAGTCGTTCACTGCAATATGAGCATGAGTCGACAAGGTCGGGTCGTTTCCAGCAAATACTGTTAGAACCTTCGAGAACATCGGAAAGATTATTGGGAATGAGAGATTGGTAGAGGCTATAGACTGAAGAGCCTAGAACACCGTAGAAAGGTAGCCTGTTACAGCCCAGGATACATTTCGGGGAGTGTGCGATGGGATTACATAATCTTATCCCCCCATCTCCGTTCTGCCACCGTGGGACTAGACGCGGACTTGTGTTTCACCCGTATGTCGTTACTTTACCACTGATTCGCACTAAACGCTACGCATCCAGCTTTATCATGCGAACGGCTAAGGAGTGGAATTCACTTCTTGCAAATCTATTCCCAGTCCACTATAACTTGGATCTTTTTAAAACGAGAGTGAATAGACAATTAGACATCTTTTAGGTAAGCATGTTGCATCGGCACTTTCCATCACGTGAGATTGTGGTCAAATGCTTACCTTTTCGTAATAAAAAAAGGGAGTCGGCATTCGCTAGAAACTAATTCTAGCACTAAAGATTACGGAGCAAAGCCGCGGACGGACATGGCGACTACGAAACCCTAAAAAAAGCAATTTTTACTTTTTTCTTTTTACGGTCGTATCCGACATCCAATATCGGATAGGACAATGTCAAAAACGCTCTTGTACTCTTAGAAAAATTTCCCGCGGGAATAATACAATAGAATAGATATTCAATCACTACTGAAAACCTAATTCACTTAATTGATTGATTCGCAGAAATGACTGCAAGGCCTGCAAGTGGTCAATGGGTGCCAGATTGAAGCTCGGTCTCACGTGGTCCGGCATAAATAGATCTGATTCAGCGGGCATGAATGGCAGGTACGCCAAGATACTTATACCACTCGCGTTGGATGATGGTTCCTATGACGGTTCATTTTTATATGGCGTAGGTGTCTCGTACAATGTTTGTAGACATTTTTTAGAAGTTTAGCATATTGATTTATTTAGAAATGTAACATTAAAGTAATAATAGAAGTTTTTGACAAAAATTTCATTTTTGCTACAAGCTTTTATCGCTGACTGTACTCGTCATTCCAAGACAACTAATACTCATCGAGACAACATCGCTTTGGTAAACTACTGTAATGCTTGTGTATGCTGAAATAAAATAAAACGACAAAATAACCCCAAATACAAGGCTGCGTTGTTTTATCACAGTTTCCATGGCCACCTCGCGTCTCAATCATTAGATCAGCTAGATGGTACCATAATATTGCATTGTCACCCGACTAATGTATGCAAAATTTCAGCTCAAACGGAAACCGGGAAGTGGGTCAAATTTAGCTCCCAAGATTTGACCCTCATAGTGCTAACAGGGCAAGTTAAATAATAAAAACTTGTAATAACCCCCCCCCCCCCCCCCTTTTGCGTCGGGGTTTAAGTAATACAACTTACCTATCACAAGTGGGGGGTAGACTACGCCTGTCCGCGCTCGCCGCGGCCAGCACGACCACCAACCACAACAAATTCATATTTACTTTATTAATTAATCACTAATGGCACTTCACTATCACTAATATCACTCAAAGGAACTATAACACTATCTCACTGGAGTTTTTGGCGAAGTCTAGTGTTTATGTGTTTAGGAATATGTTGGTTGTGTATTTCCTCCTGAATGGACTGGTCATTTTTGGTTGGTGGTCTAGGCGTGCATGTCTGGGGATCTGAAAAAGAAGAAAATATCGGTTAGCACAATATTCGTATTAGGGCTCTTGCACCAATCCTGGGTTAGCGACTAACTCAGGCTTAACCGTTAAGAGGGAAGAATAGCTTTTTGAATCTAACGAAATAACAGTGCATATTAAACAAATGCAAACGTATAGGAGCGGCCACAGTGCACGCTGCTCACATCACTTGTGAGCCCGACGCCACGCTGCACGCCCCGCTGAACGCTCCGCTTCGAGCGTCCACTGAGGCCTTACACTTAGGGAAGTACTGCAAGGTGTATTAGAGCTTGAATTTTAACACATCATTGGCTTTCTACTGAAAGAAATATTTGCATAATAGTAACAAAATATTGTTACTACTATCACAAAAATTGGGACTTACGAATTACCTATATGTTGTTCGGTCGATTTGTAGCAACGAAAGCGGTTTTAGGATATTGATCAAACTTTATTTCTTTATTACTTCTCAGAATAGCGAATTGTCTGCGAGAGTCAACGGACACATTGTTAAACATGTGGTACAAGTCACAGAAGACATAACAGCAACGTATAGTCTAACCTCCTTATTCATAAATGTCTACTAAAGTTAAAAAGCCACTAATGATCGTTTGTCCCTTTCGATCATACCAATACGTTGGAAAGAGACAAACGATTAGCGGCTTGTTAACTTTAGTAGACGTTCATGAATAAGGGGGAAAGAATTTAATTTAATTCAGTACCATTTCGTAACTTGTCACAGTTACAATTAATATGAAATTAGTATTTTTATTTTATGTATGTATTTATCTATATAAGTTTGTTTATCGTCGCCTAGTACTCATACTCGTAGTATGTACAAGCTAGGTCGATCTGTATGATTGTCCCCAAAAATAAAAAAATACCAGTTAATGTTGACCTTGACGACCGGTTTGGCCTAGTGGGTAGTGACCCTGCCTACAAAGCTGATGGTCCCGGGTTCAAATCCTGGTAAGGGCATGTATTCGTGTGATGAGCATGGATATTTGTTCCTGAGTCATGGGTGTTTTCTATGTATTTAAGTATTTATAAATATTTATTTATTATATATATCGTTGTCTAAGTACCCTCAACACAAGCCTTATTGAGCTTACTGTGGGACTTAGTCAATTTGTGTAATAATGTCCTATAACATTTATTTTATTTATTATTTATTTATTTATGTTATATTTATATATTTTGTAACTCGCATCTATTTTTTGTATGGCAACAAATGATTTCTTATTCTTATTCTTGTGTATGTATTTAAGACAAATTCATGATCATTGACCGAGCTTCAGAACTCAAGGCTTGCCAGAGGACGGCCGCAAATAGAACAGATTTAATACAAAAGCAGTTCAGAACTCGTTGCGGTTGAATAAGAGGTTGTTATTGACATAACACTTGCCAATAACTACTACTATAAATGTTACTAGTCTGACAACGTAGAAATGTGACATTTAAATCTTGCACCGATCTAATAAAATCGGTGACCTCATATATTTTTTGTTCTGACGCATATACAAATAGGTATAAAACAGCATTATCCACAATGTTGTTTTATAATCGTAACAAATTAATAATACCGTCCAGAACTGGTTCGGCCAGTCTAACTGATTTGTTCCAAAATCGAGTCTGGCTGGTAACATATTAATATTTTATTTTATATTTTATTATATACATACACATCTCAAATACTTAAATTTTTATTTTGTAGTACTTAATAGAAGTTTGACTTATAACATGACCCCACGTCGCGCAAGATGTTTGACATTTAAAATTTTATTTTAGCCAACCAAATATAGATGAAACCTGAGAAAATGGAGATAATAAATATGTAACTAGCATTGATTAATGATTATATAATTAAATCGGTACTTTGTAAATGAATTTATTAGTTTTTAACAAAGAGTTGTGCGCTTTGGTTCCTTAGCCAATTTGTATTTGGGTCAAACAAACAATAATTTATTTGCAAAAAAAGGGTAGATATTACATGTGTTAGTGTAAAATATTGTGTATGCAAATTAATGTTACAAAGGTTAATGGGACTAAGTTGTTATTGGTTAAATTATAATCTAAAATAACTAACATCATACATCACATTATAGATTATGCGACATCATAACATCAGTAAAAATAAACAGGTGGCAAAATCATATTAGACTTTAAATTCAGATACTTTCATGAAAGTGGATATTTTAAGAAAGGAATTGTGGTTTGTTATTTTGTATTTTGCACGTTTATTAGGTAAATCTTAAAGCTTCAGGATAAATAGAAATAATAACTGAGATAACTTTGGAAGCAGTTTGCATTATAGGATCGACAATTCATAAAACTTACCTTTGAATATTAAGTTATTCGCATACGCTTATATCATAACATATAATATGGAGAAACACATGCTGAGTGTTATCCTTTTCAGAAACCACCCGCAGCACTGTAACTTCTAATTGTTGGGTATGTGTGTTTCGAATAAAAGCATGATTCATTCATTCATTCATTCAGAAGGGAAGAAAATTAGACGAAAACGCATTTCCACCATATAGGACTTGTCCAGTAGACAGTAGTTCTCCCTGTAATACTAAGGCAACATAGAGCGGCAAGTGAGATGCTGTTAGAGTGGCCATTTGTCAATATTTTTCGTCCTGGCTTAGGGTTGCGAGGGAACTGTCTGAGTGTCGAGGTGTCCAGGAACCTCAACTAACCACTAGAAATTAGCTTAAAGTTTGGGGTTGTAGCTATAGCATACGGAAGCCTGTATTACAGCAGATTTTAACAAACTTCCAGATACTGAGGCCCCAAGAAATCCCAGTGGGGTTTGGAGAAATGACCGTTCAAGAAATGTCAGGATTTTTAGGGTGATTTCCAGATATTCCATTTTCTCATATGGCAACCCAAGTCTATTTAATGTTCAAGGAAAGCTTTACTGTTATAAATTCTTAGTTTGTTTCGTTTTTTACCTGCGCCAGAAAATTGAAAGAGGGAAAATTGTGTTTGCCTAAAGTGTTGTTATTTGCATTCCCACGTTATTTTGCGTTTAAACAGACTAGGCAAAAACTATTTTCCCTCTTAGACAAAAACCGTTATGGATTCGATGATAGCGTAATAAAAATCGTTTCCTCTTAAGTTTTGCAACCTGTTCGAATACACGTGTTACCGAACAATGGTGTAAGAGCGGCAACGTCGGACATTCATGTCTATCTGTTTTATAACGTGGCCTGATCACGCCCGGCGACAGTGTTGATATCTGCTCGTTATTGCATGGTGACTGTGGCAAAAATGTCAACTTTGTGACCTAATACATAAAACTGTCAAATAACTATTGTGTTCTTTAATCGCCAAATGAGGACAAGTTTTTAACCCCTAACGCCAAAAGCGGAGTTTTATATGTTTGACGCCAATGTCTGTCTGTTTGTGGCATCGTAGCTCTCCAACGAATGGGGCGATTTCGATGCGGTTTTTTGCGTGAAAGCGAGTTTTCTTGCGGTGGTTTTTAGCTATGTTTCATAGAAATCGATCCAGTTTGAAGAGTATCAGCTGTTTACCGAAATGATGTAAGGCATTTTGGCATAAAATGCATTTTGTTGGCATATAGCGTAGGGGGCTTTGAATTATTTTCATTTAATAGTTATTTCTGGAAGGAAGTGCGAAGTGGAGGGAGATAATTAGGAAGTCGGACCCCGTTACAGTACAGGACAAACGCTAGGAGGATGTTGAATAGTTATTTCTTGAAGGTTTTATCAGTCCGGAAATACAGTGTGACAGCGACAGTTCCACAGTTCAGCTGTGCGAAGCAGGAACTTTCTGGATAAACGAATAATCGAGGACTGCCACCATCCAAGTGGTGAACATGGAAATCTTGTTGCGTATAACGATGGCGGAAGGAAGCGGCAGGGATAAATCCGAAGAATTCCTCGCAACAACGCAACTATTTGCTACGCGTTATTTTGTCAATTATAAAAAGACGTATTTCCTTTCAAACATGAATAAACCTAAATAAAAGATAATTATATAATAAGAAACGTTAACTATTAACCACTAGAAGCTAGCAAAAAGTTAGGAGTTAGGCAGAATAAAGGGAAGGTTATGCTGTAAACACAGCATTATGGCGGCATTTCGATACAAAAATTGTCTGGATATTTAGAGTGATACCCTTTTGTCAAATAAGCGCTGGTGGCCTAGCGGTAAGAGCATGCGACTTTCAATCCGGAGGTCGCGGGTTCAAACCCCGGCTCGTACCAATGAGTTTTTCGGAACTTATGTACGAAATATCATTTGGTACGAAAACTAGGGTCAAGCGGACCCTAGGCTCCCATGAGCCGTGGTAAAAAAGCTGGGACAACGCAAGGAAGATGATCCGGACTTTTTTTTATATATACCACGACGGTGGCAAACAAGCATACGGCCCGCCTGGGGTGTTACATGCGCGTTGCCGACCCTTTAAAAATCTGTACACTCCTTTTTTGAAGAACTTTGACAACTATTACTTTTGATGACTGTAATTGCCGCTAGTAACAGACAATACGTGTCATATTCTGCTTACAACACGGTTCTATAAATAAATGTAGGTGTTTTTCTAAAGGTTGTTGTCATTCAGTAAATGTGCAAGAAGTGCATATCAAATTCCATTATGTGTAATTACAAAACACGTGTAACAATGATTAAGAACATGTTGACAACAAGTTTATGAAGAATAAACAAAATAAATTCATTATTAGCATGATTAGTGTACCTGAACTTTAATATCAGTTAAGTTTTCGAAGCCGTTTTTTTTTACGTGATAGTGGTTCTTGCGGTGGTTCTTAGCTATGTTTCATACAAATCGATCCAGCAGTTGCAGCAGTTCTTTAACAAAATGATGCAAGGCGTTTTTGGCACATATAGTTTTTTTGGCATGTAGCGTAGCTTAGGTGGTTTTTATTTTTTTAATTTAAACGTTATTTAAAGCATCGTTTGATGTAAACAGCTACAACATTAATAGTGTAAGAGATGGGATGGGACTGACATTCTTGATAAGACGCCAGCAATATGAAATGTTGACGATTAATCTAATCATCTCATCATGCGGTTTAAGAGGAATTTCCTCCCGCGAACGCTTCGGCTGTGGAATGAGCTCCCTGCCGAGGTTTTCCCGAGGGGCTACAGTATGGGGTTCAAAAAAGGAGTGTACAGGTTTTAAAGGGTCGGCAACGCGCATGTAATATCTCTGATGTTGCAGGCGTCCATAGGTTACGGTGACTGCTTACCATCAGGCGGGCCATATGCTTGTTTGCCACCGACGTGGTATAAAAAAAAACATGCTTTTGTAACTAATATAACTAACAAGGAAAGGTACCCAACTGTCCGGTTCCGATTTGATTTATATTTATATATGTTATAGAGTACTCTAAAATAACGGACACGTATTTTTTTTTAAGCTGCCCAAACTCAACCTATTGAGCGAAATTGTCCTCCAAAGTATTAAAAAATGACTTATTCTTCTAACTGCTATAGAAAGTGATGCTCAAGCAACTTGCTAGTTAATGGCTTGTTTGAGTATATTATGTTTGAGAGCAGGGAAAAATAATTAACAAGTGTTTTGTTATATCTGCTGAAAGTCAAGTTTTCTTAAAAAAAACACCCGTCTTTATGTGTACCTTTAGCAATAAAATATTATAAAACTTCGAATGACGATTTTTTTTTAATTTCGAATGATCACAAACACAAAAACCATAAAACCACAAATTTGGCGTCAGTCGGATCGACATGTCATTTGAGTAATTTGGAGGAAGAAAAATATAAAATATGCCGGACATGCGTGGTCAAGTGTTGTAAGGATTATACAGATCGGACGAAAAAAGAGATGGGATAACTTTTCATAGGTAAGTTTATCAATTATCATGTTATCGTACGTAAAATCACGATATTTTCATTTCAATTTCTGCGGAACAGGAGTATGACCAGTAGGTTGAATAGGGTAATTTCCCGAAAGTAGGGTAATTGATGCCCTTCTTATTAAATCGTTATGTATAAGAGATTATTTAGGTAAATGGATAAATTATTGATTGTGAATTTTAAAATAAGTCGGTATGGTAATTTCCCGAAAATAAGGAGATTAATGTTAATGACGCTTTTATGACTAATATTTGATAAACCTTTGTTTGTTATGTATAGGATTTTTTTGTTCAAAATCAGATAACTCTAATATCTTTTAACATTTTTTTTTTTGAAACTAACAACTTGATTCAATTTATTTATACAATTAACAATTAATAAGAATTAGAGTAAAATGTAAATATGGGAACAATACAAACTTTAATTAATTAAAAACTAAAAATCTATATCTAAAGATGCCCCTGGGGCATAATGACAAAGATACTGGCAGCATTTCCTCGCTGAATCGCAACGCTTATTCGTTGAGCGAGGAAGCTGCCAGGATTAACAATTGATTTCTTCTAATGTTAAATATTATAATTTTATAAATTTTTGCACGCGGTGCATGTAATTTGAGTCCGTAGTTATGGTGCGCATGTGTTAAGACTTAAAAGCATATACCTACGTAGATATTTGTAAATTTAGTCTATATTTGTTTAAATAATATTTCAGGATTATTTATATATTTTCGATCATTGTATATCATGTTTTCCGATCTGCAAATATGTTGAAAAAACTGAAATCATTCCGATGCTTAAAATATTATTATTTTAAATAATGTTTGCATTAAGTAATTATGCAACATTACGCATTACATATTTATTGTCAAACATAAAACAGTGCAATTTTTTTTATTTTAAAAATAATTGGAAAATAATTTCTACATCAGGGAGAATATGTTTTAGATGGTATCACTCGTCTACACGCACACTTTCAAACCATCCGCCATTCCATTGTCACAGTTTGTCATAAGTCAAATTACCTCTGATAATATCTTTACTCTAGGGGTTAGGGCATTATTCAGGTTGCGTTCTCCGCCGTTTTGCGATCGCAAATCAAAAATTTCTGCATCAGCAGGCGTCAGCTCGACGAGTTATTTCTCCACCCACAACGCATCAATACAACCTGTACATGCAACGGTCGTTCTTTTCGATGTGACAACTTGATAATGACTTTCAAGCGCTTTCGGGTCTAACGCGATATAATCTCATTATTTTGACCTTATCTACGTGATAACAGTGCCAACGTTATATTTATTGATTTAACCTGGGTGATATTATTTTTACCTTATCCGACGTTTCAGCTGGGTTGCATCAGCTGGGATCATGGATGACACAGCTGACCGTGACTGGGCTGTGCTGGCCTACCCAACTGAAACGTCGGATAAGGTAAAAATAATATCACCCAGGTTAAATCAATAAATATAACGTTGGCACTGTTATCACGTAGATCACAGCATCCATTATATCGATGCTGAATATGATAAAAGTCACTGTCCGTCGAAAGTTCCGGATCCCATTTCGCTAATGACGGGAACATAGCTCTCATCTCATTAGATAATCAGAGCCGTAGGCGTCACCCCAGGCAACGCGTCAATTGCAATTTAACCAACGGCCAATTGGCACAATGACGCATCAGGACGTGGGGTTTGTCACGTTGCCGTTTGTTTTGATCGCCAATTTTATTTGGTTGTGCCAATATCAGGTGTAAGGTGCTGTGTAGAAAGAAACGTATTGCGTGAAAGAGACAGTATGCTTGAATATACATCAGAAAGAAAGAGAAGAATGATTGATCGAATGAAAGGGATAGAAATAGAATTAAGTAACGAGTAAGATGAAAAAGAAATATATCCATCATGGCCGAAAACGTTGTTTCAATCTTACACAGGTATAATAAATATTATTGGGAATGTGCGAAGTTAGTGGTGGGGGAGACAATTGACGCCAACGCACGACGTGGTGAAAATATGAACTTACGTGGGACGACATCTTCATACTATTTAGCAGCTGCCAACTGTCAAATAACCAATGTCCCACACCCACTAGGGCGGCGCTACCGTCAGTCCGTCATGCACGAAGGGAATAGATATTTTGTGCACAACGACCTGGTCCCACAGGAAGCTTAATTAGGCTTGCGTTGTGGGTACTAGACTACAATATATATAAATATATGAGTATATATAAACATAGAAAACATCCATAACTCAGGAACAAATATTTGTCATACTCACATAAATAATTCCCTTACCAGTTGATCGAATCAACACGTGATAGAATCAACATGCGATAGAATCAAGTGTTGATTTAGACGCGAATTCTGACAGTTGTACATCTCGAATAAAACCCCAGGATTCTATAAAACGTATTTTTTTTAATGGTAGAGGAGGCAAACGAGCAGACGGATCACCTGATGGTAAGCGATTACCACCGCCCATGGACACCTGCAACACCAGAGCGTGCGTCCTCTAAATTCAGGGTGTTTAACCCTCGCGTGACTTGGTTTATTTTTATGTATATGATATCGTACAATGCATCTAAAAATAAAGATTTATGTTAGGTTTAAGTTTCTATAAATAGATCACTAACATGCAAAGAACGTACAAGGCAAAGTAAGGTCTTTTACCCGCCTGTTATAAACTGAAGCAATGCTTTCACAAATTGCATCATATGCTTTAAGTAATTCAATGAGGCAGATTGTTTGTCTTATCTTATCTTGCAGTTTGCAATCTTGCACTTTAAGGATTTAATTCTAAATTTGCCTTGAGGATATAAAGAAAATACATATGACTCACCCGTAGATTTGTCAAAAGAGAAACATCTTAATGAATTGAAAGAGTAAGAATTTGCTTATAACGTTACGGAAATACAGAAGGGTTTCAGAGAGCAGAAATCAGACTTCTCCAAAAAGATGACTTTGAGAGAAATTCAACAGCAAAAATAAACGACTTCCCAAAACAATATAACATCATCAACATATGTCTTCATCAGCAGTTCCACTTCACTAAATGGGACTTTTTGAGAGCGAATAGCTGAATTGAGAACTTCTTCTTTATTGTCCTCAATTTAAAATCAGCAGCAGCCAAATTGCTCGTATGGATGGCTTTATCCACGTGACAAAATAAGTGTCACCCCTGTCTGTCTTTATCACACTGTCACATAGACAAACACGACCATCATATCTGAAGATTCTGAGAAGAGAACCTAAACGGAAAGGATTTTAGCTAAAACACGCGGAACTAAGTGCGAATATCCGTCGTCAGGCAGTTGCCGTTTATAGCTTTATCAATTGGAAGATTGCTAACCTTGGTAACTGGATTGAACCTTGTGCAACTTATATTCGATTCTTACCTGTGTCAGAATAGAAGGGAAAATTAAGATAAGAAGAGAAATTAAGAAAAGATCTCATAGCGACTTGTCGTCCAGGAAAGTTGTTACCGAAACATGAGAAAGATTAACAAGATGGACAAGTTGAAGCTAAGTAAATTGGATATATACACCTGTAACACGAACGCACAAGGATGAAATAAAAATAGCGATATAGCGAAATCTGGACCTCGTGGTCTAGTACCACCGTTCAAAAATAAAGATAAAGATAGTTTATTCATCAAATATAGGCATGTTAAAATGCTCCTATGAACGTCATAATAAAGCTACGCCGGCTCAAACCGTACACCACTGTCCCGAGAAGATTTAAATCCCTCCTAAGTTGTATGAGGGTATCCCAATATGGGACCGGCAAGAAACTCGGCGGGACACAACTTATTCAGTTTACTGTTGGACTACGAGAATAGGTGACCTATAATATACTGAGGGCCTAGATAAGATGGCACTCGTTGCTAGAAATCGCCAATCACGAAATAGTAATATTACGATTGTAGCATTCACCTTGATTTTCCTTTTCGTTTGGCGTCCTGATTAGATTTGCAACATATTTACTCCCATACATAAAGGGACCCAATAACCATTATAGGTCCTTCTCTACCCGCTTGCAAATGTTTTCGACCTTTGCTTACAACGCGGACATCCCAACAAATAAATGGTCCATAAATTTCAATTTCACGAACCGTCCGTGTAACGCGCAGTTCAAACCGAGATTGATGCTTAAAATAGCACTACAATTGTATAATCGTGGCCCTTCTGAATAGCCTAACAGGGAAGAATTCATTGCCAAGTGTTATGATAGAATTCTAGCGCGAAAAAGAAGATAAAAATAATAAATTCACACTTTTAGAAGCCGGGATCATTTGTTTACCTTTTAGAACATCTTCTTCTTCTTCCTCGCGTTGTCCCGGCATTTTGCCACGGCTCATGGGAGCCTGGGGTCCGCTTGACAACTAATCCCAAGATTTGGCGTAGGCACTAATTTTTACGAAAGCGACTGCCATCTGCCCTTCCAACCCAGAGGGTAAACTAGGCCTTGTTGGGATAAGTCCGGTTTCCTAACGATGTTTTCCTTCACCGAAAAGCGACTGGTAAATATCAAATGATATTTCGTACATAAGTTCCGAAAAACTCATTAGTACGAGCCGGGGTTTGAACCCGCGACCTCCGGATTGCAAGTCGCACGCTCTTACCGCTAGGCCACCAGCGCTTTAGAACATGATTAAAAAATAAAGATCACTTCAAACAGAGAAACAACAATGTAACGTGGGACGGTTTCAATTCAACCGGACACAATCAACGAAACAGCATCAAATGTCGGCGGCATCTGTCATCTCATAGAGAGCTGTCAAATAAAACCACGATGACATATACTGTGCTGCCGAATCTAACTAACTAGGTAACAAATAAATGTCTTAATTTAAATATCCAGCCTTGTCGTAGTTTCCAGTCCTGGACACTGAATGCCTTGCTCCCATTTGTTCCATATCAAGTCAAGTCAAGTCAAGTCAAAATATTCTTTATTCAAATAGGCCTAGCAACAAGCACTTTCAAATCGTCAAATTTTACAAATATCATCTTAATCTAAATATCAGAGCAATTTATTGATGCAGTTATTATTGTTCTAAAAAAAACATTGAACTATTATAGATCTACTATTATAGAACTATCTGAGATCTATTTCAATTTATGATCGTGCCACTGACAATATAAAAACTGGCAAAATTGCCCTTTTAAGGCCCGTCCACTTTTAAAACATTACATTGGAATCTCGTCGCTCATCACCTGATCTCGTAACGTGTTTAAAACCTCTGACGTCACAAGCGTGTGTCAGTGACGACACAAGGTCACGCGTGCCACGCCCACGGAGAAATGGCCAAAGAAATTCACATGTTGAAGCTCTTATGACATTGACGTAGGGTCTAATTTTGACTGTCCTTTGGCACGGAGAAATGGCCAAAGGCAGAGTAAGTATTACAGTCGTGAAAGCATTAGGGTCATTAATAGAAGGTTTAGTTTCGCCCGGTTTGTGTGAATGGTATGGTGGTATGGTGTTCGTGCGTTAGTGCACGTAAGGCGAGTTTTCAAGTCAGGATCTCAGGATGATACTTTGGTAAACGATACTGAGAAACCGCAGAGTGTTTACTATGTTACGCGTTTATCTAACCGCTACTAGAATACGAAACTAAATAAAGTGCGTTTGATGAATGCAACCATTTTGATTGTCAATGTGATTGTTGAATAATTCAGAACGTTATCTACAACTATATTTGAAATTCAAAATTCAAAAAATTATTCTCTATGGCGCATGGATTTGACTATGGGGTTACCGCAGGGACTGATGGATATTCGGAGAATTGGACATACGGGGAGGCCATCAGAATCCTTTGCCCTATGACAACTGCGCCTAAAACAATTTGTTAATTATTGCAAGCAAGTAGAGACTCTAACATATTCAAGAGATAGAGGCGGCTAACGAAATTTCGATTTTCGCGGTAGGCTCTCTGGTCATAACATGACCCGAAGGAAGAAGGATTAAGGAACCGGAGTATAATGATTTTAGTACATGATGATGATGATAATTCAATACATTATGATTTTTTTTATACCACGACGGTGGCAAGCATGCATACGGCGCGCCTGATGGTAAGCAGTCACCGTATCCTATGGACGCCTGCAACTCCAGAGGTGTTACTTGCGCGTTGCCGACCCTTTAAAAATCTGCACACTCCTTTTTTGAAGAACCAGGTCTAAATTGAAAACGTGAACATGCGAAGGTGTTTTCCATCGTCACGTTAATAGTTCCAAATTTAGCGGAGACAAACGGCCGTCACGGAAGATCACAAGTCAGGAGACTTGCCAAACGTACTTACACGTCCGCCTTACGTAACTGGCGAAGACACACCCACTTAATTGGTATATTTTTAGATAGAGGGCGTGATTGAATACATCTTAAAAAGCGTAAAGAGCGTGAATACATCTTATAATTGACAATTTCATGACGTGGTAATCATTTCATGAAATAATTGGTTGGCTATATCATGAACTGCAGCGGTATCATGGTCGTGTTTTTGTCACTTGTCATATCATGCGTCACTTTCGCACTTACGTATTTGTTAGAGCGTGACAGGTATGGTGACAAATGATAGAGGCGTCCATCTTAGGCCTGCTGATCGATTCTAAAATGGAATCTCAGATCCAAATTTCATTTTCTAACTGCCCGAACAGGTTGCACCCTTCGTGAGTCTCGTAGTCACAAGCTTACTGTTCCTTGTCATCGTACTGGTTTTGTCTCTAACTCCTTCACCGTTCTGACGATCCGGCTTTGGGATGATCTCCCACTCAACATCAGACAGGCTCAAGCCAAGCTCACGTTTAAGCGCAGAAGTTAAAGAATTTTTTGAACGAACAGTTGTGTCCTGCCCTTAACCCTATGGGGGTTTTGACTAGAGCGTCGGTCCATCTTATTATGTGAATGGCACGACTTACTTAATTATATGTACTTTCCCGTTCCGTTACCGGACCTCCATGTTAGGGAACTAAATTACAAAATGGTTTCCAGTATGGTGTTGACTTGTTGCTACATTTGATATTGCTACTAAAAACAAAGGGTTTTTTTAAATTTGATTTTTGATTCTGGCTATTTACAGAAAGCTGTCATTCACTAAGGGTCGGTTGCACTAAATCGTCTGTCGCCGTTAAAGCATAATGGAAATTTCACTGCCGAGTGACGTTGATCAGTTTGTTTATTGTAGTTGGTGCAATTGAGTCTTTAAATATCTGTTATTTATTATTCTTAGCTCGGTCGACTTCTTATTCCCTGATGATTTTGTTATTTTTGAGTCAATATTTCAGAAGATCTTCGATTATATATAGTTCGCTCGATTCTATCTTAATAAGATTTTTTTTATGGGGTTGAATCGACTATTGCGAATACCTTTTAACATCCCATCACTGCTATAATAACATCGAGTACACGTCTAGTTGGACCAAGCTAATAACTCTACATGACATTTTCAATAAAGATAAAGGTAGTTCAATTTTCAAGTAAGCATATTACAAAGTTAGGTTAACTGGAAGAGATCCCATACAGGGATAAGTTCGCCTTTGTTGTATTTAATTTACTCTGTAAGTGTGTTTTTATTTCTATGTACAATAAAGTATATACATACATACATACAATGAGCTTATGAACGTCAAACAAAGCTACACTGGCTCTCACCCTACAGCTCTGCCCGAGAAGATTTAAATCCCTCCTAAATCGGAGGAGGGTATCCCAATATGGACAAAGTGTGGTAATTTCATTATTAATATCAAATTTCTATGAAAATGTGACGTTTACTGTCACGTGTGTCTTACCATCATGCGTGTATAGCGCTATACTGTATAAGTTCTTGCATGTTATTTTAGACATTATAGACCTACACTGCCAAGTATTTTCTCTCAACGTCCCACATCACATGGCCCTGCAAACGACATTCCCTTACTTTGTCCTGTACAAGTCGGTCAAAAATTAGCTTCACTCACACTTGTTTAATCATTTCCACATTGCTAGGTTAAAGAAATGCTTGGCTGACATCCTTTTCTCCTCCTCTCTCAATGACAGATGACATTTGCTTAATATTGTAATATTTATATAGTTATTCGTTCTCTGGTATTTTTCACTATAGCTATGATATGGTGTTAAATTAATTTGTGACATTTGCGTGTGCGTGTGTACTTTTGTTTTGGAACTCGTGCTAGTTTTTAAGCCATAACATGCAATTGTATGTGTCTCATGTATTGTACGATATCTGTTTAGTGTACCTAATAAAGAAAAATAAAAATAAATCTCGCCAATCAATGCGGTGGAGCAAGGTCGCCTTAGAGCCTTGATGCTTTCACCGAGCAGGGTCAGCACATTCGCGTGCCAATTTCATAGGCTGAAGGTGATTATAATCACCTTTCTGATTTATTTGCTCGCAGTCCGGGTTTTGAGCTCGAGAATTATTTAATTAGCCTGGAAGAAACGTTTGGAATAGTTTTACAAGAATATGAATATTTAAAGGGCGCGAATTGTGCGGTTAGAGAGGAATTTCTTACCGTGAAAGCTTGGGTTTATTTAGAAACAGTCAATCCAACAAGGAGGAGTTTTGGCCGAAGGGAGTCAAGTTCCGGCGGTGCCGCGGCCGGCTCCCTGACACTGCAGGGTTGCGTAATTCACCGCTACATAATGAATGTATTTGTAGCTTTTAGGTTTAAGATATATTTTTCATAATATGTATGCTAGTTTTAAGGTAAGTACAATTTCCTCCTACTAACAGGCGGACTGTATGATTGTTTGGCACTATGGTATAAAAAAATATACGTTTTGCTTTTCCGTACATTACTTTCTTATTAGTCCTTACACGAGTAAGCCAAGCAAACAACTCGAGTCCAAGCACTTAAGGTTATCACTTTGAGTGTTCGAAACTAATATGTATATCAAACGAGTAATTAGCAACCCTTGTATAAATATACTTGACAAGGTAAACGCTTTGAGACATCAATGTCTAGTATCATAACGTGTTGAAGATTATCCATCATCTGATGATGATGGATAATCTTTTATCGCATGATATAACGAAATTTAGGGTTTTGTAATTCCCGGATTATTTCCGTTCTCGCCCGGGAATTTCTTTGGGGTTCCCTGGAATTCCCAGGTGATGGTGAAATGTGCAGTCAAATGGTGATATTTTAAACAAAAATAAAACTTTTGTGTTTAATATATTTACAGAAATTCGTAACTGTCCCGAGCATGTCTCGAATTCGGCACGAACTTCCAATCAACAATCGAACTTTCTAAGAAATCCGTTCTTTTTTTACAAATGGGGATTGAAGTTATTATACGCCAACTGGTAGTAGTCAAAAAAATCGCCACTCCCCGTGATTTCCTATCTATTATAATTTGTACCGTATTGTAAAGGCAGTTTAAGTTTATATTACTTAATGAATGTTACTGGTCATAAATCACAGACTACTTCCATTGGTGGCTAATGTAAATAACTGACCGCTTCTTGGGTGCATTTGAAAACAGTCCTAGGCATGCTCAACCGACGCTGAACGCTATAGTACATCATGATATTCTTGATTGACCACGATGATCACCAAGGCTCGGAAAAACGCCCGTCATTTTGAAAACATAACCGTAAAGGACCCACATTTACGAGTAGAAAATGCTGAAGTCTCGAACAGTGTACGGACGTCATTGAGGCATATTAAATCGTTGACAGTGGTATAAGGAAATCTCTGTTGTACGGAACAGGGTTATGTTTTCTAAATAACGGGCGTTTTTCCGAGCCTAGATCACTCATGAGGGGACGATGAAGAAATCAGTCGAGTCATATTTTAAGAAGTTTAAAAGGTTCAAGATCGAGAAGAACCATAAAATTTTCCGCCACTAGATTAGGAAGATAAACATCTCCAGCACGACCGCTAGTCAGTTCTAACCGCTTTGATATCCTGCGCACAAAGCGGCATCACAGCCATAAACATGTACACAAATGTGGACCTTATTCAATTGAGATAGATTACCGAGATTTATGACTTTCCTGACGTTAGCAATTCACAGCTGTGACACCACAAGATGCATTGTATGGGTATTAACACAGCGAAGCGATGAGTGGACATTCGTAGCGCTACAATGAAAGATGTACCTAACAGGTAAGCAAATATATTCCAATATGGTAAACTGCATTATGATGACAAGATTTTATCGTACTTTTCTTTCAATACTCTACTGCTCATCGAGAGGATTCTACGAAACTATCTTAAAATTAATGAACTTGCATTGTTTTGTGCACTAGTTCTTACGGCCACTTTCGATCTCCGTGCCATATCTTCTGCGAATGTCGGCTACCAAAGTCCAGGGTCACATTTTATAAAGGTATGTATAACGTGTAATCACTGTTTACCTCACTGTTCACTGTGAAAGCGATACAGGCAACGTTTACAAGTTAACGCCACCCAGGGCTCCTCTTTTTCTTTCCTTTTCAAAGGTCTTTTGAATTACTGCATGAATTCTAGGAACTCTTCAACTAGGTACAATTAATATTTCCTCATTAAAAGCTCCTCTGTGTTTTTGACCAGAACTGTTACTGGTCCACTTTGTTGTATACTTCCTATGCAAGATGCAACATGCAGGTTCTGCAAGGAGTCAGAGGAGACTGCAATCCACATTCTCTGTTCCTGTGGACCACTAATGTCAAAAAGTACCTACTTAGGGCGGCACGGATTGCAATCCTAAGAGGTACAGAACATTACCGTCCAAAGAATCTGGAATTTCCTGGATTCAACGGGCATTAGTAATGAACTTTAAAGGGCTGTCACAATAGATCACTGCTTGGTCGACGTGGCACTCAAAGGCCCACAACACACCAACTTCCTATGCTCTTATAACATATCCTATTCAAGTATTCGCAAACAACAACTGACAAACGCTTGAATTCCAGAATTAAATTAGCCGACGCAGGCGCTGGCGAAATTGGTCTAATTTCCTTGTTACTGCCACCCACGACCGTCTGTCTGATTGACCGAAATATGTTCTATGTATAGAACACGGGCTATTCATAGGGTCTGATATGATCGATTGAGGTCACGGATGTCGATGATGCCACAATAAATAAATAAAATAAAATAAATAAATATTATAGGACATTATTACACAAATTGACTAAGTCCCACAGTAAGCTCAATAAGGCTTGTGTTGAGGGTACTTAGACAACGATATATATATTATTAGAGCGGCACAACTGAATTGTATTCTTGTTTGACAATAGCTCTGGCCTAGTGGGTACTTGGGTAGTGACCCTGCCTATGAAGCCGATGGGCCTAGCTTCGAATCCCACTAAGGGCATTTATTTGTGTGATGAGCACATTTGTCCTTGAGTCATGGATGTTTTCTATGTATTTAAGTATTTTTTTTATATTATATTTATCGTTTTCTGAGTACCCGCAACACAAGCCTATTGGTTTACCGTGGGACTTAGTCAATTTGTGTAAGAATGTCCCTATATTATTTATTCTACACCATTTTATAGTATAGCAGCAATTTTTATACTACATCGTAGGCAAACAAGGATACGGCCCGCCTGATGGTAAACAGTTTCCGTAGCCTAAGGACGCCTGCAACTCTATAGAGGTTACATGCGCGTTACCGAGCTTAACACTCCTCACTCTCGTCGGTCTAGTGTTATTTGGCTGCGGTTTTCTGTAAGGTGGAGGTACTTCACCAGTTGGGCTCTGCTCTAGATCTGGAATAACATCCGCTGTGCTACTACCCGAAGCAAGATAACATTCACAATGGCCGTACCTCTTCTTTGGACGTAGTTTAAAGATATACCCGACTCCTAGCCCGGGTACTTAGCCTACGTAGCGTCAGCATCAACAAATGAAATAAGCAGTCAGATCCCATACCAGTGGAGAAGCACTAGAGCGTTCGGGCATTCTCGGCTCAGTTCGGCTCAGCATTGCTCCAAGCAATTATCAGGGTTGGCACAACTTGACGTCCCTTTGCGTGCACAACCACAGATAAGACTCGAATTTTGACAACCCTAAATACCTGAAAGGGATAGTGCCATACATTAGAAAGAGACAGCATGATTTGTCCCTGAATCGCTATGAAACTTCAGTTTAGTAGGAAGTTCTAAGTGCAATTTCTGTACGGTACTGCTATTATTTATTCTGTGCCCATACTAAAGTACGGGAGCGCTTATGTGTGGTCACACCAATTATCTTATGTGCTGTCTAGTAGCCGAGGTAGTCTATGACTCAAAAATACGAGTTTTCCTTAGCGACTGTGTCTCCTTACCAAGTGTCGGTCACGATTCTAAATATATCCGGATGAAACCTACCTTTTGAAGATCAAGGCAATAAGTGTAATAAACGGTGCTAATGATATCTTTCCGTAACGAAACGACAAGTCGGCCATATCATGTTATGTACATTTGCACTTAGAGGTGAATGTTTGCGGGAAACATTGAAACCATGTGTAGAAGTATTAATTCAAGCGACGAGGCGTCAATACTCGTATGTAGTTTGATTCTTATATTAAAAAATCCGTAAAAAAATAAGTACCCTATGAATATTGATTCAGTTGAGTGTCGAAATATATGTTTTATTGCGGCATAAGCGGCCGTATTTTTTAGAGAAAAAAAAATAAACTGTAGGCTCTACTCCTCAAAATGACCAAAATTTGCTCAGCAACTTTTATAAATAACTTGTGTTTTGATCTTTAGAACTTATTATAAGACGCAATTTTCTTATGTTTAAGGCGTGATAAGCAACGTTTATTAAAATGATAATAACAAAGATAAAATAATATTTGATTTGTATGAAAATACGCTTGATAATTTTAATAATATTTGATTTGTATGAAAAATACGCTTTATAATTTTTTTAAGTTATTGATCAAAAGTGTCAACATTTGAGGAGTACAATCTATGTTTTAATTATTTTCCCGTTTTCCCGGTATGTATCATCAAATACACGCCCTTAACGGTCATCACACGGACGCCCGGAATCCGCATCAGTGTGAGAGATCCCTTTTAGGGATAACTTCGCCCTTGTACATGTCATTTTTAGGGTTCCGTACCTCGAAAGGAAAAAACGGAACCCTTATAGGATCACTTTGTTGTCCATCCGTCCGACTGTCTGTCTGTCAAGACCCTTTTTCACAGGAACGCGTCGAGGTATCAAGCTCGAATTTATATCAAATACTCAGGTCTACTGTCCCTTGGAGCTGTGAAAAAATCAAACTTCCAAGCCAACGCAATCAAAAGATACTCGCAAGGGAATCAAAACCTACAGGGTACTTCCCGTGAACTCAGAATCTTGAAATTTGGTACGAAGCAACGTCTTAGAGCACAGATAAACGAAAAATTGCGAAAACCGTACATTTTTACTTACATCATACAATAAAAATATTTTTAAAAATTGATATGACTCGATTGTCGTGATGGGTGAACTTTTACTTATATAGCTACAGATTTGTACGGAACCCTCGGTGCGCGAGTCCGACTCGCACTTGGCCGTTTTTTTTTGTCCGTTTTATGTTAAGTAAGTAAATCTTTATTACAAACCATGGTATGTACGTAGATGTTACAAATTATATAGAGCTTCACATGAACCCCGGTGGGGTATAGCAAATTTCCTTATAAATATATGCAATAAAGTGACATACATACATACATAACTGCCTAAAGGGCACGTACACGCGTCATCTGTTCTAGCCCGAAGCAGAGATCATAAAACGGCAGAAGACGAGTAATAAAATAAATTAGATGAGATACCAATATCATAATTTTATTTTATTTTATTTTATTTTAACAACAACAAAATTACACAGCATTACAGTATATACTAATGCACTGCGAAATTTAGGACAGAAAGTATATAAATGCATACACATCAGGTACAGAATACAATCTGGGACTAAGTAGGTAGATCATTAAATTGTGTTATACATAAAAATAGAATTACAAAACACAGGAGAACCTTAATAACTAACTGAGGACGGACGGTCATCCATTGCCTCACAATGGTTTTTGCATTGCTCACAAATTTGCCTCCAATTACTGGCAAAAAGATCGCAGTCTGGAGCCGACTGGAGAAGTGCGTTGATGTAGTGCAAAGCACGAACCAGTGGTGATTGCCTGTACGCCTTCGTGCGTGCTTTAGGAGCCGCAAGTAAGTCGCGATTACGAGGCCTAAAATTGAATAAGTACGCGTATAACGATCGATATTATACACGATCGCATATGGCATGGAAGTTTTTTTTTGTATAAACAAATATAATCATTTTGCAGTTACGCGAGTATTATTCCATTACCGTATATTTTTGAAATCAAACTCATCGAGCAACACAGGGAAGGGAGTCGGCATTCGCACTATTTCCCCTCTGCCGAAGCACATGCCCAACTGGGTAAACGTGCGTGTTGTGACTCCTCCGTACACAAAAAGGGATCGAGGTGTGCAAGATTTGTCATTGACGTGTGTCATTTTCTATGTATTTGTGTTTCTTTACAGATTGGATTTTGTATGTTGCTGCAAAAAATGGCAGAACGATTGGTACGGTAAGATATCGCTTGGGCTCCTCCCTTCCGACGTGTCGTAAGCCGGTGTTGCTCGAAGAATAATACAAGGACCTAAATACTCCATCGACAAGACCAAGAGCAACTGGACATCAAATGATATTTCTTACATTCAGCAATAATCTGGAGGCAACAGTAATGCAGATGCAGTCGACATCTGAACGTAATCTTTATGAACTTTAAGCAGTGGGGAACCACCAGAGCGTTCGGGCGTTCTCGGCTCTGTTCAGCTCAGCATTGCTCCGAGTAATTATTAGGGTTGGCACAACTTGACGTCCCTTTGCGTGCACAACCACAGATAAGATAATGACTTGAATTTTGACAACCTAAATAGCCGAATGGGATATTCCATAAATTAGAAGGAGACAGCGTGATTTGTCTCAAAATCGCTCAGAACTTCGGTTTTGTAGGAAGTATCATTTCTATACGGTAGTAGCTATTTAATCTGTGCTTTAGGTGCATCTTTAATAGTGAAGGGACTGAACGTGACCTTAGACTTAATGGCGCCGAGAATCCGATCACAACACAGGAAATAATTATACAGAAGATAAAGATAATAGTATCTAGACTTAACTATAAAGTAGAGCATGTTACAGCATAGCTATAGGACTGTTTTAGGATACGTTAGGATTTTACGTAGTAGATCAAAGATTAAGATGAAATGAAAACAATGTGAAAAAACAAAAAAACAACCAGCCAAGAGCATACAAAATACAAATAGTTTATTTCCAAAAAAAATATTAGAGTAAGTTACAATTTATTCTGACCCCCACACTAGGCAAAGCCTGTCCCGTGAGGGAAATTATACGATTTACTTAAATATATTATATAAGCGGCTATTGGCAACCATGTTGAACAGAAAAAGAATAATCGGACAGACAGACGGACATGACGAATCTATAAGGGTTCCGTTTTTTGCCATTTAGCTACGGAACCCTAAAAAGTAGAATAAGGAGATGTAGCATGTTGGGCAGTGCTTAGTGTCGGGTTTAGTAGTTACCCTCTAGCGTTTTCTATTCTCGGACTGCATATTATACCTTTAAACAAGCAATTCTTGTATACTTACATATACCTATATTTCGGGGATCTCGGAAACGGCTGAAATTTGCTATATGGGGGTTTCGGGGGCGAAAAATCGATCTAGCTAAGTCTTACCTCTGGGAAAACGCGCATTTTTGAGTTTTCCGAGCTCTCCCAGATGTTTATATTTAAGTAATTTAGCTCTATTTGGGTTTCATGGGCAGAGAAGTCTGGAGAAACAAATCGGTCAAAGAGAGTACGCAGTAGGTGCCACATTCCGCATTTAATTCAAATTACTGTGTTATGTTACACACATGGTCAATTAAGAGTGCTGTTAGTAGGCATTCACAACCTAAGTCCCAGACGCCTTACTTTTGTTTATGAATTTGGAATCTTGTCTTATTGAATAAAAAACTCCATGTTTTAAACTTGATTTTAAAAGTTTTTAATTAAATTATGGGATGGGAAATCCTTTCCAAGGGCCACTAGCACTCAGGTTAAAATTTCGTAGGTAGTCTGTGCGAAAACACTCGTGTAATATGTGACGTTATCTATGTAAAGGGATCTTATTGTCGATGGCGCTTCCGCCGTTATAAACGATGCTCAGATACAAATACAACGCTGCGCGACGCAGTGCGGCGTAAGCGCCATCGACAATAAGGTCCCTTTTCATAGATAATGCCACATATAAGGAAACTATTACATTCTATGACTCTTCTCTTTCCTCACAGACTAAATTGCTCAATTGATCATCTTATTATCATATCAGCCCGATATGATAATAGCAATATGTAACAGCTGTCAATGACATTGTTACATATTATTTACCGCCACATATATTACGTATTCAGTGTCAATAGATGAGACATTCAATCTATATAGTTATATAGTAATCTAAATTGTATTTTTTCTTATTTAATGCATGTTAATTATAAGATATAATGTTTTGAAAAGGTACCCTCATCCTTGAGGGGGGATTTAAATCTTCTCGTGTCAGAGGTGTAGGGTTAGAGCCGGTGTAGCTTTATTTGACGTTCATAAGCGCATTGTAATATGCCTACTTGAATAATAACTAAAAGGGTTTTTCTTCCGTGCTAGGAGAAATTAAAGTTGAACTTTTCAGTTTTGGATACAATTTATTTTGGCACTACTATATTTTATGCCTAAAATAAATGAAAAGCAGTAGGTATGTATGTGCACATGGTAGCAAAATGATTCCCACCATGGGCGTTAACACATGAATATGTTACTACGCTCAGAATTCTATTTTAGAATACCTCGCTACTCTCGGGATTATATTATTCGTTCAGGATTCAATGTACACCCTCGCCGTAAATATGTCATTTTGCTGCCTGATAACACAATCAACTATTATTTATTGTGGAATTTTCCGAAATATCCGAGAAATTTTCCATGTTTTTGGAATGTTTCCGCAATTTGCACATCTGTATTCTGTATGTACTCGTACGTCATTCCAGTATATAGCTTATAAAACGACTCATAGCCTGTGCATAAAGTGACAGGGGTATACGGATAAAAAAAAAGTTCCCCCATTCATTATTTTAAAATTATGGCTTCAGTCCCGTGGGATTATTTCGCGGTGGTCTTAGCTGTTTCGTACAAATCCACCAGTTTGAAGAGTATCAGCTCTTTTCCAAAATGATTTTAGGGGTTTTAGGCGTTGCGAAAAAATGTTAAACTCGCGTCAGGGGTCACGTGACCGTCAGACTGAAAATTCGTAAGACGGACACGTGACATCATGGTGACGTGCAAATTGAATGTCATCGAAGTCTGGTAACTTTTGAAAAATCGTATCTGATTCAAGTGTGACATTTTATTTTCTTTATAATCAAAGTGCTGTCATAACGGTTAAAGAGGTTTAATCTTTGTTAATTGTGTTGTATTGTATCTAGATGTTGTTGGGTGATTGTAGATAATCAAATTTTTCCTCTCTCTCTCTTTTTATAAAACTGCTACTCAATTTCTCCAAACTATCAAAAATGCACAACGTTAATATTCAAGTTTTCACATCTGCCGGCACTCCCGGAGTGAAACCAAATTTTTTTTTAATTTTCTAATAAACACCGTGGATTTGATGTATGACCGAATAAAATGTCTAACGTATCAAATTTTGCGACAAAGGTAACTTTGATAAACATCAGCAACACTTTAAAATGTCAGCTATGGATTTATATACATTACTTACCTAACTAATAAACTGTCTAGGTTATGTTTAAACAAGATTTGATACTTCTGTCAACAAATGTCTGAATGGCAAATAAAGATGAGGCTACAAAAAACAGGTGTTTTTACAGGTGTTAAAAATGTTAACTTTACTTTCAATTAAAAATGGTCTTTAAGATAAATAAAAAATGGAATACATCAGAGTTAGAGCGAAACATAATGTATCTCTCTCAAATACTGACCAGTACCCCACTGCTGCAGCACAGATACACTTAAGAACAATGATAACCAGTCATTTTATATGACGTATTCCATACTTAGGATCGAAACCTCTAAAGGGAAATGTACTTTATCCGAAGATTAATGCTTAATATTCGGATTTGGAAAAAAGTGCATAGTTTCCCAGTAACTCACCTATTTCTATATCAAAATATTCAATGTTCATTTTCGATCATTCAAACACAAAGTCCTTCACAGTATCAGGTCAAGAACCAATTTTCTAATATGTCAATCAAACTACAATGGCGGTCACGTGTGCACCCACAATAGTGTTTAGAATGGTACAATAGTCTTACTTGCTTCGAATTATCATAAAACATCATCTCTGTAATAATATATGTTGTACTTGGACATGCTCCAAGACAAAAACAACGATACTAATACATGTAAAAGAATTTTAGCAACATTCTTATGTTATATGTTTGCATTAACGTGAAGTGTAGCCACATACTCTGCTTCCGGTGTAGATAACGTAACAATGACAGATATATGTATGAAAATCTATTAAAATATTACTACTGTAGGTACTGAATTTCATATGACAGTGTTGCATTTAGTGCCCGTAAATTGAGTTCACTTTGAATTCGTTACAATGGTTAAAGACCCGTTAATTTACCTAGCTTCGAAATTCAAATAAAATAAAAGAACAATGCTAACAAACGTTGACGCAAGAATTACTAATTAACTGTCTACAACACAGAAAAAATCGAGCTACACATTCGCAGAAAACTGACTTGAAACAATTATGTATAATAAAAACATTGTGTTGAGTTCATTTTAGTGCGTCAAGGATGAAAAGCTGAGCCGATGCCAGGAGTTTATTTCTGAATTGTCGGCGACGAACTTACCGAGAAACTCAGGTAATCACA
Organism: Cydia pomonella; assembly: GCF_033807575.1. Taxonomy (NCBI): domain Eukaryota; kingdom Metazoa; phylum Arthropoda; class Insecta; order Lepidoptera; family Tortricidae; genus Cydia; species Cydia pomonella. Next base: position 13,409,104 of record NC_084725.1, on the reverse strand, counting down.
CACTTCACATACACAGAAACGGCGCACACGTCTGCCTCGTATCGCGGTCAGGTAACAACTGAAATGATTGCAAGTCAAGTCCACGATCGCACACATGTAGAGGCAAAAAAACATGAAGCCATACAAGCGCCATGCCAGCAAACCATTATAAGAGGGATTTGTGCTGTTGAAGTCGGCAATGAAACTAAAGGTCTAGTTATAATAGACTGAATGTTAGTGTCGAGTATTTTTTTATGAATTACCAACGACGTACGCAGATGAATGACGCGTTCGCGAAAACTAAACGCCATTTTTTATTACGTAATCTATGGTGCAATTAGGTTATGTTAGAAATGGTCTCTGAATGAGAGTAATTATAATTTTGAAAGTATCGACCCAGTTAGCGTGACATGTGCTGAATTTGAGTAACAATGAGATGTTTTAACTTTTGAAAGAGTAATTATAAGAAGAAAGCATGTGTCAGGGTCTCGGTATACGTGTGGTTTAGCCGGTATTGACTGTAATGTACTGCAATTAGTTCAGATGGCTTGATTGTGAAGACGTTCTAGTTGCAATTTCAAATAATATATTTCGTATTGACAAACAGGTCGAATTTGGAGCAATGGTTCCTTATGGTTGGGGAGCCCAAGGGATTTTTGTTTTTTATTTTTATACTAGTGGCAAACCAGCATACGGCCCGCCTGGTCGTAAGCAGTCTCCTTAGCCTATGTACGTCTGCAACTCCGGAGCAGTTACATGCGGGTTGCCCTAACATCCGTACCCTTGTTGAGCTCTGACAACCTTATTCACCGGCAGGAACCCAACACTGTGAGTATGGTCTAGTGTTATTTGGCTGCGGTTTTCTGTAAGGTGGATGTACTGCCCCAGTTGGACTCTGCTCCAGATCTGGAATGACATCCGCTGTGCTGTGCCCTACCACACAAAGCGAGGTGACATTCATAATGCCCATACTTTTGGATGTAGTTTGAGGACAACCCGGGTCCGATTATGACTCATTGTCACTCATTTTATCAAGGAAAGTGACAGGTACAACGGTGATATCAACTCCGACGCAGTAATGTTACAACAGTAATGTAGCTGCAGTTCACATCGGAATGTCACCCTTACGTACAGAAGTGCGAGTTACGGAGAGTTCATTAACCTTTTTCAAGGTTGTACCAATCTAGAAGGTAGTTCCGAAAAGTCCAAATATATTCCAAATAGTTTTGGTGCTCCATTTGAAGGTGAGTCACATTTCCCTACAATCTAATTTGAACCTTAAATCAGAGTACTAAGGTTGACTTTACTGACACGTATGTGGACCACGAATCGTACTGTCTGGAAAAAGGGCTAAAAAGTTGGAAAATTTACAAGAGATAAAGGAAGTTTCAATTTTTGAATGAGCAAAGTCCAATTTTTAGTAGCTTAGTCTACTAATTCTTAGTATTTTTCTGTATTTAACAATGTAAAAATAGAGACGACACGAGGGCAACGCACCAAGAAACGAGGCCACCTGAACCTCGTCATGATTTTTTACGCGGCTTTAAACGCTAGCGAGTGCGTCAACTAAAACTCAGTGCATCTCGCTTGCACCAATGTCAGTACGAGGGAGATGCAATTGTGAGTTAGTTTACTCAGTCGCTAGCGAATATGTCAGCGTTGACACGTGGCAATAAGGATACTTAATTATCAAATAATTATCACCTACACCGAGAATGATAATTAAATGTGAATGCCTTTTATTCAACACGTTTGTATACGTATATCAAGGTTCCTGAAGACGCGGTACAGTTAGACCAAGATAAGGTGGCAGCGATTTTGATGATGGTCGACGACCTTTTTAGGGTTCCGTACCAAAAAGGTACCTACAAAAGCAACCCTTATGTTGCGACTCTGTCCGTCCGTCCGTCTATCTGTCTGTCACATCGCTAAATATCTCGGGAACCACTTAAGCTATCGATTTGAAATTTGGAATAATTATAAACAACGCTAACCCAGACTCACAGAAAGTATTATTATTTTTTATTTTTTTAATATGTATTGGAAATGTCCAATTTAACCAACTTTGTGTGTGTTTATTACACTTGAAATTTCTATGAGATTACATTAAAGACACCTTTTTTTTTTCAAATAAAAAAACAATTTTTGAAATCGGTTCACATGATAGAGAATTATCGGCGAAAAACCAACATACAATTATACTTAGTATAGGTACTTCTGATCAAGTCTTTCGCCTTTATTTACACGAGATAATTAAAAGGTTTTTTACGGAACCCTCGGTGCGCGAGTAAAACGAACTCGACAGTTTTTTTAAATATCGCGTTATGGATATTAAATAATCTCAATTGACCGAACGAAAGCGAAGGTCTTCGTTTTAGCTTGGGGCAAAAATGCTTTCGTATATCCGGCTATTTTCCTCTAAAGGTGGCATTTCGAAACCGATTCTCGTGAAATTTTGTGAGTGGGTTTGATAGTTTATAACCTACATATTTTTTTTGCCAAATGTTCATAATGGCATAACTGCCACAAAGGACTTAAGCGCCATTACGATATAAGTATCAAATATTTCCAGTACAGCTTTAATACTTTCCGTGGAATGTACAAAAGGATCATAGCATCTGCATGACTTTCAATTTGAATAACTAGATTTCTCAATTTGAATAACTAGGTTTCTCAATTTGAATAACTAGATTTCTCAATTTGAATAAAATCGTAACATGCGGTACAAAAATAAATTACAATTGCCATCCTCACGGCTTAAGCTGCACTCGGCTGGACCTCTTGTAATGTCCATAAAAATTTATAATTCATTACCAGAAAGTTTGAAAGACGAAAAATCTGAGACTACCTTTATTAGAAAACTAAAAGAGCTACTGATTTCTAAAAATTACTACTCCTTAAATGATTTTTTAAATAATAAGTTTTAAAAATATAGTTAATGTACATAAAATAATATTAGATTACATAGTGCCTTTCTCCATATTTGCTGCGCCCAACAAGGTACATAATGTGAGAACATAGAATTAAGATTACCACCTGTATTTAACCATTATGTGCAATAAATGTATTGAGTATTGAGTATTAACTAGATTTCTCAATTTGAATAACTAGGTTTCTCAATCATTTCCACTTGCGGCTACATTAACTACAAACGTAAGGGTAACATCCGAATGTGCAGTTGCACTACTGTTACGACATTACTGCGGCGGAGTTGATGCCGCCGATGTATCTTTCGATTTCCTTGAGAAAATGGTGGCAGTAATGCCACAGTATAAATAAATGTCTTTTTAGACCAGTAGTCCAACATCGAACATTTTTTAATTCTCGTTCGAAATTCAAAATCTCGCACGCAGGGCTGTACCAAGGCATTTTTTTTATACCACTACGGTGGCAAACAAGCATACGGCCCGCCTAATGGTAAGCAGTCACCGTAGCCTATGGACGCCTGAAACACCAGAGGTATTACATGCGTGTTGCCGACCCCTTATTTATTTCTTGATTATTTTAATTCCGGTACAGGCATAGAATGTAAGTACAATATATTATATGTATACATATAATAGGCACCTATCTATGGTCATTATATAACGTGTTGCATAAAAACTGACGATATATTTGAGAACATAATTAATATCACATTCCGACAAGGAAAAAGTAAAAAGAAATATTTTAGCGTCGATTCAAAAACCCGACTGCACCACTTGGCGAATATAAAAACAAAAAATAATTATATATAAAATAAAAATACCATAACTAATATTTGCCCGCCAGCGACGGTCCGCCCCTTAGCAAACATGCTTAAACTGTCATAATTTATTTTATTTGATTTAATGTTAATTTTGACGTGTAATATGTAGTGATATTATTAGTAAATGAGTATGGGTATGAGTCTATATCGGTGATGCCGAATTCATTTATTTGCAAAGTACACCTTTGCAAAGTAAAAACAAATAAAATAAAGAATTCAATAAATAAAAAGTTATTAACCTTATGTAGACGTCGCTGAAGCATAAGCCCCAATAATGAGTCAATTTTCTTTCTATTCAGTATTTATTTAATATGTATGGCTTCAGGATTCTATAAATAATATACAATAAACATGTAAATTTTCCACATCATTGATTGTATTAATGATAATATGTACTTGTAAACAATTTTATATATATATTTTTTCATATAACCCATTCCGCATTATTATAATTAATATTATCATCATCTTCCTCGCGTTGTACCGGCATTTTACCACAGGTCATGGGAGCCTGGGGTCCGCTTGGCAACTAATCCCAAGAATTGGCGTAGACACTTGTTTTTACGAAAGCGACTGCCATCTGACCTTCCAACCCAGAGGGTAAACTAGGCCTTATTGGGATTAGTCGGGTTTCCTCACGAGGTTTTCCTTCACCGAAAACATCAAGTGATATATCGTACATAAGTACCGAAAAACTCATTGGTACGAGCCGGGGTTTGAACCAGCGACCTCCGAATCGCATGTCGCACGCGCTTACCGCTAAGCCACCAGCGCTTCCCGAACTATTATAACAATGAACAAAATTTCTATAAGGATCTTCAGGAATTACATAAAAACAAATCTATTTAAAGACTCCGGAAAGCTGAAATCAGTTTTTTTGAGATAACTAATACATACAAATCACTGATATCACATATCATATCAGATAACGAGCATAGATAACACCTGTTTTGGGCATGACAACGATACTGGAATGAAAAACTTTGATTATTTGGATACCGATCCAAATATTCCAAACTCTAAACGAATTTTTCACATTAGCAGCTCGAATAAGGATACTTTGTTGCTTAAAAACAGTGAGCAGCATGTGATTTTGCTCACTGAGTGAGACTCAATGTCATTCAAGTGACCTTTATATTCGAATCTAATTTTTTATACTACGTCGGTGGCAATCAAGCATACGGCCCGCCTGATGGTAAGCAGTCTCCGTAGCCTATGCCCATGCACCTACGCGTATGTATGTGTGTGTAATAACACTAGACTCTACTCATAGTGTTGTTTTCCTGCCAGTAAGTAAGGTTGCCAGAGTTGTCATTGTCAATGTGCGGGGCCTAATACAAGTCCGAAATACTTGGATTCTATTCGTTCTCTCCCTTACGTCGTTTGCTCTCTTGTTGTACAAACAACTATTTTCTGAATGTTATTACCTTATAAATAATGCACGAGTCATGTTAGCATATGATTTGTATAACTATCCAAATAAGTAAGACAATTATTCTGAGTGTTTTATTAAATCTTATAAATTATACATCAGACGCGCGTTAGTTAGAACATATCACCCAAAGATTAAAGAGGCCGAATAAATAAATATTAATTAAATATTATAAGGACAATCTTACAGAAATCTACCTAGTCCCACAGGAATCTTCTCTATTCAGGCAGCTCGCCTTTGGAATAGTCTCCCTGTGTATGTATGTGTAGACGAATATATAGTCAGGTATTTGTTTTACAAGGCGTCAAAGTTGTTATTGAACCGCTCGTGCTAAAATTGATACCCGAGCAAGCGAAAGATTCCAAAATTGTACAACGAGCATAGCGAGTGGTTCGAGAAGTGGAATTTTGAGCGTTGCGAGGGTTTCAAGGCACGCGGGTTAAACAAACTTTGCCTCCGTGTAAAAGACAATTTTTTTACCACACCAACGCGAGAAAAATAGGTAGGTACTGACTATGCAATACCAAAAAAAAAAACTCGAAATCAGCATTCAAAAGCCACTCCTTCCAGATAACATAAGGAAACATTCCAATTTTTTTTCATCTGATTACTTTTGCCCCACATGTGGATAAAATGCAACTATCTCATTCGTTTTTGAACAATAATGAAGGCCTTTACCAGTTGGTGCGTGGTGAAAAATATAATACATATATATAGCAGTCGTTTAGATCTAGGTATGTGCTTAGAATAAATACCCGTAGTCGCACAACTGATATACGTAAGTGCATAGCACGTGTTCGGGGCACGAGACCGTGTCATGTGCAGGTAAGTAGGTACTACTCTCCGGTGGCGTGTGTTTCAAGGTATTAGGATTGTTACAGCGAAATCACTGAGACAACCGAGGCAAAAAACACGTCTTTTTTTCATTACACTTGCTCTTTTTTAGGGTTCCGTACCTTGAAAGGAAAAAACGGAACCCGTATAGTATCACTTTGTAGTTCGTCCGTCCGTCTGTCTGTCTGTCTGTCAAGACCCATTTTCTCAGGAACGCATGGAGGTATCGAGCTAGAATTTATATCAAATACTCAGGTCTACGGTCCCTTGGAGCTGTGAAAAAATCAAACTTCTAAGCCAACGCAATCAAAAGATACAGCCGTTTATGCCGCAAATTTTCATCACTCGCAAGGGAATCAAAACCTACTAGGGTACTTACTTCCCGTGAACTCAAAATGTTGATATTTGGTACAGTCAGCATCAAAAGTAGCGGATGAAACAACGCGCCAAAATTATCTGATACAAATACAAATGTTTATTTCTTAGAATATGGTACAAAGATGGTCAATTCATAATAAGCGCGTCATATTCTGCCTCTATCGGCGTAGAAATATTATAAATTAGGTTGCTATACTTATATAAAATTATTGCTAACATGCATAACTATATATTATAATATTTACAGATCCAGTATTTATAACTCTTATAATTACCTACCTAAGTATTGGCACAATACAATAGTAGTTCAGGCAGGTTTCAGTTACAATACAGCTTATGCAGAAATTTAACTTATATTACAACATTAAAATAATAAGTTTATTAATAATTAAGGAACTCATTAATGGAATAAAAACACTTTTCAAGTAACCAATTAAACATTTTTTTCTGAAAGTTATTTATATCTAGTGACTTTATGTCATTTGGAATCTTATTATATAATTTAATTGCCATGATATATACATTTTTCCTAAATATGTTCACTCTTTGTCTAGGGACATACAGTTTGTCTGGATACCTGCCGTTTGTTTTATTATGAACGGCATCATGCAGAGGAAACAGGTCTGGGTGTTTTCTGACAAATTTAGCAACCTCATATATATACAAGCAGGGCAGCGGAAGAATTTTTAGCTCCTTGAATATTGGTCTGCAGTGGGCTAAATATTGGGCACCAGATACAGCTCGAATACACTTTTTCTGAGTGATGAATGCTCTCTGTATATCAACTGAATTGCCCCAAATTATCAGTCCGTAGCGTAACACAGATGATACATATCCATGATACGCAGAGAGAGCGGCCTCTTTAGATGTTACAATTCTAAGTTTTCGTAGCGCAAACACAAATCTGTCTAATCTGCTGCATATGTTATCGATGTGTAATTTCCAGTTTAGATGCTCGTCTATTGTCAAACCAAGGAAGGAGGCTGAGTCGACTGTATTTATTAGATTGGAATTTAAATTGATTTTGAGATCTAGATTTGGAGAATTATAGTTCTGAAAATGTATTATTTTAGTTTTGTCTGCGTTCAGTTTGAGTTTATTATCCTCTAGCCATTTAATTCCGTATAACTTTTCAAAAATTTCAATAATATTCAAAAATTCGCGGTCAAAAATATATCTTTTACAGTCTTAGTTGTTCTATATTAAAGACATCACTTTTTGTTAAGCTGTTACAGAATGGTAGATACTTATGAAGCGTTATTTGATCCGCTACTTTTGATGCTGACTGTACTACGCGCGCGGTGCGCGAGTCCGACTTGCACTTGGCCGGTTTTTATATCCCGTTTTGTTTTCGCGACTCGTAACATGAAAGGTAATAAGTAAAAAGTTATCTTGAATTGCAAACTAAGTAATAAGTAGTTCGCCCAGAACTGAGAACTCGCGGTTCGCCAAAACCTATATAGAGCCATTAAATTTGTTGCACCTACTTAGTCGGCAATTGATAGATTTAAGTCACCATAGAGATTAAAATAAACTGTAACTGAGGTAAGCCGTAATGTTTCTTATAATATTAACTACTTATATTATGTTTTGGAAAGCGAGAGGGGAGGCCTTTTCCCAGCAGTGGGACACACAAATAGGCTAATAAAAAAATATTATGTTTATTTTATTCCGTTTTTATCTAGCCAATAATTTTAAAATTGTAAATTAAATAAAATTGATATCACACTCGACCATAATTTCTCGCAACAAGATGACCAGAATAGAAAGACCCCTCACAAATAGCTTTTTGGCCTTCTAGGGAGCGGCGGCCGTTATTTTATCCGAGAGGTAATTTTTTTGATGGCTGGTTGGGTTGCCTTACTTTGGAATGTATAGCCATCTTCTCTTTCGCACTCATTGCATCTAGGCTCTTGTGTAGCTCCATAACCCCTGGATCGAGCCTGCTCATAATATAATGAATAAAATATAATGCCCTCAACAATACGCTTACCTGATTTCATTCAAATTAGAACAAATTTACTAAAGTTATTGCGTAAGAAACTATTGTCTGATAGTTCAGTTATAAAACAACTGACTTGAGAGGGAAGTGCCGGGACGTGCCGCTAGCCAGCCGCGTGTTCCAAATTGAATGTAAGAACGTCGCTTCACTTCGCTCACTGTACGATCTTTTGTATAAACGTAACCAGTTTTGGACTTCTGTGTAATCGCATTAACCCGCTTGAATGAAGCAAAATATGGTACTGGGCTGGATAACAAAAAGCTTGACAATAACATCTTATCTTATCTTACATTTATAACAGTTTATCTGGTTACGTCTATCGTGTTATAAACAAACTCGGCCAAGAGCATGTCGGGCCATACTCAGTGTAGGGTTCCGTAGTTACTATTCTGTCAGAAAAGGTTAAACGGGGGCTATTGGTAAGTATCATACATTACAAGCATAAAAGAGTCTCGCAGCACTTTGTACCTCTTTTTACTCAGGAAATAAGACTTTTTGCAATAACTCAAACGGCTGGACCGATCATGTTCTCTATTTTCTTTGAAAGTATATTTATTAAGCTTCTGTTTTACGATTATTTTCATATTTTTAGACCCACGGTTCAAAAGTTTTGGGGGGTAGTTCACTATGGAACCCTATAAATGTGACGTTTCAATTAGAAGGTACCACATTGTTGTTGATAAGGTTTCATGTTGAGGCATTATGGAAATAGCGCCTTATTGACAACCGAAAACAAGTACCCTTTAGGTTGGAAACGCCACAAATAATAGACGCAATCACATAATATTCCAAATTCAAAATGTCACTTGCCACAGACATTTACAGTGATAAACAATGCTACAAGTACTTTTAATTTACTAAATTGTTTGGGTTTCCTGTCGCTTTGTAGACCCTGCATGTTTTTTATAGTTTTTATAGCGATTACACAATGGCCATTCATTTTATTCTAAGGGCTCCTCTACACGATGGCCCAGCGTAGGCCAGTCCAAGGGACACAGCTATGCGGTGAAATGAGATAGCAATATCACTTGCTCCCTCTAACGCATAAATGCGTCCCTAGGACTGGCCTACGCTGGGCCATCGTGTAGAGTCGCTATAATGTGGAGGAACTTGCATTAACATTAAATAGAGCATTTTCCTGTCTCATTCACTTTATAAATAAAAAACCGGACAAGTGCGAGTCGGACTCGCCCATCGAGGGTTCCGTACTTTTTAGTATTTGTTGTTATAGCGGCAACATAAATACATCATCTGTGAAAATTTCAACTGTCCAGCTATCACGGTTCATGAGATACAGCCTGGTGACAAACGGACGGACGGATGGACGGACGGACAGCAGAGTCTTAGTAATAGGGTCCCGTTTTACCTTTTGGGTACGGAACCCTAAAATATATGACTGACAGTATTTTAATGCAATGTATAAAGTGAAGGTAAACATGTACCTCAGCGACTGTAGCACGCTCGCATTGTTATCACTTGTCACTATGCCTGTCATTTTCGCACATACATACTTGTTAGAACGTGACAGGCATAGTGATAAGTGATAAAAATGTGAGCTTGATACAGCCGCAGACTAGATAGGATAGATGATAGAACCAATAGTATAACTAGGAAATAAATCAAAATATTTTATTAAAAAGTGAAGTGGGCGCCTGGTGCGGAGGCAGAAAACGCTGGCTCGATTCCAGCTTCTAGCTTATTCTTTCGTATATGACATCTACTTATTTTAAGTTTATAAGACAAATAATACTTTGTATTTTAGCAAATATTACATCCCTACGCCTAAAAACCCTAGTAGTAGTAGCCTAGCAAACCGGAATTAGTACGTTCGAATCCTAACTCACACCTACTCATAAGTTTCTCCGAGTTCAAATACCAATTCTTCGGTAAAGGAGATCGAGAGGAAACCGAACTAAGCGTATACGCAACTAAGTTCGGTTCGGTATAATCAAGAAAACGTATTGAAATAACAAAGGGATAATCATAAAATAAGTTTATTGCTCAGGCAATCAGAAAACCAGTATCAATCAGCATTTCATAACCCATTAAAGGCCATGGAATGTTCGTAACTGCAAATCCAACTCACACATGGACGGCGGCCATGACAGGTTGCCGAGCCTCTGGAATCCGGACCGCTGATTGGTCGAGAGCACCGCGCCTCCGTGACGTCACGTGCGCCGGCGCAACTGGTGGCGGAAAGCGGGCGGCGTGAGTTAGAAGAGGCAGCGTAAAGCGGAAAACTTATTGAAGGTTTTTCTGTTTAAAGAGGGCGAATAAGCACGCCAGATGTAGCTCACTGACATTAAGATTAAGCGCGGGAGCTTAGCAAGACCTTATTTAACTTAGATCTAAAAACATAGCAGCGTTACTGTTTTAACGCACGTGGTTCAACGCCTGTGTATGTATAACGGGAAGTGCTCCGAGGAATTGTTCGGATTGATCCCTGCTGCTTCTTTCCACCATCGCCTTACGCTACATTTCCATTCTCACCACTTAGATGGTTGGCAGTCCTCAACTGTGCATTTCTCCAGAAACTTCCTGCCTAGCACAGCTAAACTATGGAATGAACTGTCGCCTGCGGTATTTCCGGACCGATACGACCTTCAAATCAACTTCAATCAAGAAAAGAGCGTGAACGCACTTACAACCATCGATTAGATGTGTGTCTCCTATATCAATAAAATAAAGAAATTGTCAGTGACATTGCCCTCATTAATAATGTTGCAGCGGTGCCTGCTGCATTCGCTATCCAACCGTAAGTAACCTAAGTTAATTGTCCAGTGTGATTTCATTGCTTTGCTTCTTCTTCTCAGTCGTATACTCTTGTCAGAGTAGTCGTGGTCATTGCAGTCGTGGTACGGCCTTTTTCGTTGTTTCCCGCCATGCTTCTATTAGACCGCGAGCCAGGAACAATTTCTATGACCAATCGCCTTCCGGCTGAAAACTCGTGTAGTGGTTAACGGCTAGGTATGATGAACCCTCGTGGACGTCAGCTGCCGCTCCGTTGGTGGGTTGAGGAATGGCAGCCACCGAAATACGTAAAACAAAAAAAATTGTCATCGCCTCCCGTTTGATACTTTGTCAAATGATAGTTCAGATGCTGTTGTTAATAAAAAAAATCGTCAGCCGGTTATATCGCGGTAGTAAGAACATCAGCTGGTCGCATGAATATGTAAAAAATAAGCGCTATACCATTTATGATAGGAAAAACAAATCATGAAACGTTGCATTTCATCAAACGTAATCGCCTAAAAAGCCATCAACGGATTACGCAATTTACACATTACGCATACTTTGCCGCATATAAAATGGAAGGTGCATATTTTTTTATATGTTCATTTTACAGCTGACGGTCGTTCCACCGCGATAAAACCGGCTGACGGTTTTTTAAGTTTAAAATAACATCTAAACTATCATCTGACAAAGTATCAGCCGGGAGGCGATGACTGACGAAATATGCTCCTGGCCCGCGGTCTATATATTTATTGCACGCACAGATTTAAAGGTGACCCGGTGAGTCTTCACTTGGTCTTGTGCCATCCACTGTGCCCTGAACAACCTGCCTCTGCATGGCGTCGTCTCGGCACACTGCACAAATGAATGAGTGGATAACGGATTGAAAGAGCGAATGATAATATTTATATGTGTGACACGAAATAGTTACACACAGGTGATTCAATAAGTGATAATGGTGTTTTAAAAGATATTGTGTTATCGTTTCGCTGTGGTTCCGCAGACTGCGAACTGTCAAATTTTCTTTTTTTTTCGAATTAACGAAAAAACATGTAGTTGTAAAAAAACATGTATTGTGTGCAAACAATGTAACTCTCACTCTCATGAATTCACCTATAATAATAATTCAGCATATATACGTCCCACAGCCAACTGCTGGGCAAGTGGGCACAGACCTCCGCGCGAGAGGACTTCGGCTCTATAGTCCCCACGCCGGTCCAATCGGTTCGGGGACTACACAAGTACACATAGGTACATCTTTGAATTTCTTCGCAGATGTATGTAGGTTTCCTCAGAATATTTCCCTTCACCGAAAAGCTAAAGGTAAATAAAAAATGATTTGGTACAGTTCCGAAAAACTCATTAGTACTAGCCAGGATTTGAACCCGCGACCTTCACCACCATCGCCATTTTTGTTTCCCTTTCACGCCGTAGATATATTATTACAGCAAATGGAACTAATATTAAGTCACGTTCCTGTTTACTTTGAAAACCTTTTCTCTCATTCTTCTAAGCTATCTATCCGACGTAATTTTTCCATGTTTTCTTCTCCATTTCGCTATACCAATTTCCATTTCTGAAAACTCCTTGCAGATATTATTACGGATGTTTTCACACAAACATCGCAATGTCGAACATAGCCGTCATAAAGTGCGCAGTGCGCTGATAAGTCTAGAAGAACCTAGAGCTCTAGATCCAGTTTCATCCAGCCGACCCCTCGTGTTTCACTCCCACGCGTAATTGACAGGCAGCCATTAATTTTGCAATTGATTCTGCACTGCACTCTAGCATTACTACTAGTTATGTGGTTGACATGCTGTGATGCTTATCAAAAATGTTACTTGGTTTACAATGAAAGGAAAAGAAAAACCATGTGTACAAGATATCACAATTAAATAAATTGAACTAACCCTTTACCAAATATGAAGCAACTGCAAAGTTTGTGTAGAGTTAGCTTGGTCCCAGTCTACCTACTCGTATCGTTGGAAGTTTCAAATTTATTTCGTGCAACGAAACACAAGTGGGTAAAAGCATAATAAAACACATAAATAAGAAACTTATAAATAGTAAAAATGCCCTTAGTCATGACGCTAGGGTGCCCAGAAGACTTTCTGCCATCACCACCACCGTCCGGCCAATCAGCCGCATTGCCTATCCAGAGGCGCAATGCGGCCAGTGCAGATACTGCAGATCCGCTGAAACAAATATGGACCAGCCCTCTGGTCACCCGAAGCCTCTATAAGGCGCTTTTCTAACTCCTTATAGGGGCAACTTGCACTAGACACCCACGGCCCCAGGGTTTCAACCCCAAACAGCGCAAATATGTAGCTACAACCAAGGAGACATGCTTGCGACGCTTGAGACTTTCGGCCGAGTTTCAAAGCTGATCGCTTCAACCTGTATCATGGACGGTCAGTTTAGAAAGTGACCGGCCTCGCTACCTGCTGCCTCACGCAAGCCAGCAACTGGTTAGAAAGGGTGCACTTATGCCATGCCATCATAATTAGGGAGGCAGTGCGAATTATAAATCTACTGGAAGATTGATTCATGAGGAAAGCGCGTGCGTTATGACTACTTAAGCCGTTATCGGTGACCATAGCAAAATTGATCTTACCGTAGAGTTAAAGGTTCATACATATAAGTATTTTATTAAGTTATCTACTTATTTTTTTACAGATAGATTCTGTATACTTTATCGCTATGATCAATATTTAATGAAATATGGAAGGAAGAATATGGACAATAAACAAAAGTGTGCGTGTCTGCTCCTCAGCTCCGACGCACGACTGGAGTTTACTCCTTACGAACGATTATAAAATACTTTAACATTATACAATTTAAGATCAAAACTCCGCAAATAAATGATTGTTATCTGTTAACATTAAATAAATAAAGCATTTCCAATTTCATACCGCCGTTGGGATGGGGATGTGCAAGATAAGTTGCGCACGAAACAACTTAATGTATCTAACGTTTGATTTTACTCCCAATAAATTATCATACCCCGGGCTTATACACCGTGTTTTTATTGAATTGCGTTAACTCCGGGGTTTCGGTAAGTACGTTTAAGGAAACTAAATGGCACAGTAAATTTAAAAAAAAAAAATTTTTTTTGTTTTTTTTTTTACAATTTTTATATTTATAAAAAGTAACTAAATGTTGCATATAGCGTTGTTGTAACACGGGCATTACATTTAACTCAACCAAACAATTGAAAACTGTGATATATCAATGTCATTTCTAACATCGATCGTCCGAGATAGTACGTACGTTTAGTAGCAAATGTATGTACTCGCACTAAACACTAATCAATAAGTAAACAGGCCCTAAGGCAAGTGTACACGCTCGTAAGGGCCTTATAATATAAAAATTTATGATTGATTATCTCCGAAATGGAGTTAATTAGAATATCGGTGTCTTTGAGAAAATTACTTAATTTAAGCTCAGGAATGCACCCTCGAAATTAACGCAAATCAAAAAAAACACGGTGTATATGAAAATCGATCCTTAAAGAGTAAACTCCATAAACTCCAATAAGCTCTAAAAAAACTTTCTATAAGAATTACAGATATTATCAACTAACAATTATGTGGACCATTATGTTGTCTATAATAAACAAATTGATTGATTGATTATCATGAAAATAGAATTCTCAATTATCTTTTAAAACTAAAATATCATCATCATCATAGTCGTCGTCGACGGTGACTTCGATGGGTGCTCCGTTCTTTCAAGCTGGAGCATACACTGCCGACACTGGAGTACAAAATAGTTGTGCCATTCTTGAGATCGTTCTTCGTTAAAGGAAACGTTAGTAAACGGAGAATGTTTTCGAGAACGGCACAACTATAGGATTATATAATTCCTGATTTAAACTTTCACAATTTTTACACATTATGATGATATGTTGATGTCAACTTCTTCCAGTCTTCTCCGAGACCACGGGGAGAACGCCGACGGAAGTAAATTTAAAACTTAGTAGGCAATTAAGTCCGTTTTATTATTTAATAATACATGATTCCTGCTTTAAAAATCCCATCAGTACTTTTAGTATGTTGTTTGAAACACCATTCCCTACAACAATGCCAAAATAAGCTTATGACACAAATTATTTTCCCTAATTTCATTAACTGAGCTACAAGTGCTACAACACAGACTAAAATTTCTTACGTAAAAATGCTGTAATAAAACTGTCGTTGAATTACGTAACTGCAATAAAATGTCTAACATTAAAGAAACTGGATGGACTGCTTTTGGCCTTGATCTTTTGCTTATGCTCAAAGGTCACCAAGACAAGATTTAAAAGAATAAAAACTATACCAAAATATGGAAAACTTAGTATTTACTAGATGATTGCGTTATAAATATTATGTCTATGAGGAAAATAAACTTATTAACACGTAATATGCCAAGAGTTGGCTAACATTGTTGCGGATTGCGGATAAGTCTATGTAAATATCAAATACACATGGAATGTTATTAATATACATGTAGCTGTATAATCCTGTGGTACAATATTTTCGGCGTAAATATTCCTCAGAACTAGAAAATTATTC
The DNA here is from genome assembly GCF_033807575.1 of Cydia pomonella. Classification (NCBI taxonomy): domain Eukaryota; kingdom Metazoa; phylum Arthropoda; class Insecta; order Lepidoptera; family Tortricidae; genus Cydia; species Cydia pomonella. The sequence goes on along the minus strand of NC_084725.1, from coordinate 13,393,442 downwards.
AATATTTATCGGTTGCTGCAGTAAAGCCTAAGATTTACCGAGTCTAAATCCGTAAAAGTCTGAAATTCGGGCATTTATCAATACGGGTAGGTGTCTTCGGTTTTACCCTAGTTCAATATTTTACTGTAACAAACAGATTTAATATCAGACACAGAACAAAAAGTAAGAGTACCGCAAGGGACCATTTTCGGACCCTTACTTTTGTCATACATAATTACCTGCAATAACATACACTTGAAATCTGCGCACTAATTAGTTTGCCCAGTTTCCAAAGGCTTAGAATTACGTACTTATAAGATGACTAAAAGGCGACAATTTCCTTTTGGGTGTGTCGTGGATACTGATCAGAGCGTAGATTGTGGCCTAAATGAAAATCTTAAAGTTCTTTAACATGTCGTTGACACTTTCAGCTAATGGTAGTATATGTGACCAAACTGTAATAGTGAATTTCAACTAAATTTAACTTCTTTTTTAACCCTCAATGATACAAACAAAATAGTATATAAGGTAGATACAGGTACAGACAGATGAGATAAAACTATCTCATTAATTTTGAAAATGACTAGAGCGTTTGATATACTTAATTTCTTATTTTATGAGTTATACTTGAAGCGAAGTATAATAAAAACATGGCATGCACAGCTTGGATAATTGTTTATCGACGTTAAACAGTGGAAACGGTAGATAGATTAACGACACCTTGTTCAGGCACAGAACATGAAATGAATGAATGAAAGTTTATTCAAAGAAACATAATTATGATACAGTACAGTAGATGTTATAAATATTTACATTCTTGACCCCTAATATTTTCTACCATATGGCACGTGAAATTGGTTTTTCCATGGAATAATAAAGCCATGTATGTGATATTACATTAATGTGGGAAAAAGTGGGAGTACCTTAAGGCACCATCTATGGACCATTACGTTTCTTATTATTTATCCTTATTACTTATTTGCAATTTATGAGACGATATGCCACCTTTTTTTGTTGTAAACTGATTTAGCACAAATAAACTAGTTCGCCCTTTATTAGAAGCTTTTTTTTTTATAACTAAAAATGATCATTTTTGTGGGTGTGTCGCGGATACGTTATCAAAGGCCTTGGCCTGATCGCAGCGTAGACTACTGATACGCCATGTGCAATTGCGATAAACAACTGTAACTATGAGTGGCGTGTCGCAAATGCGTAGTTCGATTTATTTATAACAGGTATAAACAAGGAAGCTCAATTTAGACTGTGTTTTATCATTTCTTAGAACTGTTATTAGCTGAAAGTATTAGCTGAAAATCGTTGAGCATTAGACTTTTTGTTTGCCGCGATATCTATTGTCGAGTAGCAGTACTAAGAGTACTACTTGATGCTAGATGTCGACTGCGAATATAATAATCATTTTGATACCAAAATTGATGTATGGAGTGAGCACTCTATTACTTCTTATTTCTCTATACCTGTAGGGATTGCAAATGCGGACATATTAAATAAAATCCGGCTTTTTGGATAATTAAATCCGGATTTTAGTGCGTTAGAACCAAACGATTTTCTTTGGCGATGACCCATCTATCAAGTCAAAATTACAGAGCCTAGAGCATCGCCGTCGAGTCGCTAGCCTATCGGTATTCTATCGAATACATTTCGGGGAGTACGCACAGAAACTGCACGACCTGATCCCACCTTCCCCTTTCCATCATCGGACAACCAGGCGTGGGGAGCGAATGCACCCGTTCGTGGTAAACAGTCCATTTGTTTGCACGAAACGGTTTGCCTCCTCTTTTTTGGTACGGACGGCTAAGGAATGAAATGCGCTCCCGCCATCTGTATTCCCTGATAAATATGACCTCGGTCTCTTTAAAGCAAGAGTGAATAGGCTACTACTGAACCGGTGAGCTCCATCTTAGGCCCTGTCTTCACTTTCCATCACGTGTCACTAGAGCCACTCACCGATCAGTTTTTGATATTAAAAAAAATATATAAAAAATTGTTTAAATCAGTAATACGTATTTCATAACTTACATAACTTAACTTTTTCATTTTTATATTGACTGAGGATGCCATACATATTTAAAACCGCATACTTGAATAATTTGATAAGATTGTGGCGTTCAACCGCCAATGTCGATTTTAAGATTATCTGATAGCAAGGTTACCAGGGTAATTCCCCTCCATATAAGATAAAGAACTAGGTGAAGAAATAACAAAGAAAATAAATTAAATTGGCCATGTAAGTGTAGATTTCATCGGACTGAATTAAAAAGTTTGTCATAAGTATAATATAAGCGAAAAGAAAATCGAAAAATCGAAAAGCGGCCAAGTTAAAGTGGGACTGGGCTGGGCATGTCTGCCGCATGCCGAATGACTTGTGGGCCAAGATAAACCACGGATTGGGTGCCCGACGAGTCAAACCGGGGATCTGGTAGACCTCGTCAGTCGTCGACGATGGCGGGATAACTTAGACTCCTTTTTGAGGGACTGGCCGGTCGTAGCTCAAAACCGGGATGAGTAGAAGAAGAGGGGGGAGGCCTTTGCCCAACAGTGGGACACAATGGGCTCGTTATAATAATAATAATATAACAAACAAGAATGGAATATTCCTAATAGAAGGATATAATTTGTGAGTGGACTTAGCTGAGGATAGGTAAATGTTAAATAAAAGATGGACAACATTAGAGTAGGTACCTTTCAATAATAATAATAAATGCCACTGTCAAAAATTGTGGGCAAATTGTAATATGTGGGCAATAAAGTCATGTATACATATTTTTGGCACTTTTATAGTATCGATATTTTAGACGTGACTGTACATCCGCTACTAGAATATTTTTTATACCTAATAAATTCATCTTTTACATTCATAAAGATCCATCATACTAAATATTGATATATAGGTATTTATGTCCAAAAAACATTACAGTTTAAACTAAACTTATTTAACATAAACCAGTCAGTCGCGTCTGCAGTCGCAACACGTCGCCTGGTTCCAACTTGTACCTTTTTACTATATACAATATTTTTATTTACAATAACAATATACATAATGGATATATAGAGAGGATTACTATAGCTAGCTTAAATCTAAATTAAGCCCTTGAGGCATTGTACCAAGAATGCTGGCGGCATTTCCTCGTTGTATCGTAATACTGGTACGCTGTGCTAGGAAGCCAGCTTTTCGGTCACCAGTTACGTCAACCAGACGCTTCGCAAAAAACTTGTGCGCGCTGGGACCCCAACTTGTAGCTTAAGTTGGGTTGTTGAGTGCGAGTAAGTGGCGAATTTCGCAAGTATTCACACAATTTCTTATCCAAAAACAATACGCCAGGAAGTACTACAGCTATGTCTGCTGAATAAAAAACTAAATGCAAGCAACTTGCTGATGCAATGGATACTAGGGTTTTCGCAATGCATTTGCCAACAAGTTTCTTATGAGATTTTATAGGTATGTGTTCGTTTATTACCCTTTTAATAACTATTGTCTGATATATGAGATAACCTTTAAACTGTGGTACAACGTAAAGTAATCACACCTTTATAAATAATTACCGTATTTATTTTTATTTAGGTAGGTCATTGTTTATCTATGAAATGTGCAGAAAGTGATACGACTGCGCTAGGGCGTTGTACTTTACAAGTACTTTTTACGATAAACGATAAGTAATTAAAATTTTGTTTCAAATCGATTTGCTGTCCAGTTTCAGATGCTTTTACCTAAATTGTTAGTTTATTTAATTGTACCATCAAGAAATACTATACAAGTTTTTACTTACAAGGAAAGGTACCCAATTGTCCGGTTCCAATTTGATTTATATTTATATATGTTATAGAGAATTCTAAAATAAAGCACGTATTTTTTTTAGCTGCCCAAATTTTGGGAAAAATTGTCCTATTATTTTAGACTACTCTATAAAATATATAAATGTAAATCAAATCGGACCCGGACAGTTGGGTACCTTTCTTTGTTAGTTATGTTTTTATAATATACATGTATTTTAATTTCGCTAGCCTATCGGTGTTCTATCGGATACATTTCGGGGAGTGTGCACAGGAACTGCACGATCTGATCCCACCTTCCTCTTTCCATCATCGGACGTCCAGGCGTGGGGAGCGAATGCACCCGTTCGTGGTACACATTCCATTTGTTCGCACTAAACGGTTTGCCTCCTCTTTTTTGTTACGGACGGCTAAAGAATGGAATGCGCTCCCGCCCTCTGTATTCCCTGATAAATATGACCTCGGTCTCTTTAAAGCAAGAGTGAATAGGCTACTACTGAATCGGTGAGCTCCATCTTAGGCCCTGTCTTCACTTTCCATCAGGTGTGACTAGAGCCAATCGCCGATCAGTTTATAATAAAAAAAAAAAAAAAAAAAAAAAAAAAAAAAAAAAAAAAAAAAAAAAAATTCCTCGTATTCGAAATGAAAAAATAGAGTGCTTAACTCGGAGGAAAGGCATTCATTTACTCAGTAGCGGTAGTTTGGAGCTCGAACGCATAAGATCTCCCTCGATTGAAACGAGTTCTTTCATCTCTTGGTTAACAATCTACTTTAACCTGCTCCATTGACTGTAATGCAAATCGTACAATTTTTTTATGAAACAAAAGAGGAAATATTATTACAAAAATACAAATACAGGTACTAAAATACAAATACAAAAATACTGGTAGTTTAAATCCTTTATTTTACTTATTTTTGGCGCTCTGTCCGTATATTACACCTTGACTGTACGGAAATATGTAGAAATAAAAGAGAATATTCCCATTAGGTAAAACTGCTTAGTGACGTCATGAGTAGAAAGAAAATTATAGTTAAAATGAGTACCTATGTATAAATGAAACAACGTATTTATTTATTTATTTACCCCCTTATTCATAAACGTGTAGTAAAGTTACGATGCCGCTAATCATAGTTTGTCCCTTTCCATCATACCAATACGTCGGAAAAGGACAAACGATGATTAGCGGCATCTTAACTTTAGTACACGTTTATGAATAAGGGGGTTAATCTTCATTGCACAAAAGAAAAACAATCTTATAGTACAAAAGGAAGGTAACGTATGTGTATGACAGTGCAGTTTCTTAGTTACGTAGTTGTTTGAACATTGTTTGAACCTCTCATATAAACAAGTTTAAGTAGTATGTTACTTGGATTTTCAACTGATGACGTAAACAAGTACATAAATAGGAGAATGGAATTATTTCATTTATTTGCCGATTTGAATATTATTCTTGCTTTTAACAATACCAGCAAAATAACTAGAGCAATTGTAGATCTAATATTTTAAAAACAAATTATAAATGCTAATTCAACGTATTAAATTGGGTAATGATTCATTTCACTTATATTATTCATATTTTAACGAAAGACTTCTTTAAAACGAATAAGAGGTTAATTGAAAATTTAAGAAGTCGTTCAAATTTTTGAAGCCTATTTTCATTAAGTACCTAACTGAGAAATTTAATTTCAAGCATCATTTTCAATATTTGGAGTTTTTTCCTATAACTTTTGAGAAATGGGTATATAGAAACAGCAACTTCCGAAAAAGGAGGAAATATTTCAAAAATGGTTACACGTGTAGAAACGCGTGTTTTCGAGTTTTCATGCGTTTTTCTTTCGACGCAGAATATGGTCGCTAATTTCGTGTTGCCTGACACTGTCCGTCTGGTCCAGCGGGTTAAGACGCGGACTGCTAAACGAGTGTTACGCGTTCGAATCTCGCCCAGTGACTAACTTTTGTTTTTTTTTTATATGTTCATGTTATATATATTTTTTTAATTTTTATTGTTTTAGACAAGTTTAATTTAGTAAAAAAATGTAGTTAAGATTATCACCTATACACCACCATAGTACAATAAATAGTTATAACCGAGCAAAGCTCGGTCGCCCAGGTACTATAGATATAAATGACAAAGATCAATCAAACCGTGTACGAGTGGAAACTGCCATTGCTTACGAAGCAGATGCTAAGATGGATAAGCGATACATCGGCAAACATTTACGAATAAACAAACAAGTATGATAGAGTACCCTTGAAATTTCTTCACAATTTGTCTACGGGTTATCTTTATATCCTTGCTTTAAGACAAGGTTTTCCGAAACAACCTAGAGATAAACACGGAAACATTCAAGATAAGAATTTTAGAAAAAATGTAGATGTATAAACAATGATACTTTCGATTGTGTAAGGCCAGTATTAGTCCTGTGGGTCGAGAATTTGGAATCCCGACACGATGACTATTTCAGATATTGTTGGAACACTACCTTAACCAAGTGTTAAGGTATATTCTATAAAAATATGTATGCTAGTTTTAAGGTATTTATGCTAGTTTTAGCTATAGTTGCCTGAAAATATAGGTTTTACATTTCATTAAGCTGAGCTGTGAACATTAATATCGAGTGGCTACATGAATCCTATACTAAACCTACGCTATTTTCATCCACCTATTTGTCAATGTACAGTATTTCAAGAAGTTTCAGTTAAAACTCAGCAGGGACGGATCTAAAGCACTCAAAGCTCTTTATGCAAGGAGTAGACTCCGATTGGAGCAAAAGGCTATGGAAGCGATACACAACTCCAAATTATATACATAACAGGGGTGTTTACGAGCCAATACGGGGTCAAAGGAGTTTTGGCCAGGATGGGACACTCCGCCAACACTGATTGTCGAATGTTTGGCGAAGAGGAAGAGACAGTAATACTCCTAATGTGAGACTGTCACGCCCTCGCTAGGCAAAGAATGAAGGACTTTGGAGCAGGCTATCTGAAACCAAAGGAATTCAAAATGGTAGCATGAGCTTCACCATCCGGCACATGGAGATGTCAAAAAAACTCTTGAGTAATTGACGGATCTTTCTAAAGCGGGTAATTGTACAAAAGACCCCTATGGGTCGAAGTCGATCCGCAGGGCCCCCGAACATCATAAGATAAGATGCTTGTTTGCCAACGACGTAGTATTAAAAATAGTAGACACATTTTACGGTGCATATTAACTACATATAGAAAAGAATGTTTCACCGTGACCTAACCATGCACGCAACGTTCTATTTACGTTCCTGCGTAACCTCAA